>NC_137645.1:2927554-3442554 GCF_963383615.2 Lipophrys pholis | reverse complement strand
GTGATAGAGTGGTGAGAGGCAGATTGGGGCAGTAAGTGCAGGTTGGATGCCCCGAGGTTCACGGCTAGAGGGTAAAGATGAAGTTTGCGTATAAAGTAAGTCCGCTCACAGAAGGGGAGGTTTTATACAGTCCGAGCTAACTGTTAGCATCTGTTAGCATGGGCGGCACTTGAGTGTTGATGAATGAGGATCAATGTGTTAAACCTCTGCTTTCCTCCTCCTCGTGCTGCAGTTCTCTAATCTTTTAGGAGCGGTGTATCGTCAGGGGAACCTGGGTTTCTCTTCGGATGGGAACAGTGTGATCAGCCCAGTGGGAAACAGACTGTCAGTGTTCAACCTGAAGAAGTGAGTTCAGATCAGTTGTGTGTGTGTGTGTGTGTGTGTGTGTGTGTGTGTGTGTGTGTGTGTGTGTGTGTGTGTGTGTGTTCCTTCTGGTTACTTGCTGATGTAAACATGTTATAAATGTGCTGCAGTAATACGTCAGAGACGTTACCCATCTCCACCTCAAAGAACATCAGCTGTGTTGGACTTTCACCTGACGGGAACGTTGCTGTGGTGGTGGATGAAGGTCAGAAACTCTCCTGACTGTCTTCTCTTTGTGTGTAAACATTCAGTGTATTTATTCATATATGTGTGTGTGTGTGTGAGCCAGATGGAGCTGCCCTGCTGGTCAGCCTGGTCACTCGAGCTGTCCTCCATCACTTTCACTTCCATAAAGCCGTGAATAGCGTGTCTTTCTCCCCGGATGGCAGGTGAGCAGTCAGCTGCTGTTTCTGTGTGTTGCCCTGGCGACAGTCTGCGGGTGTGTGTTTGAGACTCAGAAGTGTGTTTGCTCCTCAGGAAGTTTGTCGTGACCAAAGAGAACGTCGCTCTGATGTACCATGCGCCGGGAAAACGCCGCCACTTCAACGCCTTCGTGCTGGACAAGAGTTACTACGGACCGTACGATGAGACCACCTGCATCGACTGGACAGACGACTCCAAGTAAAGACCCCCTCATTACTCTTCTGTCCTCCTTTCTCCTCAGATGTTTGGTGTTGGACAGATATTAGATGAAGTGTTGATGTCTCCTCAGATGTTTTGTGGTGGGCAGCAAAGACATGTCCTCCTGGGTGTTTGGAGCAGAGCGCTGGGTGAACCTCATCTACTATTCGCTGGGTGGTCACAAGGACGTGATGGTGGGCTGCTTCTTCGAGAAGGACAGTCTGGATGTAGGTTTGCTTCCTGCTGCGATGGATTTCACAGTGAGAGCCCAGTGAGAGGCGAGTGTGTGACTGTGCTGTGTGTTTTCAGCTGTACACTGTGAGTCAGGACGGGGCGCTGTGTGTGTGGGAGAGCGACACGGGGCTGGACGGCCTCTTCCTCAGCAGGAAAGCACAGAAAGCCTCAGCAGCAGAGGAAGAAGAGGAGGAGGAGGAAGAGCAGGAGAGAGGAGAGGGAGGAGAAGGGGAGGTGATCAGAGGGAAAGTAGAATCTCAGAAGGACAAGAAGGAGAAGAACGTTCGATACCGACAGAGGAGCAAGTGAGATGCCTCAGACCCCCATCCATCACTCTTTCTCACTCTTCATCTTCTCACATGTTCTTTCTCTTCTGCTCCTATCAGACACTTCTTCAACAAAGAGGGAGACTTTAACAAGTTGACTGCTGCCACATTCCACAAACAGACCCACCTCTTGGTTACCGGGTTCGAGTCTGGTGTTTTCCACCTGCATGAGCTCCCTGAGTTTAATCTGATCCACTCTCTGAGGTGAGACTGTTTTATTCCATTTTTCTGCCACACCATCCAGCCAACAGGCATTCCTCAGGGTTCAGTATTGGGATCACTGCTTTTCTCTCCTTCAGTTTGCCACTGTGAAGTTGGTCTTTATGAAGACAACTCCATTGTGTACACATCTGCACTCTGTTGCTCCATTGTGACATCATTTATATTTGTTTACATGTGTGCGTTTGTCTTTGCAGTATTTCAGATCAAAGGATTTCCTCGATCGCCATAAACTCCTCTGGGGACTGGATCGGCTTCGGCTGCTCACGTAAGAAACTTCTTTCATTCAGTGAACTTTGGGACACCTCCTAGTTTCAGTATGCTTACGTTGGGGGTTGTTCCAGGGATGGGGCAGCTGCTGGTGTGGGAGTGGCAGAGCGAGTCGTACGTCTTCAAGCAGCAGGGACACTTCAACAACATGGCGACGCTGGCCTACTCGCCAGACGGACAGTACGTCGCCACAGGAGGAGACGACGGCAAAGTGAGCTCTCCCCCTGCATTTTCTTTGTAGAGGTTGGGTGCAGCTGTAACCCCCCTCCCCCGTGTCGTCCTGTTTGCAGGTAAAGGTCTGGAACACACACAGCGGACTCTGCTTTGTCACCTTCACCGAACACAGCAGCTCAATCACCGGCATCACCTTCACCTCCAGTGGCTTCGTCATCCTCAGCGCGTCCCTCGACGGCACAGTGCGCGCCTTCGACCTGCACAGGTGAGACAGACAAATGGGTGTTACTGCCGGTGTGTATGATGTGCTGTGCGTTATGATGCCATTAAATTGTGTGTGTTTGTGTGTGAGTGCAGGTACAGAAACTTCAGGACCTTCACGTCGCCTCGCTCCGTGCAGTTCTCCTCTCTGGCTGTAGATGTCAGTGGCGAGCTGGTGAGCGCTGGAGCTCAGGACTCCTTCCAGATCTTCCTCTGGTCCATTCAAACAGGCAGACTGCTGGAGGTACGGCTCCCACAGACACCCTCAGCCAATCAGCATCCAGCATTACAGTGACTCTTCATTCATACAGCCAATCTCTTTGTGCCTTTGTTTTTATGAACTTGTTTGGTGCAGTCCATAAAGCTCTCATTTGATGTTGACAGTAATAAAACTGATGTCAAGAAAGTCAGACTGACTCGTCCCCCTTTGCTGTGCAGGTCCTGGGGGGTCACGAGGGTCCGGTCAGCGGTCTGAGCTTCAGTCCGGTCCAATCAGTCCTGGCCAGCGTGTCATGGGACCGCACCGTGCGGCTGTGGGACATGAAGAACAGCTGGCAGGTCAAAGAGACCCTCTCCCTCAGCGCTGATGGTAAGCCACGCCTTTGTGGCCACGCCCCCTTCTTCTTCTTCTACTGCGGTGTCTGAAGGTTGGCTGCTGTTCCTCCTCAGGCCTGGCGGTGGCTTACCGGGCGGATGGACAGGAGCTGGCGGTGGCCACGCTGAACGGTGAGATCTCTTTCTGGAACCCGCAGAGCGCCGCGCAGACCGGCTCCGTGTCCGGGCGCCATGACCTGCAGACGGGCCGCAAGGAGACGGACAAAATCACTGCCAAGCAGCTCGCCAAGGGGAAGTGAGTGGGAGGGGCCTCAGTCTGTCAGTCAAACCATGCGTTCATTCATTCGTCCTTTTATCCGTGAAGAGTGAAGCCTGTTTGTGATTCAGGCCTGTGGGTTCTCCTCCTCCTCCTCCTCCTCCTCCTCCTCCTCCTCACAGGTCTTTCACCTCACTGTGTTACTCTGCGGATGGAGAGTCGGTTCTGGCTGGAGGCCAGTCGAAGTTTGTCTGTATCTACAACGTCAAGGAACAGATGCTCCTCAAGAAGTTTGAAATCTCCTGCAACCTGTCCTTTGATGCCATGGAGGTACCAGCTGCTCCTGCTGCTACTGGTAATGACATTAGTCTGACTGGTAAGCGACGTGACAACATGTGCTGTTGCTGCAGGAGTTCCTGGACAGGAGGAAGATGACGGAGTGGGGCAGCCTGGCTCTGGTGGATGAAGGAGCAGGGGATGAGGATGGGGTGGACATCAGCCTCCCCGGGGTCCGAAAAGGTATGAGGCTCGACGAGCTGTGAGCTGCTGCCGCTGTCTTTCACCCCTTCACGGTGGGCCTTCTTCTCCCTCTGTGTGTCCTTACAGGTGACATGAGTTCCCGCCACTTCAAGCCAGAGATCAGGGTCAGCTCGCTGCACTTCTCCCCGACAGGTGGGTCAGTCTCAGTTGGGAGTGTGAGCCGTGGAGGTGAGGGTCACTAACTCCTCCCCCTCTGGTGTCATCTCAGGGCGCAGCTGGGCGGCGGCCACCACCGAGGGTCTGCTGATCTACTCGCTGGACAGCTCACTGCTCTTCGACCCCTACGACCTCGACCTGGACGTGACCCCGGCCAGCGTCCGCAGACAGATGCAGCTGCAGGAGTGGACGGCCGCCATCGTCATGTCCTTCAGACTCAACGAGAAGCTCCTGAAGCAGGAAGTGCTGGAGGCAGTGCCACACCAGCAGAGTGAGACACAGACACTCAAGACAAACACTGAATCCACACACCTACACACACAGCTGACCACACATGTGTGCTTTGCAGTCCGGGTGGTGTGCAGCTCTCTTCCTGACGTTTATGTGGAGAAGCTGCTCGGCTTCGTGGCCTCCTGCCTGGAGACATCGGCTCACCTGCAGTTCTACCTGACGTGGGCTCAGAGCCTGCTTATGCTGCACGGACATAAGCTGAAGGGCAGGTGAGACCCTCACTCAGCATTCACACACCGTCCACCGCACACACACTGATCCTCAACCCACGACCTTAACTGTGTGTGTGTGCAGGTCGGTGGCCATACTGCCCACGCTGCAGGCGCTGCAGAGGAGCATCCAGAGACACGTCGACGGTCTGTCCAAACTGTACGTGTCGCTCACTGTTTCTGACCAATCACACTCTGCCTTCAGTCCCAGCTTCACTGACCCTGTCTGTGTGTGTGTGTGTGTCGTGTGTGTGCGCACAGCTGTGACTTCAACGTGTACAACATCCGGTACGCCGTCGCCCTCTCCAAGCAGAGGGGCGTGAAGCGTGGTGCTGAGGAGGAGGAGGAGGAGGAGGAGGAAGAGGAAGAGGAAGACGATGAAGGGTTGTCTGAGGGAATGAGTGAAGTGTCTGTGGACGACATGATGCTGTAGATGATGTCACTGTTGCTCTGTAAAGTTTTCTTATTAAATTTATATGTAAAAGTCTCTGATTTCATGTTTTCTTCCATTTTCTTTGGTTAAAATCAGTTGATGTGTCTATTGTTATTGTCACAAATAACTTAATGCAAACATTTTAAGATTTTTCTCAATCATTTTTGATTATTGTGTCATTAGTATTATTTACAAAGAACTTTTTTTATTTCTTTGAGCTCTGGTTACTTCAGTATCTTCAATCTTTTTTTCGTTGTACTTTAGTTTTCTAATTTTAGCACTAAGATGTTTTGATAATTCTTTTAAAGTATTATACATATTCATATTCCTGGAGAAATCCCCCACACACCCATGCAGAACATGCAAACTGCACCTAGAAAGGCCCCGGCTGGTATTCAAACCCTTTTTTCAATATCAAAACTAGGTTTAATTTATATGTATTTAGTTGGAGATTCATAATCTTAATTCTGACATATCTTCAATTTTATGTTTTTATTTATTAGACAAAATCAAGTAAACCGAACAAAACATGGAGAAGAACGAAGACAAATTGTGTTTTCTATTAATCCCCGAAAATGTTTTATCTTTCTGCAAGAATAAAATTGTAGTTTTAGTCAATCGCGTAACTCAAGTTCCCAGAAGCCCTTGCGGCGTGTTTTCCCCCGGAGCGGAAGCGGAAGAGGAGGAGTTCGGGTCAAAATGAGGGAAAATAAGAACATGTCCGAGTCTCCGTCCCGAGCTGCAAAAGAAGCTCCGGCCAAGAAACAGAAACTCAGCAGCGACGAGAACAGCAACCCGGACTTGTCCGCAGACGAAAACGTAAGTTGACCACGAGTCCGCCGCCGCGCTGTTTCCATGGCGACGGCGTGCACGGGGACTGGGCTGCGTGCTAAAGGAGCCGGGTGGCTAAAGGGCTTAGCTTTGTGCTTCAACACAGAAGGAGATCTATCACGTTTAAAACGGTATAAATTGTTTTGGATACAGGGTACTTGTTTTGTTTATTGTTAAATGTTTAATCCGTGTGTTTCCGCTACTCAGAGAAGATTCAAACCAGTTTGATCAAACTGATTATCTGGTGCTACTTCATTGATTGTCTTCCAACTATAAACATTGAAACGGAATCACGTGATTTGATGTACTTCATTGCTCTGAAAGACAAGAAAATATTGTACAGAAACTTAAAACAGGTCAACACTTTAGTCAGAGAGTAATAGTCCACCATCTGTACTTGGAAATGGTTTAAATTACATGTTTTCTTCCCCACATTCATCATTTTGAGTCCAATTTCATTATCATTTCTATATGTATATCAAACTTTTCGTTCTAGAATTTATTCAGTTTTAAACGTAAGGGTATTCATTTTTATTTATTTATTTGCTGTTTTATTTCCCTGAATTCATTTATTTATTTTGATTTGCAGGATCTGTTGTTTTTCCTTGATTCGGTCATTTGTTTTGATTTTATTGTCAATTTTCATTCAAAGACAGTATCATCAAGGTTTACACTGTTAAAACATAAGTACATTAATGAACTTTAATTTTGAGTAAATGATCTTTTAATAGTCTTAGTGATTTTTATTCCAGTGAATGGTTTAGTCATGTTGTTATTCACCTGGTCGGTCGGTTTTTAAATGTTCTTATAGAGTAATGACATCTTTAATTTTAATAAAAGGGACGAAATTGCATTAAATAATGTGGTAAAAATATGACGTTCAGGATTTAAACAGAGCACCACCTCAATGAGTGAATCCTTCCTGTTGTCTTTTGCAGGATGACGCAGTCAGCGTGGAGAGCGGCAACAACGCAGAGCGGCCAGACACGCCCACCAACACAGCTAACGCCCCGGGCAGGAAGAGCTGGGGCAAGGGCAAGTGGAAGTCCAAGAAGTGCAGATACTCCTTCAAGTGTGTCAACAGTCTGCGGGTCAGTGTGTGTGATGTATTGTTTGTTATGAAACTGTGTGTGAGGTATGTCATTAAAGTGTGTGTGTGTGTGTGTGTGTGCGCGTGTGTGTGTGTGTGTGTGTGTGTGTGTGTGTGTGTGTGTGTGTGTGTGTGTGTGTGTGTGTGTGTGTGTGTGTGTGTGTGTGTGTGTGTGTGTGTGTGTGTGTGTGTGTGTGTGTGTGTGTGTGTGTGTGTGTGTGTGTGTGTGTGTGTGTGTGTGTGTGTCAGGAGGACCACGGACAGCCTCTGTTTGGGGTCCAGTTCAACTGGCACAGTAAGGAAGGAGACCCGCTGGTGTTCGCGACAGTGGGAAGTAACCGGGTCAGTCTCTGCCCATCTTGTTGTGTGTTTGTCTGTGATGAAATGTGTGTGTGTGGGTCTGAGCGTGTGTCTCCTCCTCTTGCAGGTGACTCTGTATGAGTGTCACTCTCAGGGAGAAATCAGACTGCTGCAGTCGTACGTGGACGCTGACGTATCCTTTCCTATACTCACTTACTTCACGTGTCATTGATCCAGTTTGTTTGTTTTTTAACCAGGAAAAAAAAAAGAACACAGAGTCCTATGTGATTAATCAGTTATTAGAAAAGAAAGAAAACAAGTGCAGAGGTTGGAACCGGCTGTGTAACTCCACCCCGAGTCACGCTGGTTCAGGTCTGTGTACCAGCATGAAGTCTTCAGTCCAGGTGTAGCTGCTTCACCTGCAGCAGCTGTAAATCAAGAAGTGTTTTCTTTAACCGGTGTGTGCCTGAAGGCTGAGGAGAACTTCTACACCTGCGCCTGGACCTACGACACCAACAGCAGCCACCCTCTGCTGGCCGTGGCCGGCTCCCGCGGAATCATCCGGGTCATCAACCACGTCAGCATGCAGTGCATCAAGGTGAGAGCGAGGCGGAACGCCGGCCCAGGAGCCTCCGTACGAATGTCTGCATCAGGCAGGCTCGGTTCGGCTCGCTGTGGTTAATGGTATTAAGGAATCAAATGATTGAATGTTTTTTATTTGTGTGTTGTTTGTTAGCATTACGTGGGCCACGGGAACGCCATCAACGAGCTCAAATTTCACCCACGGGATCCAAATCTACTGCTGTCTGTGAGCAAAGGTATAAACCTGATGATGTGCAGATGGACAGAGGCGTGCTGCCTTCAGGGGCCCTCAGAAAAAGCAGCATTACAGTGAAGAAGAGACTGTAATTCTGCTAAGCGGTGGTTTAACTGTTTTTCTGTGTTCTTAGATCACGCTCTCCGACTGTGGAACATCCAGACAGACACTTTAGTGGCCATCTTTGGAGGTGTGGAGGGTCATCGAGACGAAGTCCTGAGTGCTGTGAGTGTCTCCAGATTTTCTGCTGGCGTGAGGAGCAGTACCACCTGCTCAGTTCAGCTCGGTGTAAAGTGTTAGAGGTTTTTCCTCGGTGACTTCAGCGGTTTGTTTTCAGGATTTCGACCTGCTGGGAGAGAAAATCATGTCCTGTGGGATGGATCACTCCCTCAAACTGTGGAGGATCAACTCAGAGAGGATGCAGAGAGCCATCAGAGGCTCGTACGAGTACAACCCCTCCAAGACCAACAGGTCAGACCTCCTCAGATCTCTTTACACGGCCACAGACATCCTCCTCCACCTTCACCTCCTTTCATCTGCTCTTTCAGGCCCTTCGTGTCTCAGAAGATCCACTTTCCCGACTTCTCCACACGAGACATTCACAGAAACTACGTTGACTGCGTGCGCTGGCTCGGCGATCTTATCCTGTCCAAGGTCAGTGGACGTCTGACAGAATGTAAAAGTGGAGGGTCTCGATGATGTTGCTTTTAACCTGAAGAGGGATTTGTTGCTTTCAGTCATGTGAGAACGCCATCGTCTGCTGGAAACCAGGCAAGATGGAGGACGACATAGACCACATTAAAGCAAACGAGTCCAACGTGACCATCCTGGGACGCTTCGATTACAGCCAGTGTGACATCTGGTACATGCGCTTCTCCATGGACTTTTGGCAGAAGGTTCACCGGCTCGTTTTACTTTCCACGTTGACACTCCGCATGTGAGACAGGCGCTAATGCTAACTGTCCACAACCCACAGATGCTGGCTCTGGGGAACCAGGTGGGGAAGCTGTACGTGTGGGACCTGGAGGTGGAGGATCCACATAAAGCCAAGTGAGTGACAACAGTTGCATGAGAATTCTTCTCAAACTTGTTGGCGTCCTTGCTCAGCTCACTGTACACTTCCTCCCCAGGTGCACCACGCTGACCCTCCCTAAATGCACATCTGCCATCAGACAGACCAGTTTCAGCCGTGACAGCAGTATTTTAATCGCCGTGTGTGACGACGCCTCCATCTGGCGCTGGGACCGGCAGCGCTGAAGCCCCCAGCCGCCCCCCTCCTGCAGGACGGAGAACCACTGCAGAAGAGCTCCTTCCCTCCAGCGACGCTCTGATTCGAAGTTGAATGAGTGTTTACCTGTTGTGTTTTGCGATGCGAAAAAGTGACGTCTGTTCTATCAGATGAGTCGTGTGCCTTCCTCTTCTCTCTGCAGCCTTTTCTATCACTCAAACACCCTCTGACCCTCTCTCTGTGCTGATACCCCTCCCCGTCTCACCTGCCACAGGTTTATTGTATGTTAGTGTTCTCAGTGAGTTCACACAATAAAAACAGTTTTTTTGTAAAATATGAGCTCCGGAGTCCTTTTGTGCCATAAACTCTCTGCTGTGTTGGGATCTTTTAAATGTTAATAGTCTTCCACAAGGGTCAGTCTTGGGACCGACATTGTTTACGATTTATTTATATAAACAATGTGGGCTATCATACAAATGCTTCCGACATATTTGTGTACACAACATTTTTGTGTTTGTACTGGTATGGCTTTTGAGCAAGGTGGAGGAGCTCAGACTTGTTTTGAGCGCAGACAAGAATAAATGGAATAAAAACAACCCATATGTTGAAATATTAGGTTCCTCCTATGACTGGATGGAACTAATAAGTTAATACTGACAATCACTTGAAGTTGAGGCAGGAATTAGATTTCCTCTTCACATTCCTCCTATTTGACTTGTGAGTTTTTTTCGATATGAATTTCCAAGTTTGTCCTCTTTACTGGTTATATTGATCTTATCGTGGAGATTTATTCATTTATTTTTTTAATATAAAACTTATTTAGAACGTTGGGGTATGACAATCAAATATAGACAAAAACTGATCACCAACATCCGTATACACATATAAATTTAAGATACTTTCGTATAGCAACAGAAAAGGGATACTGTGTAATGTTATATACACTTGCATGCAAATATACATTAAACATTGTGAAATGAACAGTGTTCAAAATATGCAATTAACATTAGAAACGAATTGTAATTCAAAACAAACATTAACGGTACTATATGAACATAAAATGTGTCTCACGGAGATTTATAACAGGATGTAAACTTTGCACTTTGGTCAAATGTCCGTCACTGTCTTTACACATTATTTTATATTGAATACATTTTTTTTGCAACTTTTTCTGTAATTTAATGGTGTATTTACTTTTGTTTGTGTACGTTTCATGTGTTTTGCATTGCACGTGTGTCCTGCATGCAGCGCACATGTGACGTCACCCCCCTTATCTCACGCACCTCCCGCTGGCCGCGCGGACTTTCCCCCCCGGATCCGGACTCCTCCAGCGCAACGTCCGCAGCAGCAGAACCATGTTCCCCACTAAGTCCCCCGGGACCCCCTCCGGACCCCGGACCGACCCTGCGCCCGATGCCCGGGAGCAGATCCGCCTGGTGGACCGCGGCGGAGGAGCCCGGAGAGCGGCCGCAACACAGGTGGAGGTAGGTCCGTTTTAGGTGGAGGAAAGTCAGGTTGGGACAGGTCTTCTACAGGTGGAGGTGCAGTAGGTCCTCTACAGGTGGAGATCGGTTTCTTAAAAGTACCATAATACCTCTTCATTACAGTAATGTCAAGCCTTCTCACTTGTTACTTCCACCCTGTGTGATCTGGAAAAGTAATCTTGAAAGTAACTTGAGCAGATTACATCGTGTTAATTGTACTCATGTGAGTACGATTACATACAAGTACCTCAAAATAATATTTAATTACAGTAATGTGAGTGTCATCTCAGCTGATTTGAAATAATTACAAATACTTTGATTACTTTCATGTAGAACTTGTACTTGTCTGACGATGTTCACATTGTAATATATTTATTTACTTGACATTAGTGTAGTTCAGTTTTGAGTGTTTTATGACAATTTATCTAGTTTTGCTGAAACTTGAGTAAAAAATAGTTGTTTTTATTCCGTTTGATGTGCAGTTATTTCTCTGCATGTTAATTAGTTCACTTCAAACGGTCCTTGAACGCCTCTCCACAGAATTAAATTGCCAGAATAACCATGACATCAGCAATGATTGGAAACTTGATTTAAAAAAATTACAAAAATTGCCCAGAAACACAGAAAAAAAATATAAACAGCTAAAATTGTTCAATTAATTGCTTAAAATTGCTAAAAAATATATGATTACAATGTCTTGTCTTTGTTCTGGATGTCACTACGTTTTCTGCTCCTGCTACCTGCAGAACAGCTGTGAGCAGCTGTGTGGGGAGAATCAGACTTCTCATTGACTTTTCACTTCAGTGCACCAACGGCAAATTTAAGCCGAGTCACGTCGGGAAGCTTATGTGGGTCATGTGGTTTTTACATGACAGTCTCTCGGAGGTCCGTGTGTGTGTGAGAGTGAGTGTGTGTGTGTGTGTGTCCTGATCCTCCTCCCAGAACTTTGGCCCACAAACTGTTTGATTCCCAGGTGATGAAAACCAAACCTGAGCTTCAGCTGGTATTTCGGTAATAATGAAGAGTCGGGTTTTAAAGTTCAGACTCAAGTTTATAAAAGTGAAGAGTCGCTTTTTAATCACAGATGACCCTGTTCCTCCCTGTGCTCAGGTAAACGGTCTCGACGTCGGGACCTTTGGCTTTGACAACTTGGCCTATGAGTATGGAAGCCAGAGCGAGCTCCACCCGCCACCTCCAGCTGTTTCCAAAGCCACTCTGAGGCTCCCGGGCCTGGCCTTCCAGGACCAGGACCAGGACCAGGTCCAGGCCGCCCGGAGCTGGATCGCCGATCTGGATGGAGTCGTAGCGGTGAACAGCGCGGACGGCCTGGTCCAGGTGGACTACGAGTCGTCGGTCACCACCGTGAGGGCGGTGGCTCTGCAGTGCGAGGCCCTGGGACTGGCAGTGGAGGTGGTGGTGCAGATCAGGGTGGAGGGCATGCGCTGCCGGTCCTGCGTGGAGGCGATTGAGGGCAAGCTGGGCGAGCTGCCGGGTGTTTCGTGGGTCCAGGTGTCCCTGCAGGACACCGCAGCCACCGTCGTGTTTCAGCCTCTCAGGGTCACCGAGCAGGACATCACGGACCAGATCCAGGACCTGGGCTTCGGCGCCACCTTGTCGCCACAGGATCCTTTGGGATCTAGCAGCGGGGAGAGGGGTGCGTTTAATACACCCGCCATCACTGTGACCGTGTGGATCGGCGGGATGACGTGCGGCTCGTGCGTCCGAGCCATCGAAGGGAGGGTATCGGACTTGGAGGGGGTGCGGTGCGTTCAGGTGTCGCTGACGGAGGAGAAGGGAACCATCACGTTCGACCCCAGGCTGACCGAGCCGGAGCGGCTGAGGGCCGCCATCGAGGACATGGGCTTTGATGCATCGCTCCACGGTCAGTACAGGGCTGGTGGAGAGCTTCTGTGTCGGTGGAGCAGCTGAGAACAGTTACTGATAATCATACATTCAGGGTTTCCTCGGCTCCACCCGGCCAAGGCCCAGTTAGGACCACAAACAAGAGGAAATATGCACACACCCTCACCCTGTTTCCATGGAAACCCCACAAGTAGCCTCTCCAGAGCCACTCGGAGGGGCTGTTAGACGGGGTTCAGGTCCTTCATGTCACAAACAGCCAGCAGAGTTTCAGACCAGCTCAACAGGACTGAACTTCAGTTACATTCAACACCAAGTTACGTGTAGCTCTGAACTACATCCGTAAAACGCCGCTCGGATTCCTTTTGGAACAAAGCACTTCGATAATATCATGTTTATCAAGTCCTGCGCATTCAGTCCATGTCTGACCTGCAGGAGGCGCTATCACAGCACACACAGGAAACCTTCCTCTTCACTTTGTTACTTGACTTAGTGGAGAAAGTCTCAGCTGTTGGTGAAGCTGCAGCTCATCCTGTTGCTCTTTCCTCTGTTAGAATTCGCCATGCGCCTCCAGCGAGAGGAGGCTCCCCGCCCCGTGACCTCCGACCCCTCTGAGTCCGTGGCACCGCCCTCGTCTCCTCCAGTCAAAGTGCAGAAATGCTTCATCCGGGTCACCGGGATGACCTGCGCCTCCTGCGTGGCCAACATCGAGAGACACCTGCTCCGGCACCAGGGTGCGTTTGATGTGTGTACAAGAGCGTCTGGGGTCGTGGCGGAGTGAGCGGTGGGTAACGGCGTGGCGTTGACTTGCAGGTGTGGTGTCGGTGCTGGTGTCCCTGATGGCGGGGAAGGCGGAGGTGAAGTACGAGCCGGGCGTGCTGCAGCCGGCAGCGTTGATGCAGCTCATCACAGACCTGGGCTTCACCGCTTCTGTGATGGAGGACGGCACTCAAACCCACGGCCGGGTGGAGGTGGCGGTGAGTCCACCATGCCGCTCCACACTCACATACCATCCAGCAGGAAACAGCTGTCACTGTCGCTCTGCAGGTGTCGGGGATGACCAGCGCCTCCTGCGTGCACCGCGTCCAGTCACGGCTCGCCGCCACCACAGGCGTCCTCAGCGCCTCCGTCACCCTGGCAACCGGGAAGGCTCAGGTGCACTTTGACCCCGACGTGCTGGGAGCTCGTGACATCATCCGGATCATCCAGGTACTCGCCGCTCTGCTTGGAGCCTCCTTCTCTTGTAATCTTGTAGGCTCCGTCAGGCGAGAGGTGGACTCGCCTGACGGAGCCTCTCGCTGCTGCGTCCCGTCTCAGGGCCTCGGGTTCGACGCCAGCGTGGAGAGGAGGAGCTGCAGGAACAACCTGGACCACACGGAAGAGATCCGAGTGCAAGTATCTGATCCAAACATGTCTCCACCGAAAATGTGATCACCTTACGTGACCCCGGACACAACTGAAACCTACAATCAATGAAGGAGGAGAACTCAGGCGGTTGCTACGGCAACGTGTGCTTGTTGAACTGTGTGCGTGAGTTGGAGAATGAGACGCATAACGCCGGGTCCGCTTGGTGTGTCGGTGCCCCAGGTGGAAGAACTCCTTCCTGTTCAGCCTGATCTTCGGGCTGCCCGTCATGGCGCTGATGGTCTACATGATGGTGATGGACGGCCAGCACCAGCAACACGGAGGCTCCATGCCTGAAGAGCACCACCTGCTGCCGGGGCTCTCCCTGCTCAACCTGGCCTTCTTCCTGCTCTGTACACCTGTGCAGGTGAGGGGCAGCAGCAGGAGTTGTGTGTGTGTGTGTGTGTGTGTGTGTGTGTGTGTGTGTGTGTGTGTGTGTGTGTGTGTGTGTGTGTGTGTGTGTGTGTGTGTGTGTGTGTGTGTGTGTGTGTGTGTGTGTGTGTGTGTGTGTGTGTGTGTGTGTGTGTGTGTGTGTGTGTGTGTGTGTGTGTGTGTGTGTGTGTGGTAAAGGTTTTGCCTCGGAGTGAACGACCTCTGGTTCTCTGTGTTTCCCCCGGTCAGATCTTTGGAGGTCGATATTTTTACATCCAGGCGTTTCGCTCTCTCAAACACAGAACGGCTAACATGGACGTGCTCATCGTGTTAGCCACCTCCATCGCCTACGCCTACTCCTGCGTGGTGCTGCTGGTCGCCATGGCGGAGCAGGCGCCTCAGAGCCCCGTCACCTTCTTCGACACTCCACCCATGCTCTTCGTCTTCATCGCTCTGGGTCGGTGGCTGGAGCACGTGGCGAAGGTGGGGAAGTACCTGCTGTCACAACATGGAATAGAACAGAATAGTTCAATCAAATATACAGATTAAAGAGAAATCATATTGTCAAATTATATAAAGTAATATAATATAAATAATATAATATAAAGTCTAAAAAAGGCTGTTTAACTAAATATGAAATGATTAAAATATATAAAAGTAAAGAATATGAAACACATTTTTAATTAAAAAAGCTAAATAACAGAATGACGAGTACAATCTAAATAAAAAAAAGGATATATTTTATGAAAATATATTTTAAGGTATTAATTTATGCAATAAAAATCAAAATTGGGAAATGCAAAATGAAAATAAAAACCACTAAAATAAATGTAAAAGTTCCCAGTAGACTCATAATAATAATGCAGAGATAGTGTCATGTTTGTTATTAAAAATGAATTGTAACACTGCCCCCAAGCGGCAGAGATAAGGTACCACACAAATCAAAACGTGTTTTCAAACGCTTTTGCATTAAAATACACATTTATCACAGAATTTTGTGGAGACAAAAAACCAAAGAACCCTTCCAGGTTCTTGAAGTTCCTTTTCATGTTTCAGAGTAAAACCTCGCTGGCTCTCGCCAAACTGATGTCACTGCAAGCGACTGAAGCCGCCGTGGTCACACTGGGGGCGGGGCACTGCATCATAAGGTGTGTGTGTGTTACCGTGTGTATGTTACTGCGCGTCTATTATATTTGAGAGTGTGTGTGTGTGTGTGTGTGTGTGTGTGTGTGTGTGTGTGTGTGTGTGTGTGTGTGTGTGTGTGTGTGTGTGTGTGTGTGTGTGTCTTGCAGGGAGGAGCAGGTGGCGGTGGAGCTGGTGCAGAGGGGCGACATAGTGAAGGTCGTCCCCGGGGGGAAGTTCCCTGTGGACGGGAAGGTGATAGAAGGGAGCTCCATGGCTGACGAGTCTTTGATCACAGGTAACAGCGAACGACTTCGGCTCGACTCGGGGCCCAGTTAGCGTCTTGAAGAGCGGCCGCCATTCATCGTACGCTTGCCGTGAGCTGCGTTGGCGCCCCCTGGAGGTGACGGCTGTTTGTGGTGTGTCACAGGAGAGCCGATGCCCGTCAGTAAGAAGGTGGGCAGTCTGGTGATCGCCGGCTCCATGAACGCTCACGGCGCTCTGCTGGTGGAGGCGTCTCACGTGGGGGCAGACACCACTCTGTCCCAGATCGTCCGGCTAGTGGAGGAGGCGCAGACCTCCAAGGTAACGCTCGTCTCCCCGCCCCCCTGACCACGACCCAACCACCGGCTCAATGGGTCTTCCTCGCTCTGCTGCCCCCCACAGGCCCCCATCCAGCAGCTCGCGGACAGACTGAGCGGATACTTCGTGCCCTTCATCGTTCTCATCTCCCTGCTCACTCTGCTCGCCTGGCTCGCCATCGGCTTCATCGACTTCGACATTGTGAAGGAGAACTTTCCGGTACATCTCCACGCTTCTGCTGGCGCCTTTGTTTCTGGCACGCTAGCGGTAGAAGCTAACGTGCTAACTGCTCTGCACAGGGCTACAACCAGAACATCTCCCAGACGGAGGTGGTGGTCCGCTTCGCCTTCCAGGCATCCATCACCGTACTCTCCATCGCCTGCCCCTGCTCGCTGGGCCTTGCCACGCCCACCGCCGTCATGGTGGGCACCGGGGTCGGGGCACAGAACGGGATCCTCATCAAAGGAGGGGAACCCCTGGAGATGGCCCACAAGGCACTGCTGCACACACACACACACACACACACACACACTCACACACACACTGTAAAGTAATAAAGTAACACACACAGTAAGTGAGTTAAGTTATCGTGTGTGTGTGCGCTCTCAGATCGGTGTGGTGGTCTTCGATAAAACGGGGACCATCACTCACGGCGTGCCGCGGGTCACGCGGGTGTTGGTGCTGTGGGAGACGGCTCGAATGCCGTTGAGGAAGATCCTGGCAGTGGTGGGCACGGCGGAGGCCAGCAGTGAGCACCCACTGGGCATGGCGGTGGTCCGGCACTGCAGACAGGTGAGGGTCCGCTGGACGCTTGCCCCCCTCCTGTCAAGAGTTTGAGTGAGCCCGCCTCCCCCCACCTCCCCCTGCAGGAGCTGGCCACCGACGTGCTGGGCTACTGCTCACACTTCCAGGCGGTGCCCGGCTGTGGGATCAGCTGCACCGTGTCTGGACTGGAACATCTGCTGCTTCAACTCCCCCAGGACCACCCCCTGCTGCCGGGGGCAAATACTGACCACACCTTCCTGCTGCCGGGGGCAACTACTGACCACAGCAGCCTGCTGTCGAACACAGAGGAACCCAGAGCAGGTCTGACTGACACACACACACACACACACACACACACACACACACACACACACTCACACACCCTGTGTTTTCCTGCAGCTGAAGCAGCGAGCTACTCCGTCCTCATCGGGAACAGAGAGTGGATGAGGCGGAACGGTCACCACGTCGGAGCCGACGTCGACGCCGCCATGACCAGCCATGAAACCAAAGGCCAGACGGCCATACTGGTGGCCATCGACAGTGAGTGTGTTCCTGTGCACGCTTCACCGAGGGTGTGTGTGTTTCACTGAGTGTGTGTGTGTGTGTGTGTGCAGGTGTGTTGTGTGCCATGTTGGCTGTCGCGGACACGGTGAAAGCAGAGTCTGCGTTAGCCGTCCACACTCTGCAGAGTCTGAACATCGAGGTGGTGATGATCACTGGAGACAACCGGCGCACGGCCAAAGCCATCGCAGCTCAGGTACCTCACGGGCACGCTCATTCACACACACACACTTGATTATTCATACACATCAAACAGGCGCTGTTAAAAAGACGAATGCACATAAATATGACTATGTTAAGATTACATGCACTATAATTTAAGTGTGCCCCGATTGTCTGCTGACCTGTGGGTGGCGCTGTGCTGCAGGTGGGGATCAGGAAGGTGTTTGCGGAGGTGCTTCCATCTCACAAAGTGGCCAAAGTGCAGGAGCTGCAGGAGAGGGGTCTGCGGGTCGCCATGGTGGGAGACGGTATAAACGACTCGCCCGCCCTCGCTCGTGCGGACGTCGGCATTGCCATAGGAACGGGCACGGACGTGGCCATCGAGGCGGCCGACATCGTGCTGATTCGGGTGAGTCTCCGCCTGACACGCCGCACGTCTTCTCGGCATCCCCTTCACGAGTTTGTCCGCCTGCAGAACGACCTGCTGGACGTGGTGGCGAGCATCGAGCTGTCCAAGAAGACGGTGCGCAGGATCCGCATCAACTTCGTGTTGGCTCTCATCTACAACCTGCTGAGCGTCCCCGTGGCTGCAGGCGTGCTGATGCCCGCCGGCCTCGTGCTCCAGCCGTGGATGGGCTCGGCGGCCATGGCCGCCTCGTCCGTGTCGGTGGTCATGTCCTCGTTGCTGCTGAAGTTGTAAGTCCACGGCGTGAAAGCTGCTGTCAGAGGTCGTTGTGAACAAGTGAATGACAACAGGAAAACTGCCCTGGTGTGACGATGCTGTCCTGCAGGTATAAGAAGACCTCCACGGAGCTCCACCAGGTGCGTGCCCAGGGCCACATGAGGAGCCTCCGCTCCTCTCAGATCAGCACACATCCTGGTGTGGACACCCGCTACAGAAGCCCCGCCTCCTACGACACGTCACTGAAGCCGTTGAACCAGTTCGCCACTGCCTCAGTGTCCAGCCCGTCCAATTAGGAGCTGCCTGGTAGCAGCGTCCAGCAGAGGGAGCACTACTGTCTGCTGCAGAGGAGCTGAGGAGGAGTAAAGGGAAGGAGCGGCGTGCGGGGATCTCTTCCACGGTGCGCTGTCTTTGTGTAAATACACAAGCGATGTTAGTTCACAAAGGATTGTGCGTACAAACACCGATAAACTCACCGGGTCGGCCTGACGCTTCACCACGGATCAGAAATAGTCCACGTCTTCCGCATCAAAACTTCCCCGATTGTAGCTGAAGTTCTGACGGTGTTCAGTTCATGTTTGACCTCCAGGTGGCGCTGAGTGTGTAACTGCTGCTGACACTGAACATTTGCACTTTAGTCTGCGCTGACCCCTGAACACGCTCTGTCCTACTGCACATGTTGAACACACGGCTGTCAGCGTCACACAGGAGCCTTTTTTCTTCCCGCCATACGCGAGACTCCAGATCCAACGACATTTTGTTTATCGTCGGCTAATTTTAACTAGTTTTGGGCCATTTCTTTCTTCATCCTCTCACTATGGTTGTAATGGAAGCCCAACATGTACCAAAATAAGATTAACAAAGAGAGTAGAAGATATTTGTGGCAGTGAGTTTTATTTTTGGTGACGTTCGTTAAATGTAGAAGTGAAGAAGAACCGATTTATGGACATTTTTACTTCCTGCCGGGTAAATTAAAGTGGCTCAATAATCCAGCGAGCTCACACACGTTTTCTCCAGCCTCAGTCTTTGTCTCATTCAAATCCCTGTTGTCGTTCTATCATCTCCAACTAGTTTGTCTAGTCTGCTCTGACCTCTGGCATCAACAAAACCCAGAAAACTGCTGCTCACTGGATAGTTTCTCTTTTTCTCAGCATCCTCTGGAAAACCTGGGAATCATTTTGTGTGATTTTAGTTAGTGTGTGTGTGTGTGTGTGTGTGTGTGTGTGTGTGTGTGTGTGTGTGTGTGTGGTCAGGAGATGTTGTCATGTGATGAGCTGGTGTTAGTTGTTGGGAGTGTGTGTGCAGTTAGTTTCAGCTGCCCGTCGACTCAACTGTAAGTTTGCTGGAGCCTCTATTTTTTTTTTTTTTTAATCTAATTACATTTAATTTAATTTTATTCTTTTCTTGTAAATGATGTGATTACTTGGTATGTGTTTTGTGTGTCTGTTGTGTATATGTGTGTTGGGGAGAGTGTTTCTGTCGAATTGTAACTTCTTAAGTTATTAGTTTTTAATGAACCTCTGTTTAAAACAGCAGCTTTTGTTGTTCACAGTAAAAGTTTGTGTATTTGTTGGACAGCGTGTGTTTGATTACAGGTCAGTCTGGTCTCAGGGTGTGGTGACTGTTTATCTGAAAATCTCGTCAATCCGCTTAAAAATCTGAAATGGTCATTGTTCATTTTCTTAACCCAGGATTTTCTCAATATAAACCAGATTTGTCTCTATCTTGGAACATATTTGATTAGAATTTAGATGCTATGACTTTCAAAAAGTATTTTTTTCCGAAAGTAATAAAACATTTCTGAAATTCTTCTCACAGAAAACATACAAACTGAACCAGTCTGAAAAAATTTCAGTTTTTTTCCATCTTTTATTTGTGATAATACTATTTGAATGTATTTTGTTTTTCTTCTGTTTTTTATTAACTAGATCTGTTAAGATACTTCAGATACAACCATATTAAACGAAACAAACATGAAAACATTTTCAGGTCGTCACAATTTACTCATTTTTATCAGTCAGTTGGTTGGTTGATTGGTGAGTTGGTTGGTTGTTTAATTGAGCCATTGGTTGGTGAATTGGTTCCTTCTTTGGTTAATCAATTGATCGGTTGATTGCTTGGTGAATGTGTTGGTTGATGAGTTGAGTTTTTTTAAGGAATTCAATGGTTGGTTTGTGAATTCAATTATTGATTGTGAGTTGGTTGGTTGTTTAATTAATTGAACCATTGGTCAGTTGGTTAATTGAACCATTGGTTCTTTGGTTGGTTAATTAATTGAACCGTCAGTCAGTTGGTTAATTGGTTGGTTGACCAATTGAATGGTTGGTTGATGTGTTGAATGGTTGGCTGGTGAATCGGCTGGTTGGTCAGTTGATGAGGTGAATGATTAGTTGACTGGTTGGTCATTTGATCAGTTGATCAATGAACCACCTGATTTCAGCACAATGGAGCATAAACTGGATCTTTCACGTCTGACGGACGAAGAGGCCAAACACGTGTGGGAAGTGATTCAACGGGATTTCAACCTCCGAAAGAACGAAGAGGAGCGACTCGGGTTTGTACATTCTTCCGGCCATTTCAATAATCATTCATTCAACCTTTCATCACGTCACTGCATGACTCAGACGTTTTTCAGATTTCTCCAAAATCCCCCGTTCAGACTGAATTTCACAGTCAAAGTCTGATTACGTATCGCAGCGTATAAACGCCGCTGTTGTCATGGCGACGTCGAGTGTTTTAATGGACTGGTTCATGTGACGTCCGCAGGACTTCTGCATGAAAGACATCGTTGTTTCAGTCGATCACACCACCGTCACACGGAGTCACACCACAAAGATGCACTGTGTTTTCATTAGATCACTCCAACTCCCATCTGCCCCAGGGGTAGCCAAGACTGAGCCAGTGAGGGAGGGTGGAGCAGCAGCAGGAGGAGGAGGAGGAGGAGGAGGAGGAGGAGGTTGATGTTCGCAGGCGGACTCTGATTTCTATCTGTCCTGCAGGGATCTGAAGACCAAGATTGAGAAGGAGGACACCAAGCGGGAGCTGCTGGGCACTGAGAATCAAGTGGCCGACTCACTCTGCATCCGCTGTCTGCAGCCCTTCAAGTTCCTGGTCAACAGCAAACGCCAATGTCTGGACTGTCGTATGTACACCTGCAAGTCCTGCAGCCGCTACAACAAGAAGGAGCACGGCTGGGTGTGCGACAACTGCCGCATGACCAGGTGAGGGTACCACAGGTGGAACAAGTGAGAGTCTGAAAAGGTGGAGCAGAAAACAGTGCAACTGGTTGATCAGTTTAGAATCTGACAGGTGGGACCGGTGAAGGTACAACACATGAACCAGGTCATGGACTTCTTTCTGTCTTTACTGTGGTTATTCAGGGTGCTGAAGATTGGGACCGTCGGTTGGTACCATGACAACGTGAGAAACCGCTTCAAGCGCTTTGGCAGCGCAAAGGTGATGAGGTCCCTGTACAAGCGTCTGAATGGAGACAGTGAGTCTTCAAAAAAACACACAAACAACCTAAAGCAACACATTGATCTCTGCCACATTGTTGCTCACATACCGTTTGTGTTTGAGGCGGTCGTGATGACGACACCCAGAGTATGCCGGACGTCCGCGGCCGTAAGTCATGAACACTTTTTTTATCACCTGTGAACTTAGATGGTACAGGGAGCAAACCTCGATTGATTGAGAGTGTTTAACCTGTTTGTAGAGCATCTCCCATGAATCAGCCGACTTTGCAGTAAGATGACCACTGAAATAATAGCTTTTTTTTGTCAGTCCTACCTTTGACTGAGGTGAAACCGCAGAATAAAATGCTAATATGCTTGTTAGCCCATCATCTGCTATGATTCAGGTATTGTGATCGAGGCCATTATCCTGACGACTGCTTCCTCGCTCTGTAGCATCATTTAGTTTCAGACCTGAGGTGGAGTCATTTTCAGAACTTTGCAGCTCAAGGAAACATTTTTGATTGGCAGACATGTATCATGATATGGATGACGATCCCGGCGAGGTCGATGCTCAACGCTACAAAATGGTAAAAAAAAAAAAAAAAAAAAAAGCTTTTATTTTACCACATTTTACCCAGATGTTTGGAGACTGAATGAAACCATGAACTCAGACTTTTGTTCTCAGATGAGAAAGAACAAACGTCTCCTGTCGGTTCATCCCATGGATTTTGACTCTGAGGACTATTTCCCTCATTCACGCCGTCCGTCTGTGCAGGTAAACGCACACACCTGACCCGGAGATGCCTTTTGATAGCAGCAGAAAACAGCAGACTTCCACAGATTAATTCAAAATCATCCTACAGTTTAAAAATGGCTTTGATGTAGGTATTTTTTTTCCATGACACAGAAGATATCTGTGACATGTTTAATCAGATTTTGAAATATTTTTGAGCAGCAAATGCAGGAGGAGCGTTTCTACAGAAACGAGATGGACTATGACTATTACAACCACCGAGCAAACCGCAGGAAGAGTGTGGACAGATATGCCATGAGGCCCGGTCAGTACACACAACCACATGGTGTAAAATGTGAAATCAAATGATGGAAAAACCTTTAAACAAAGTGCTGCTAGATTCCAAGACAACAGATTTGAAGCTCTCTGACTATCTGTTGGGATGTGTGTGTGTCTGTCAGATGAGCTGGTGGACCCTCGGATGGTGCGCGCTCGCTCGCTGTCCAAGATCAGCTCCTCGGTGGCTCGGCAGCAGTATGTGGACACGTCTGATGAAGAGGACTATCCAAGGTTTCCTCCATCGTACCAGCAGCAGCAGCCGCCGCACCGCCGCCGCAACAGCAAGGCGTCGTCGCAGGAGACCCCGGGACAGGCTCCACCCGTAAGGACAATCAGCCAATGGGCTCTCAGTGTTTGTGCACTAGAGGGATAGGGTTAAAAAATGTGGTGACAATCGTCTGCTGGTGTCTGTGCAGATGAATGAGCTGAACAAACGAATGTCGGCCATCGAGAGCCTTCTGAACCGCCTGGAGGAGAAGATGACGCCTGTTGATGAGGTCAGAGCTTCACGTTGGAGACGAGCTGAAATGCCGTCCTTAGCACATACTTTATGTGTAGTACCGGTCTGACCTGCAGGCAGCATTAGTCCCTTCCACCTCCACCTTCACCTCCTGTTTCACATGAGAGCTCTGTACCTGACCTCAGTAAAATTGGACTGCGAGTCTGGCGCCCAAACGCACCACCGTATCTGCTATTGGTGTTTCGGTGCCTGTGGTTGCACCTAAAAACAAGCTGGTGTCTCTGCAGGGGGCGCCCTCTCATGGCGAGGAGGAGAAGCTGAGGAGGAAGTTGAGTGAGCTGGCGGGGAACCTCAGCGAGAAGTCGTCGGATGACGAAGGTGGAAAGAAGCCGTCATACACAGGAAAAGGTGTGGCCAGGCTCGGTGGCGGCCCGGCGCTCACAGCGGGTGCTCTGAAGGGCAAAGTCTTGAGCTCGTCTAGTGACGAGGCACCCACCGAGGCCCAGAAGGTAAGGAGGCGGAGACGTTCAGAACCTGAGAAACAACGGTGGTCCATGAACTTCACATCCTGCAGCAAAAGGCTTGAAAATAAGAGTCTTTCCACGTTCCTCCCATTTGATTAGGACTGAGAGCAACTGCACGCTGCCTCGCACTAACACGTTAACACCTGTCAGCAGCTACCTGTCTGGATCAGCTGCTCTCCGTGAGGACGACCTCCACTGCTGAACACGAAATATCACCAAACCTTGGATTTAGAGAAGCACCAAAACAACTCCTCTGACTTTCAATCTTCTGGTTCTAATGACCTTCGTAATGACTTCCCCAGTAAATCCCGCTGCTGCAATAACTGACCGGACTCCGAAGGGAGCGAGTGCTGCTGCTTAGCTAACAAAACTTTCTCCATATCAAAACAGTCCCTGTACTTACTGACCTGCTTCAATACGATAGTAGGAGTCCAGGTGGGAAGTGAAAGAGTCGATGGCCTCAGTCCATAAGAGTCGGCATGATAAGCAAACTGCTTTGTCTTCATTGTAAACAACTCGACCTGCTGAACGAGCATGCATGTCCTCTACTAAAAGAGTCCAGGTGTTACGCGAACCCACTTACCTCTGTACTAAACGAGTCCCGGTTCTAAGCTGACTGACCTGATCTGTAGGAAAAGGATCCAGGTGCGAAGTTACCTACTTGGCTGTTGTACTCAAAGAGACCTGATGTGAGACTAACCGACTTACCTCCGTGCGAAAAGAGTCCAAGTGCTAAGCCAACGACTCACCTCTGTACTAAACGAGTCCAGGTGCTAAGCTAACTGGTTGGCCATTGAACTCAAAAAGTCCAGGTGCTCGACTAACTGACTTACTTCTGTACTAAAAACGTCTAGGTGCTAAGTTAACATGTGTGAAGCAGTGTCCTGGGCAGAACTGCCGGTGGGACTCTGGCCTGGTAGCTGCTGCAGGGATGTTTTCCAGCTGCTAACATCTGTCCTCTGCGTGGCTTTCAGAGATCGAGCGCCGCCGCCCTCTGTGACCTCACCACTGAGGTGCTGAGAACCATTAACGCCACAGAGAGCGCGATGGTCGAGTACGGCTTCTCTGAGCCGGCTGACCGCTCCCACTTAGCGGGCGCAGACGTAAAGCAGGCTGATGACGCTTTCAGGGAGCTAGAGGAAAATGTAAGCCTCGAGCATGGACTGCACGCTCCGCCTCCCTCTGCAGCATGTTCTACCCCCACCCCCCCTTGACTGAAGACGACACTGAAGTTAGACTGTGATTGGCAGCACTTACAGGACGTTTGTGTTCTGATCCGGATCACTTTGACAGGACAAGAAACAAAAACCTCTCTGGAACGCTCGCCTCAATCTGAGTCTGGGAACGTACGCTAGCTTCAGCGTCGTCTCTAGCTAGCCCATAACATGTCTTTAACCAGTCTTTCAAAAAGCTTAATCCAGTTTGTCACTAGTCTCTAACATGACTTCAACCAGTATATAATGGATCTTTAACCAACCTACCTGTTGGTTTAACCAGTTTACTCAATTAATTACTGCAGAACCAGCCTATAACTCCATATAAACTTGTATTAAACAGTCTATATTAGTTTATTACACTTCTTTATCTTATCGTCAACAAGATTTGCACGGGTCTTCAAATAGTCTATATTAAGTGGATTATTATTCTTTAAGAAGTCGAGAGGCACGATGTAACTAATCTGTTACCAGTATTTATCAAGCCTGCCATTAGTCTTTGACCAGTCTTTGACCAGTCTTGGACCAGTCTATTACCAGTCTATTACCAGTCTTTAATCCTCCCAGTGTGTGATGCAGTTACATACCTGTGCAGGTGTACGTTGCCGCCGGTCAATCCTTCGATCTGGAGTCAAAGCTGCGGCGCCTGGAGCAGAGCGCCAAGAACCGGTTTGGAGGAACCACCGATTCTGAGCTGTCGGAGCTGGAGGACGTAGTGGCACTGACCGCCGCCCGTGTGCAGAGCGCCGAAAGCGAGGTAGGCGGGGCCAGGCTGCCTGCCTCCATCGGAGGTCAACCTTATAAAGACGTTAATGCATGCTTGTGTGTTAATGTTGTTGGGTTTTAATGTATTTGTATTGACTGTGTGTGTGTGTGTGTTGCAGGTTTCAGACCTTGAGACTAAACTAGCTGCTCTGAGCGCCTCTGGCTCAAAGAAGAAGGTCAGTGTGTTTATTGTGAAGTCACTTTCACAATTGTTTGAGTCTTTAAACTGCGGTTGAACTTTCACGTCGTCATGACGACAAGTGTCACAATGTGTTTGCGTCATCATTTACAGAATTTAGTGAAATGTCTTCACAAGACAATTTTCCAGAAATTATCGTATGTTAGTGTTACAAAATAATTCTCTTTGTCTTTTCTTCCAGATTTCTGGAGCACATCAGAGGAAGAAATCCACACAAGATTTCCCAAGTAAGAAAATATGTGTTGATGTTGCATGCTAACGAATGAAAATGAGCCCTCAATTCTCCACACCTGTGTCCGTCTGTTAATTTATTTATTTGGTTCTCTGTTTCTATCTGTTGTTGTTTTTCTGTTTGTATTGTTCGTTTGTGGTTTTTTTTCTTTTTCTTTGTGTTTTTGTTGTCAGAATCTAACGGAGCTCAGTGGAAGTCCAACATGTTCTGAAACAACCACTAAAGATTTCTCGGCTTCTGTGCTGCAGCTTTTAGCCCACCACTACAAACAAACAAATGACGAGTTGCAGCTGAATTCACATAAATATGAATAGGTTTTCAAATGTTACGATTAAACAAAAAGTAATAAATTAATAAAAAAGTGAAACATTAAAAATCATCAAAAAAAACTAGCAACAGAAATATACCATTGTTTAAAGCAACAGCTAAGAAACAACTATTCTGTGTTGATTTTATTCAATGAAAAAGAATAATCCGAAACATGTTGGATGAGATAAAAAGAGACATCATTAGAATAAATAAAGTAATTCTGGAGTTTTGTCTTCCAGCTACTGTGTTTGACGGCGCGTGTTTGAATGATTGTTCTTCACAGCCTGATGAACAGTTAGTTTCCTCTGCTTATCATTCACTGATTTCTGCTCTTTCTTTGACTTTATCATCCATTAAATCCAGTTTCATCATTTGTTTGTTTGTTTTCCTCACCTGTTGACACACATACTAACTGCGTTCTGTTCATTCACCATCTCATTGTTCCTCCAAAAACTCACGAGTTATTAAAATATGTTGTTGATGCAAAAGAAAACTATTTTTGGAAAGTATTATTTGTGTGGTAACCATGGTAACCTCAGATACAGTGATAATTATTTATTAGATTCACTCACCATTAATTATATTACCATTGTATTTAAAATAAAAAAATACACCTGAAATCATCTATTATATTAATTTTCTGATAAAAAAAAAAAAAAAGTGAACGGTTTGACGTTACTTGACGTCATTGACGTAATCACGCCTCCACAATAAAAGCCTCCTCCGACACACTGCGGCGCGTCGTCGCGGTGCGTTCAGGGTCCGGCTGCGATTCATTGACAGTTCGTGTTTACTTCACGGTCCGGTTCTTCCCGGGAAGCGGATTACAGGGCGGGCGGGCAGTCCTGGCGCAGCCGGCGGCCACCGTGTCCGTGTTTCCGACGACTAATTCAGCCAGACCGAGGCCGGACCTCTTCTGACCGCCGAGCAGCAGCCTGAGCCAGGCGGGTGAACCGGACACCGGTTCCGGCTGCCGAAGCAGAGTGCGGAGGATTCGGGACCGCAGTGAACCGGAGCTGGAGGCGGATCAGAAAAACTCTGGTTTTTAAACCTGCAGCGATCATATGTTTATTAATTTACCTGTAAATCGTTTCATGGAGTAAAATTCATCTCCGGTTAAGTTTCCCCCTCCGATCGATGGAGACATGAACACCGGCCCCGGAGGAGCTCCGCACCCGAGACGAGCTGCCCTAGAGCCGCAGAGACACCCCGCAGTTTAGAGCCCACCACGGCCCGGTACGGAACCTCCTGAGCCATGGGGACCCAGGGACCGGGCAGGAAGAGGATTCCGAACCGGGACAAGCTGACGGCCGAGGATGATGCCCTGGACCAGATCGCACGAGAGGTAAACACACGCGATCATCGATTAATGTGATGATCGATTATCTGTGTCATGGTCGCAAGGTGTTTTCACCCTGGGGGAGGGGGGGCAGGGCCGCATCTCGCAGGTCTGGGGCCACATGGGGGGGGGGGGCATGTAAAGTAGTTCATCTGAACAACAGTGTGTTTGTGTGTTGCAGCTGATTGTCCCACTTTCTCACCCCCCAACCCCCCCACCCCGATCCCTGACGTGTGTCATTGTCCATTAAACTGTACAGCTAACATTATTTTGAGCTTCTATCATAAAGATTGTAACACTCACACCCTGAGTCGCTTGACAAGCTGCAGTTGTGCCGGTTGCCACAGCGACCAGGGGTGTGAACCCAGGTATGTAGTTGGGTGACATTCCTAAAAGGACACGTACAACAAGGAGGACTCCGACGGGAGAGTGGACTAAAGCCTGATCCATACGTTCATTCGTGGATCGTGTTATCAATCACAGCTGTCCTAAAATTAAACGTATGAACATGCATGATCGTTGTCTGTGTGCAGGCGGAGTCGCGGCTGGCGGTGAAGCGAGCGGCGCGGGCTGAGGCGCGGGACATTCGGATGAAGGAGCTGGAGAGACAACAGAAAGAGGTTTGACATTTATTGTGCAGAGACAGTTATTATGTGACGTCACCGATCAGCTGGTCGAAGGTTTGAATGGTTAGGCTCCGCCCACTCACCTGTGTGAGTGAGGTCACGTTCGAGTAAGTGACGTCACCCGCACAGGTGAGTGACGTCGCAGGCGTGAGACGGTTCCTGTGGTAAATCAAATTGACTTGAATGTGTTGATCAGATCCACCTGCTGACTCAACTACTGCTTCCTTTTCAATCCCGTCCTCCTCTTCTTTTCCCTCATCGTCTGTCTTCTTCCCCCTTCCTCTGACCTCCTTTCACCTCCTGCAGATGTTTCACAGCCACAAGGTAACCCTTCAAACTCTGATTGTTTTACCCACCTGCGTTTATCACCCGGGTGGGGTTTACTCTTGAGACACGGATAGTTAGAAGCCCCAACTCTGGTCTTCATCCTTCTCACCCCCTCCCTCTCCTCCTCCTCCTCCTCCTCCTCCTCCTCCAGAGGTATTATGGTCTGGAGTTCGGTCACATTGAGCAGTGGATGGTAGGAACCTTCATCTGCACCCTGACTCATGGAAACCGTATTTAACCACCTTTTACCATTAAAAGCAGTTTAACCAGGATAATGTGTGTGTGCGTGTGGTTAAACTGGTGTGTTGTGAGTTTTCTGTCTGTCTGCATGTCTGCAGCGACTCGTCATTTGCTTGTTGTTGTTTTGTATTGTTTGTGAGATTAAGGAAGCTGTTTAATCCCTCCAACACACACAGACACCTTCTTCCGTCTGTAATCTGATTTTTAATCTGTTTTAACCCCTGCTCTGTGTCTGACAGGCATGTATTAAACCCTGCTCTGTGTCTGACAGGCTTGTTAAAGTCTTAAACCATACTCAGTGTTTGGCACGCATGTATGATACCCTTCGTATTGACAGGCATGTTTTAAACCCTGCTCTGTGTCTGACAGGCTTGTTAAAAACCCTAATCTGTATCTGACAGGGTTGTATTAAACCCTACTCAATGTCTGACAGTCGTATATTAAACCCTGCTCAGTGTCTGACAGGCATGCTCTCTTCCTACTCCTCTTGGAGTTTCTGCTCTGTAACACCACCTCTTTTCTCCGTGGTCTTTCAGGAGGACAGCGAGCGTTACTCTCGCTTCTCACGGAGGCACACTTCGGTCTGTACCTCTTCTTCTTTCCTCCTTTAGTGCACAGCTCCGTGCTGCAGTTCACCTGTCAACCCTGGAGGGGCGCTCATGTGTCGTCACCAGGTTGTGACATCCCCGCCATTTGTGTGTTTGCAGGTGTCGGATGACGAAGAGCGGATGTCTGTGGGGAGTCGCGGCAGCCTCAGGGTGAGTCGCATAGTTTACAGTCGGCCAATCAGCTGCTGCCTAAAGCAGCTCGTTACCTTTTATCTTGATGTATTAAGATAATGTCCTTCTTCTGCTGTGGTGGAGACACTTCCTGCTGAAGCTCAGTCTCATGACCCTATGTGACAGCATTAGAAACCAGGCATGTATATTATCACTGACTGCAGGTGAGTGCAGTGGAGCCGGACGTGTCTCACGACACATTACTTATGGATTCTACTCAAAGCACCCGTTAATTTAAGTACATGTCCCAAAAAAATTTGATTTATATCCCAATTTGCTCACACTGTCACAGGGTTCAGAATTCCTACTTCACTTTTAGTAATGTTATGCTCAAGTAACAATACTTGAGTAAGTCTTTTTTTAAAGTATTCCACCCTCCTCTGACGTCCTTTCAGGTCCTTTTCACACAATGTTTTTGGTTGATCACGTTTAAACATCATTGTCAGGAGTTTAGCTTTCACCTAAATGACAACAAAGATGGGCGACTTTTCACCTCAAAAACATTTCTACTTGTAGATTTTTGAAATCGTGCCACGCACGCATGCGCAGTGTTTCATAGAGGGAGACAGGCTGTCTGAACTTCTTTTTTCTATCTGATTTCTTCTTTAATATAACTAATTACTCTCTTAATAACTGTCCTCCTCCTCCTCGTCCTGCTCACCCTGCTCATCCTGTTCCTCCTCCTCCTGTTGGTTCCTCCTCCTCCTCCTCCTCCTGTTGGTTCCTCCTCCTCTTCAGCCTTCAGATTATGGAGTTTTCTTGGGCTCCAGCTCTCGGGCCTCCTCCAGGGCGAGTTCGGCTCGTGCAAGCCCAGTGGTGAGCTTTTCTTTCTGGGTGTGTGTGACGGAGCTCCCTCTCTGGGCTGAGCTCCATCGCCCCCTGCTGTCTGTGGGTGCGCATGTGTGTCTCCATGGAAACAGCATCACTGACGCGTCTGTGTGTCTGTGTGCGTTCAGGTGGAGGAGCGGACTGACAGGGATTTCCTGGACAAAGTGAGTGTGATTTTCTTTTTTTGTTTACTTGTTTTCTTCCTTGTTGTGTCGCCATGTGATGAGGTTTTCCTGAGCTTCCTCTCTTGATTATGTCACTTCCTGCAGGCCTGTCAGGGCTCCAGGACGGCGTCCACGCTCTCGGCTGCCACGCTCGCCTCCCTGGGCGGAGCCTCCTCTCGCAGAGGAAGCTGTGACACGTCGTTCTCCGTGGAGACCGAGGCGTCGATCCGGGAAATCAAAGTACGTGGCGATGTCGACCGATTGATACGATCCGACCCGACGAAGTGCGTACGAAGGTTTCACGGTGAAATGTTCCCAGGACTCGCTGGCGGACGCGGAGGACAAATATCGTAAGGCGATGGTTTCTAACGCTCAGCTGCACAACGACAAGACGACTCTGATGTATCAGGTTGAGGCGCTGAAGGAGGAGCTGGGCGACATGGAGGAGGTGCTGTTGGAGGCCAGGAGGCGAGGAGACGACACCCACAAGGTCATTAAACAACGAGAACAACACGATTATCATTCCCACTTGTTGTTTCCTGTTTTTGTTGACAGAATTTGCTTACTGTTGTTGACAGGAGTTGGAGCGGGAACGTCAGGCTCACAGTGTGCTGCAGTTTCACTTCAAAGAGATCAAAGAATCTCTGAATCAAACGGAGGAGCTGCTCACGGTCAGATACCGCTACATGCTACATGCTACACGCTGTCCATTCAGCTTAATCTTACACGCCACACTCCATCTTCACTCCACCCTTCAAACTAGCTCTGACTTAACTGCTGCTGCTTTATGATTCACTTCTCTTTGCTTTCCACTCATTTCTACTAATTTCAACTATCTGCTGGTCTCTGCTGACCCCTGGTGGACAGGAGGTGTCAGAGCTGCGGTTAAGGAGCACCACTTACCGGCAGGAGATCTCTGACCTGCAGGAGGCGCTGCAGTGGAAGGAAAAGAAGATCGGGGTACGACTCTGAACGCTTCATGTACAGAAGCAGAGCGAGCGCTGAAACCAGTCACAAAAATGAAATCTGGTTCTTCGTATGGATTTCACAGTGCTGCCGCTGTCACATAAAGCCGACTGTGTGTCCAACTGATAAACAAACTTCAGTCTGCAGCTCCTTGTTCCTTCCTGCTTTAACGTTTCCATTTCTTCTTTCACTAACTCCTCTTCCTCCTGCGCCTCCTCCTGGCTCAGGCGTTGGAGCGTCAGAGAGAAATGTCGGAATTAGTAGTGCTGGATCGAGAACGCCTGAGGGAGAAAGTCATGCGTCAGTCAGATTTACTGAAGGTACAGCTGAAGGTCACTACATCTGACCTTTGACCCTGAAATCAAACCCTCATCCTTGCTCCTGTCCATGGACACAAACGAACCCCCCCCCCCCCCGAGCTTGTTCTGTGATCACGGTGAAAGTCATATTTTTAAACTGTAAATTCCTATTTTGAGTGAAATTTAAACGTTTGTCATCTAACAATTTAAGGGTAAGAAGCCACCAAGTGAAATCAGGTCTTAGTAAATCTCTAAAAACATGCGAACTCTTCACTAAACAGGTCACTACCCGGATGCACTTGTAATTTTCTCTAAAACAAAAAGTTGAAAAACTTTATTCTTGGACAGGAACATGGAGTCGTCGTCTCTCCGGACGTCACCGCGAATGGAGATGCTGGCGACTATGTCGGCTCCGAATCCGACACCCATTTGGCTGAGGAGTCACCCCACGGAGGCAGACAGAGCATGCTGGGTAATGTGAAGGAATTTCATTGTAAATATTCAACAGTTACTTCTTTTTTATTAAGTGTGTGTGTGTTGCAGAGCTGCGTGTGAAGAAGCTCCTTGAGGAACGTCACAGTTTACTGGAACAGGTGAGTTTTGACTCCTGCTGCACTTCGTCCCCTCGTGGTCACCGTAGCCTGAATGTGTGTGACTATGTCAACAGGTGAGACAGCTGAGGGCTCAGCTGGAGGAACGTCCAACAGTGGCGACTGACGGCATGCAGCATCCAGAGGGGGGCGCTGAGGAGAACGGGATAGACGTCCAACTGCTGGAGCTGCAGAGTCAGTGCCGCGTGTGTGCGCGTGCGTGTGTGTCACCATCAGAGGGACGATGTAGTTCATGTTGTTGTTTTTGTTGTTAAGGAGACTCCAATCGGCAGATCAGCGAGCTGAAATTCAAACTGGTGAAGTCGGAACAGGAAGTGGCGGCGCTGGAACAAAACGTATGTATGAGTACAGGCTCATCTGCGTACAGGGAGAGTTTCTGTTTACATCTTATAGGAACAGAAAAAGGGACAGACTCAGTTTGTCTTGTCTGGGCTGACGATGAAGGAACTTTGTTTACATGCGTCTTCATAGTCTGCCTCGTCTGCACCACCCACCAGAGAAACCAGCCTCAGCAGCTGATTGGCTGCTCACAGGTTTCAGTCTGTTGGGGTTGTTGGGGTGGATCAATCTGATTGGTTGATGACTTGCTCTTACTCAGGTGATCCGTCTGGAGGGTCAGGTGACCCGATACAAGACGGCGTCCGAGAACGCGGAGAAGGTAGAAGACGAGCTGAAGGTTGAGAAGAGGAAACTGCAACGAGAGGTCAGAGCTCCCCCTGACGTTTCCCACAGAGCAACGACGACTTAAAGACATTTTGGACTGCTAAGTTAAATCCTACAAGCTGAGGATGTGTTATTTTATTCCCTGCAGCTGCGCTCGGCTCTGGATCGAGTGGACGAGCTGGAGGTGAGCAACGGTCACCTGGCCAAACGTCTGGAGAAGATGAAGGCCAACAGAACGGCCCTGCTCGCCCAGCAGTGACCCGAGTTGCAGCTCCTCTTCATCCAATCACAGAGGTGGTCTTCTCCACACAGAAACACTCATCAGCAAAGCATACAGGTCCAAAATAAAGTGTAACTTATTTTTCCAGTTATTGTAGAACACAGAGGGAGGTATGAGGGAACAAGAAACAATAATAACTGAACAAATGTGTTTTTTGGGGTCTTAAGATGAGAAGCACTTCCTGTACAGTAAATCCGCCCACCCAGCTGCTGGGTAACATAAAACAAACGCTACATCTGCCTCGTGAGCATCCATCTCTGTAAAGTCTGCCACTACCTCCTGTACAACACCAGGGGGCGCTGCTGCTCCATGTACTACAGAGACCAGATCAGACCAGACCATGCACCTGATCAGACTGGATCACATTTTATTTATATTTTATCTTTCTGTTGTTCTCGGTGGTTTTCAACTCTTTGTTTCTTTGCTTTGAAATCTTTGTACGAACTTTTACTCATTTTTCCTTCTATTGATTTTTTTTTGGGGGGAAATCATTTTGTGAAGCTGATGCACTTTTGTGACGACAAACGCATACAACGTGTGGGACTACGTCCCGCCCCTCCGCCGTTACCTATTCAGGTAACTGGAGTGGGCGTGGCCTCAGGGTGTGTGGGGGCGTGTATATATGAAGAAAAAGAAGAGGAGGAGGTGAATCAGGAGCTTCAGATAATCGTCACATACTGACTTTTTGCACTTTGGATGTAAAATCACCAGCTTGTAAATGTCAAATCTTCACACGAACAACGAATGAATGAAGGAAGAGCCTCGCTCCAAAACAACAACAACAACAACAACTCATTAATATGAAAGGAAAACATCCATCATGGGTGACACGTGGACATTCTGGATCAAAGTCTTCCTGTTTCACGTCTCGTCTCGTGATGATGTGCAGCTGTTGAATGTAGGTGCTGCGGCGCGGCGACCGACGGTACGACGACCCGCCGACGGCGGCGCTTCACTGGCGTGTGTCTGACAGTTGACATTAAACTGATATGGAACATCTTGTGTTTCAGCCATGATCTTTTTTTTTTTGTGTGTGTATTTGCTGAAATAAACTTTCAGCGAATAAACTGGCGTTGATCTAAAGACAGTAACTTAGTAGGTGGCTTATGTAAACAAGTCAATATTTAACACTAACTCTCTGAACTTCACTGGCTGAGTTAAGGACTTTGTCCTCTGGTACATTTTCAAGATCTAAGCTTTTAATCCACGTATTCGCTTATCCGCAATAAACAAATAACCCACAGATATAAAGAAGAGAAGAAATGTCCTCCTTACAAGTACGACTGGATTCTCTCCCCATTTCCGATTACATGTTAATCTCATTCAAGACTAAAACGTTACAGGTCATTTCGTACTGTAAAATCAATAACGACTTTAAAGTCAGCTAAAAAAAAATGCACTGGAAAGACTCTACAGGAAAGCTGGTCTCACTATTCGTAAACTAGTGTACCACGAGCACAATATGCTTTACAAGGACTCAGATAAATCACAGCATTATTCAGAAAAACCTCAGTGCTGGCGATGGGAACACTCGGGCCTTGTTCTCTTTCTTAACACCCTGCGACCCCCAGACTCTTTTCCCCCCACGTTTTTACTCACCAATTTTTCCATCGTCCGTTTCTCATTCACTTCAGGTATTGTTCCAACACCCCGCAAATCTGCTGTGATGACTGATAATGTTAATCAGTCGGTCCTCAACACCAAAACCACCCGTGTTAAAGTGACCAAGGACCTGATTGCAGCTGACTCTGCACTTTTTTTCCAGCCTCCTCCCCAGATCTCTGAGTACAGCTTTTCAAATCAGATCTCTCAGGTTGTGTTCAGTTTTATTCACATAAAATCTCTTTCCTCCGATGTCCCTCAGGGCTCTGTCCCAGGTCCCATCCTCTTCGCTGTCTTATCTCCTCCCTGATGGCCATATTTTCTGTAATTACAATATTTTTAATCATGTGGGCTTTCAGCCCACATGATTAAAAATGTTGTTTAAACTGAAACTTTTTGGTAAATCTGTTCCAAACTGTGTTTTTCTTGAAAAGAAAGAGTGAAATGAAGAGCCAGAGTCTAGTTTCCTGTTTTGAATCTTTATTGAGGGTTAAAATTGATCTCGGGTGTCGGAGTTAAAGATTTAAAACCGAGTTAGAAGAGCGAAACGTGTCAGTAAGTTTCCGGTTTCCTTTCTTTTCTCCAACGAGTTTAATCTGTGAAGAGCGGAGTGCGACTCGCTCACTCGCGTTGTTAGACAAGCTGCTGTGGTTATCGGTGACAGCAGGCGGCGCCAGAGAGCTCTCAGTGGACGCACCACCACATGACCGCCAAAGAGGTCAGCAGACCAATCAGAGAGCTGGCGGAGGAGGAGGGGGCGGAGTTACACAGGTCCGAGTTACAGCACTTAAAAGTGAAGCTGGAAACCTGAAAGAGACCAAACAACAGGTAAGTAACTGACTAATTAACCTGGTAATCATCAGGTCATTGGTTTATTTGTCAGTTGAATGAGTTATCGATAACGTGTGTTTAATATCCTGTTTAGTCCAGATCAACAACTTTCGATTATTGATTACAGTTGATAGTTTGGATTAGGCATTGATTTATTGTTGATGACATTTTAGTGACTTTGTGCTGAAGATAAAAATCTCCTCCTTTTTACCCCGAAGGAGGCGGAGCCAGATCTGAACACCTGTGGACTCTGAACAGGTGAGTCTCCAGTTTCTTTTTGTTACAAATTAGATGTTACTGGTTCCTGACCGTTACCAGAGTTATGAGTAGAAATAAAAAAAACAAAAAGTGCTTCATTGCAGCTGTTTACCTGCGGGAACATTTGGCCCAGCCGGCTGTACTCACAGTCTGAGTACTTCAGACACTGTCTGTAGGTCATCCCACCTGTATGACATCACAACCCCAAACATCACAGGCTTGTCGGGTGTACAGATGTGACGTGTATACAGGTGTGTTATCTGTACAGGTGTGTCATGTATACAGATGTGTCCCTACCCCTCTCGTTGAGCGTGAGACATGCGTCGTCATAGCTACAGTCTCGTTGTTTGGTGCAGCTGGCGGTGTAGTCTTTACAGCTGTAACAGCGGATTGCCGTTCCTGAAGAAAAAAGCAGGAAATGGGTGAATCCAGATGTAAAGGGTGAATCTGGATCCACCAGGTGGGTGTAGACCCTCACACCTGTGACAGTGTGATTAGGTACGGTTACCATGACGATTTGAACTAAAATAGGAACTAAAAGAACAATGGGATGTGGCACCAGCGTCATATCACCTCAGAGTTAATCATCACTGTTCGATCAAAGTGTGATTATAAAAAACGTTTCAGTGAAAATATTTTATGAGTGAGTGACAAACCAAATAAAATATTATCGGTGGGACCGTGAGGCACTCGGACACAGAATTTCATCATTCTGCCATTAGTTAGGTGAGAAAATCAAACACACCAAGTCCGATCAGAGCGGAGAGCATCAGCAGGCAGAGTCCCAGGGAGTGCTTCATTTTCACCTCAGCACAGCTCAAACACACATCTGCATTTAGAACAGACAGGGTCAAACGGGTGAGAGGTCACTATGTGTGCGTACTGTGAATGTACTGTGTGTACTCACCCAGCAGAAGTACTCCTTCAGCTTGTTCCTCCCGTTGGTGCAGATGAAGTGAAGAGCGACTCTGACAGAATCCTGACTGCACCTCAGCAGTAACACCCCAGAGGAGGAGCCAACACACACACACACACACACACACACACACACACACACACACACACACACACACACACACACTAAACATCATAAGAAATTTATTATAGTTTTTGTTTTGTGTTTTTAGTTAGGTTTTTTGGGTCTTTTGTTGTGTGTTTTCTAGTGGTTAATTTGTGTGTCTTTACACTTATTTTGTATCACTTTATCGCAATTTTGTGTCGCTGTGTTTTGTACCTCTGTCGTCGTTTTGTGTTTCTTTGTAGTTGTTTCTAAATATCCGCAAATGTTTAATGTCTCATTTCAGTTGTTTTGTGTCTCTTTGCCAAATCTGATTGTAGTTTAATTGTTGTTTGATGTGTATCTAGTTGTTTCGTGTCTTTTTTAGATTTGATCTATCTTTGTGGTTGTTTTGTGTCTTTTTGGTTGACTTATGTCTCATACCTGTTTTGTGTCACTTTGAGGTTGTTTTGCATGGCTTCGTAGTTGTTTTGTATCTCCTTGTTGTTGTTTTGTGTTTCTTTGAGGTTGTTCTATGTTTCTTTGTGGTTGTTCTATGTTTCTTTGTGGTTGTTTTGCATATTTTGTAGTTGTTTTGTGTCTCTCTGTAGTTTCTTTGTGTCTTTGTCGTTGATTTCTGTCGCTTTGTGATTGTTTTGCATCTCTTTCTCATTGTTTTGTATCTTTTTGAAGTTGTATTGTGTCTCTGTGGTTTCTTTTTTCTCTCTTTGTGTTGTTTTGCAATGATTTTTTTCATTTCTTACATTTTGTCTTCGTATTATTGCGGTGATTTCTGATCTTTTTGTGGCATGACATCCCCATTTTTCGGTGGTGCCTTGCTGGCGTGACGTTGGTGCTGGTGGAGAGGCTCGGCGTTCGGCCGTTTATCTCAGTGCAGAAGAAGAGCTCAGTGTTTTGTCCTGAGTTGACTTCACACCAACAATAGTTTCAATGTTATCTGAGACAAAGAGCTGAGGACACAAACACAACACAACTGCAAGTGTGTCCGGCATAGGGCCTCGATTGTTTTCTTCACCAGGACGGCCAACCGCTCATTACACATTCTTTTGAATCAGCCGCACGGCCTCCCACTGCTCCACTGCTGTTTGTATAGTCTCGCACTGTGATCTGCTCCATAAACTGTTTGCTCGCTCTGGTTTCAAAAATCTTAGGACTTTTATGACTCCAGTTCAAAGAAAGATTTTTTTTATGGTCAGTTTCATTCATAACTCTCAAGAAAAAAAACAAAAAAAGACAACCTACCGACCGGTGACGAACCAGTTATTGACCACATACTAGCTTCAGACAAACAAGTCATTAACAACAAAATCGTAAGCATTTTCCACAGAAACATCAAAATGTTAGCACCTCCTGGTGGTCAGAGAAAGATGTGCAATGCTCCTTTTTAGGCAGAAACAAGGTTTTTGCTATGTCTGTCCCCATCTGGTGGCGGAAACTCAAACTGCAGCAGCTTCTTTGTTCCGAGATGGTGACATCAGCATGGAGCCGCCTGCCGAATGGTCGACAGACTGCAGGTGAGACAGGTGTGCTGTGATGAAAAAGGAAACCTTCATTCATAATTTAGTGGCTAGTGTGAGCCTGAGAAGGAGAAATTAGTTTCAAACAGCTGAATGATACTCACTCGCTCTTGTGTTTCTACAGTCTTTTGTGATTCTACTGTCTCCACTGCGGCCCCCTGCTCAGTGTTTGGTGGGATCTCATGGATCTGGACAGCCTCGGTGAGTTACAGCAAATCACACACTGCTCTCGTCAACCTGTTATGTTGTTGTTATTGGTTTTTTCTTTGTCAGTAGAAGCGATGAATGAAATCCATCAATCCATATACCGAACCGCCATTAAGCTCCAGACTCTCCAGAGGCTCTGCCACAGTGAGTCACACTCTGTCTACAAACAAACAAACAAACAAACAATGCACCTGTCAGACTAAGTCACAAGCTTTACAAACAAACAATGCCCCCACACTTAGTTTACAAACAAACAAACAGACAGACAATGACTGTCACACCGAGTCACATTTACAAACAATGCCCCTCACACCCTGTTTACAAACAATTCCTCTCTCACACTGAATTGCACTCTGTTTACAAACAAACAAACAAACAACCTGTCTGTCACACTGAGTCATTCCGTATTTACAAACAAGCAATTCTTCAGTCACAGTGAGTCACATTCTATTTACAAACATACTGAGTCTCAAACAAACACAAACAAACAAACTGGTATTGTTTATTCACTGGATGTTTGTGTTTTAGCTGATGTTTGGTTTTTTTTTATTATTGTTTTTCTGTGACATTTTTGTTTGTGTTTCGTTGTCATAGTTGTTATTTGTGTTTCTGTGACTTTATGCTTTTTACGTTTCTATGACATTTTTGTGTGTTTCAAACAACAAACGAGACACATTTGAACAACTACAGATTGATATCGAAACTCTCAACACTTGCCAAAAATTCCTGGATCTCAGGTCAGTGCTCCATTGAAGCATTTCTTTTTGGACAATAATCTCTTGTGTGAGACACAGGCTGGCTTCAGAGCCGATCGCAGCACAACAGCAGCTGCTGTGTCCGGAACTAATGATATTTTCAGTTCCCCAGATAGAAAACAACATTGTGCGGTTCTATTTGTGGATCTTTCTGAGGCACTTGACTCAGTTGACCATCAGTTACTATTCTGGAGACTGAGGGAACATTGGACTGAGTCACTTGTTTATCAAATGGTTCAGTAATGTTTACATGTTTTATTTTGCTCTTCATATTCTTACACAAAAGAGGGACTTAGTTTCTTGCAGTTTGCCTTCGAGCTGACACCGTTTGTTGTTTGTCTGTGCGTTCAGTGGACGCTGTGTTTGTTCGACACGTGGCGCTGGGCTCGGTGGGCGGAGCTATGAGCCAGGAGGAAGTGACAGGTGTTCTGAACAGGATGTTTCACAGCGCCTCGCAGGAAGTGCCGGGCCACGTGACACCTCCGGAAGAAACCACCAAGCTGATGTTTACCATGTTCGACCGGTCTGTTTGTGTAAACAACACAGTGATCACGAGGCTCCAATAGTTTCCTCCGATGAGCGACACAGCATCTGTTTATGAGCTTGTTCTTTGTTTGTTTGTTTGTTTTTGTCAGTGCCAGTAGCGGCCATGTCGCTGCTCGCTCTCTCCACACCGCTCTGATCGCTCTGTGTGCCGACAGTCCGCAGGTGAAGTTCACAGGTAAACAATCTTATGTTTACCTTCTAGTTTTAGGTCTTTAACTAATTTTAAATCTGCAACCTCTCTGATGCTTCCACTGTTTGTTTTAGGCCTGCTGAGTGTGTCAGACAACGGTTCAGGATCCGTGAGCCGGTCAGGGCTCAGATCTCTGCTGCAAGACCTCAGTCAGGTACACAGAGGCCAGACTACACTTCCCAGCATGCACTTGAATGTGCGCCCTGGCTAACTTGTTTGTGTTTAGATCCCAGCGGCCGTACAGGAGGAGCGGACGTTCGGTGGCGTGGAGGCGGCGCTGAAGTCGTGTTTCAACGGGGTGAGACCACTCGCACGCCGACGGTGTGTTCACATCTGTTGTCATGGCAACGTGCTGACATGGAGTGTTTACAGGTGTTGACCCCAACAGTGAGTCAACAGCACGTGTTGTCATGGCTACAGAGCGAGCCGCGGCTGTTGCTGTGGTTATCCACTATGTACCGGTTGTCCATCAGCCACAACGTGACGCACAATGTCCGCTGCCACACCTGTAAGACCGCCCCCATCACGGGGCTCAGGTGAGTCTGAGGGTCAGATTGACTCCGCTAAGAGTTAACTGTGACCTTTGACCTTCTTTTTTCTCTTTTCAGGTTTCGATGTTTAAAGTGTTTAAACGTTCACGTGTGTCAGAGCTGCTTTCTGAGCCTCCGACAAACCAGGAAGCACAAGAACCGACACCCAGTGCTGGAGTTCTGCACACAGGTGACACCTACACACAGGTGACACAGGTGACACCTACACACAGGTGACACAGGTGACACCTACACACAGGTGACACCTACACGTAGGATCACGTGAACTTTGTTGACATGATTGACAGAAGTTCTGATCTCGACCACAGACGAGCAGAATCTGTGTTTTGTGTTCTTCTTTCAGCCCACCTGGAAGGAATCACTGAGCTCCTTAGTGCACAACACTCGCCATGCACTGTTGCCGCGACGATACACTCAAAGAGAAACTGTTAGGAAAAGGATCCTCGTGTGGGCGGAGCCAGAAGACAGGTGGGACAGGTGTTGAAGTTGAACTTCAGTGAGTGTTCGCTGTTGATCCACCTGGTTAAGTATCTGTTTTTGTCAGTGCCCCGCCCCTCCTTGATGCCCCGGCGGGGTTGGCTGACTCAGTTCCTGCTTCCTCCTCTGAAGAACATGACGACTCAGCGCTTCCTTCACCTCAGAAGACAGATGATACGTCAGACCAGGTGATGCTCGAGGGCCTCGCTCTGTCCACATGTCATGATGCGATGGTTAAAACCTGACGCCATGTTTCCTGTTGAAGGCGGCGGCTCTGCTGAGTGACGTCAGAAATCTTCAGAGAGACAAACGGTGAACAAACGACAATCATCAGCATCTATTTATTGTGTGGACTGTGTTAGGATGTTTCTATCCTCTTCAGGCTGTTGGATTCGGAGCTTCAGGAGTGGCGGGTCATCGTCCAATCAGAGCAGGGGGACCTAGAGTACAGGTGCTCTGAAATGGAGGTTACCATGGAAGCACTGAGACAACACAACGCTCACCTGGAGGATATGCTCACCAAGGTAAGAAAGAGGAGCTCTGACTGGAGGCTGGCTGGTGAAGTGCATCATGAGAGTTACAACATTTTTTTCAGGCTTTGAACAACGGAAGGCAAGTCAATGATTTTGACAGCGGACACGGAAATGACGTGGAAAGAAACCAAGTCAATGACACAGACAGAGGACACTTAAATGAACTGGACAGAGCACAAAACAGTGACACAGACAATGGACACGTAGAAGATTTAGACAGACGACAAGACGTTGACACAAATAGAGGACAAGCCAATGACGAGGCGACAGGAGAAGTTATTGCTACAGATAGAGGACACGTAAATGACACTGGCCGAGCAGAACTCCATGACCAGGACAGACAAGAGCTTGGCGACACAGAGAGAGGACACGTCAGTTACATGGACAGAAAACGTGAAGACAACACAGACAGTGGACAAGTTAAGGACACAGACCGAGGACAAGATGGCGACATGGAAACAGGACATGTCAGTGACACCGACACGGAACACGAATGTTACACAGATGGAGGAGAAATCACGCCACCCTCGGACATGCAGAGAAACACAGAGGAGGAAGACGAAGAGGAGGAGGAACTGATGAAGACCATGGGTGAATGGAGTGATGAAGAATTAGAAACTCCATCCCCTACAATCCACCAGCACTTGGCTGAGTCACATGATTGTGACTGTGAAGAGGAGGAGTCAGAAGACATGTGTCTCAATCAGCAAATGAGATCACAGAATGGACTCGAAGAGGCGGGGCTAGCAGAGGAATTCTGTCTATCTGAAGGAGAGGATGACGACGACGACAAGACACGGCGCCCAGAGGATCTGCTGCAGGAGACTGTGAACCAACTCAAGACTGCGATGGACACGTGGACACAAACTGGTGAGGCACAAATTAACAACAGAGATAAGACAGGTGTTTTAGAAGTTACCAGTCGGGTGCAAACGTTGTGTGTTTGTGTGTGCAGGTGTTATGAAGAGGGTGGAGCTTGTTCGTGCTGCAGAACAGGTGGGCGACTCATTACTCCACCTGGTGGACAGTGTGAAATGACAACGTGATGCAAAGTTGAGTTCAGAAAACTTTATTCAAATGGAACTGAGATACAAAAATAAGAACAGAGCTGCAGAAAATACTTGCGGGTGAATTTGTTTAAAAAAATGTCCAGCTGCCAGAATTTTTCCGTTCATTTTAGAAAAACATTTTTCAAAAATTGACTGCATGACGAAGAAAAAACTCCAAAACACTTCACTTTGATTCAAATTGAAAATATCACATGGCTGAATATCAGAACAGTAAAACAGAAAATAGTTTTTTCATTTTAAAACTCAAGTTTTAAACAGCAGTTTGATCCCATGTTCAGTGTCATTATATTTGTCTTTGTTTTACTTTGTATCGACAATAAAAAATAATATAAAGTGAAAACCTGATCTCTTTAAAATACTCTGTTGGTATAAACAAATATTTTTCTCCTGTAAACAGATGGCAGCCTCCATTTTCAACTCCCACCTGCTACACATTGCACCAATCATGATTTAGTCTGGTGAGCTTATTGATTGACAGGTGTCCTGTTAGAGCCCCACCCCCTCCTGCCCCTCCCTCTTGGAGGACGGGTGGCGTGGGGGCGTGTCCTGCGGCCGGCCCGGGGCTGCTCCGACCTGCTGCTAATGGGCGAGGTTTCCCTCCTCGCCTCGTCTGTCTGAGCCAAGTCGTGGTCTGCTGACCTTTGACCGTTGACCCCAGCCAAGTTCACATCTGGACTCGGACTACGGAACAGCTGGCGCACGCACGCCGGCGCCGTGTCGGCGTCTCTTTTGGGGTTAGCCTGCAGGATGCGGTTGGTCCCGGGCTCGTACAGTCGTACAGGTACGCTCCTGTATTTGACCTTTAAGCCCTGCAGGTCCAGCGGGCGCCGCTTCTTCCTGCAGTACTTCAGGGGACAGGCGGCTGCAGGCCGGCGGGAAGGCGTGGCGTCGCAGGGCGAGCTCAGCAGGTAGACCAGCGAGGTGCGTGGCTGCACGGGAGAGATGATGGTGGAGTATGATGCAGGGAGGCAGTGCCATGCCGGTGTCTGAGGTGTTTCCCGATTGGCTGAGGTGGCAGTGCTGGGCGTGGCCTCTAGAGCCCCCAAAGGGACGGTCTGTGTGCTGTGACTGACTTTTACCACCTGAAAGAGGAAGACCGAGTCAAACTTTGATCCTCCGGCACAAACTACACACACATCTGTGTGACTCACCTGACACCTGGACGCCAATCTGAAGTGCTGCTTCCTCTCCCGCGACTTCCTCCTCCTCATCCTCCCCGAATCCACCGAGTCGTGGTCCATCAAAGGGAACATGTCTTCAGCCGGTGTGTCGTCCTCCTTCTCCTTTGCCTTGTTCAAGCTCCTCCTTCCGTACCTGCGTGCAAAGAATCTATTCACCACCGTGTCCAGAAGGCCTGACGCGACCAGTTCTGCCTAAAACCTCTTCATCAGCTGTCTGATTGAGTGAAGGTGGACGTTACCTGGCGAGGGACTCCGTTTCAAAGTAGCAGATGAAGCGTCCTCGTCTGAACTGGCGGACCAGCTTGTCCACGCGCCGCTCGTCCTCTTGCTCGATCTGGGCCCAGGACTTTCCCCTGAAGGCGTCCGGGATGTGTTCTGGTGCCGGCAGAACGTCCTCGATGGGCAGACTCCAGAAGCCCTGGTCCATGTGTGCTTCAACGCTTGGTTTACGTTCTCCTTTCAGGGCACAGTCCAGCTGCTTGGAGTAGCCTTGGTTCTCCAGGTCCACCTGACAGTCTGTGAGCCGGCTGAGGTCCCGCCTCTCCGTCTGACTCACCTGCACAGGTGTGTCAATGCGACTGTGCTGGAGGACGACCTACAGAGAGACGACGTTTGCCGTCAGCGACGGAGTCAAACACAAGCTCCGCCCCCTTCAGACACGTGGCTACCTGAGCAGACGACTCCCAGTTTTCACTCTGGGTTTCCGTGGAGGCCGGGAGGCTGAAGTGGAAGCTCTCCGTCTCCTCCTTCACGTCATGACTGTCGCCATAGCAACACCTCTGGACCACCTGATGTCAGACGACACACAGAGCTGATGAAACGATGAAAATGGAGTGACTGATAATCAGAGTGAGGAAAACTGGATGAAGCGGACCTCCTCGATGGTCTGGTCCATCTGTTCACTGCGGTTTGAGAACGCCTCCTCTTTCAGAGCCTCCCTCCGCTCCTTCTGCCACACGTCCCATGGCCTGCTCCCCAGGGAGGGCCGTGTAACGGGTCCAGGACCGGGTTTGAGGCTCGGACCCTCGGCTGGTCGTGACGATGACGAGGACTCGCTGGTTTTCCTCCGGTTGGTCTTCCTGTGAGCTTTTCTGTGAACAGGGGGCGTGGCCTGAGGCTGCGGGTCTGGAACGTGGCCCTCCCCCTGTCCCGTCAATGGATGACTGGCCATAGTTCCTGATTGGGTGCAGATGTCCAGTTCTTCATGCTCATTAGACGCCTCATCAGAGCTTGGCAGGTGCTTTGGTGTCCCCAGAGAGCGGCTGTCGTCAGAGAAGTGCAGCTCGTCTTCCTTCGCTTTTGGTAACAAGGGGGTGGAGACCATTGGAAGGTCAGCGTGGGACGGCCTAGTGGAGAAACAAACAGGTGAGTGTATTTTTCCATCTTTATCCGAGGATGTGGAGCAGACGCGGCAGTGTTTGGTTACCTGGGGTCATTGTAGCGGTGCGGGTGGTGCTGCATGACATCCTGAAGGAAGCGCTTGAGCAGGTTCAGTTTGGTTCTACTGCTGGTGGAGGATACGCTGGACACGCTGGCGGTGCCTCTGGACGATGACTGCACCGAGTCCAGGTGCCGCAGGCTGGACAGGTGCTACGACCGTTGATCAGTGAAGGTCAGCGGAGGTCACACAGTTACAGATCAGATTCAGGTGAGGTATGTACCTGGTCCAGGTTAGTGTACAGGACTCTGCAGTAGCCACAGTAACCCTGTCTGTGGGGCTCAGACCTTGATGGGCCTGCCTCTGGCTCGGACTCCGCCCACATCCTGCCAGAAAACAGTTTCAGAATTATTTGTCCCGAGAGCTTTTACTGAGTTATTTGAATGTGGCGAGTGTGGACTCGCCTTGCGCTGGTCTCTGCCCTTCTTTGGCCATCTAATGTAAACACACAGCTTCAGTCAAAGAGTAAAACACAAAAACTGGGAAAAAAAACCCCAAATCTAACAGTTATTTTACCTGCAGCTGACGAGTCAGACATCTTAAACTGTCTAAAATAGAAACAAACAAAGCATGAGTGAAAAGTTTTCTGGTTGAACGGAATGAGATCTGAAGAAAGTATGAAACAGGTTCGGAGGCAGACAGAGAGGCTCATATTGATGACCAACGTGAAGGTCGAGGTGTCACTGTCCAATCACAGAGATCCATGCTGTAACCAATGGTAACCAGGTGAACGATGCAGGGGGGGAGTCCATGAGCCTGATGAGACATACCCCAGGAATAGTTAGGATTGACACACGGATGAGACTGGTTAAAGTTTGAGTTGTGAAAAAGTTTCCTGAGTAGTTTCACTCTGTTAAGCAGTTGTTTACATGTTTGTGTTGACAGTAAACAAGTCGATCTGACCAATCAGGGACGACTGGTTAGCTCGGAAGCTACGTAACGATGCTACCAGGTTAATCGGCAGCTCGATGCGGGATTTCTCCCGATTAAACCGGGCTTTGCCGCCGTGACGCCTCCGGTGACGCCGCTGTTGACGCGCTTATCTCTTGGCTTCTTAGCATTAGCGTGCAGTCAGCTGCCGACCCGCGCAGCAGTTACGTCTCCACACACGACACGTGCTGCTGGTTAATCGGCTGCGGGAGGTAACGCGGGGCGCAGGATACAGAACTTGTTTACCTGCAGCCGTTTGTTTATTTTCACATTGGAAAGCTTCTCGCGCGCTGCTCTGTCGCACTGTTTGGATTCTGGTCCCACTCTTCTTCTGCGGCGCCATCAGGCAAGCTGTCAGTGAACTGAGCGGCGGATAAGTGCTGCCACCAGCAGGTTGAATCGGGAATTTCAGCCTCACTTATTAGATGAGCTCAGACTTTATAAATTCGGTCATCACAGCAGCTCCACATTGCACAAATGGTTGCAGACAGGATAGTTGGACACGAGAATTAACTATGGATAATTATACTAGTCTGATCTAATCTATATACAAGTAGGCAGTTAAATATTTGAAGCTCGAACCATCAGCTACAACTAGGCCCAACTTTTTAGAAAATTAGGTTAGGAATGATTTCATTAAAGGGGTTGTTATAACACTTGGCCAAAATCACTGGAGAATGGTGTGCTTCAAATAAGATTTATGTATTTATTTGGTTTTAATGTCAACTGCAGTATTAAAAACTGCCGAACAATTAATTTGCATTCTACCACAATCCAGCCATGTATTACACGTGAAGGGCTTAAATAGATTTATCCAATATTGCAAACAATTAAAAGACGTTAAATTGACAGAAGCATTAATGCAATCTACAGTCTGAGGTAATCGAATCTGAAAATGGAAATAAAGGTTCTTCGCAGTAGAAAATGTTGCGATGACAGACTGCATATCAGCCTCTGGTTTGAACAGACAAAATCAAAGACGAGTTAACATTGTGTTCAAGTGCTTTATTATTAATGTGTCATGTGTTCTAGATCTTGTTGAACGCAGCAACGTCCATCGACTGTACGAAGTCCTCGAACGCTGTGATCTGCTCCTCCAGCATGTCTGTGCCAACCTGAGGAAGAACCACAGGTTAACATTGACACACAGTCACACTGAATGAAAGAGGGGAAGTTTGATGGGAAGACATTCACCTTGTCATCTTCAACCACGCAGCCGATCTGCAGCTTCTTGATGCCGTATCCGACCGGGACCAGTTTGGCTGAAATGACAATCATCTCTATTAGTGACGATCGCATGACCCACATGTTAAACACTGAATCTGAGAGGTTTCAGATCTTGAAGAGTCCATCAGAAATCAGTCGAAAGATGGTGAGTTAAATCATCATCAACATTCAGCATCGGTCAGAACCTCATGTAGAACAACGTACATTGTCCCCAGATGAGTCCGTCTATCTGAATGCTGCGCACACACTCCTCCAGCTTGGCCATGTCCGTCTCATCATCCCACGGCTTCACGTCCAATAGCAGCGAGGATTTGGCGATGAGGGCGGGCTCTGAGGCAGGAGCGGGAGAGGTTGCGTTACCAAGATGACCACAGACACGCATGGATTTTTATCGACTGAGACGTCTCAGGTAAAAACAAGCGTCCATCAGGCAGTCAGCCGAAAGATGGTGATTGGTTACTCATCAATGATCCAGTCATCCGATGGTGGGACGCTCCGACTGGTTACTCACTTTTGGATTTCTTGGCGGCGTACTCGGCGAGCCGCTGCTCCTTCAGACGTGTGGCCTCGGCATCCTGTCACACAGCAGTGTAGTGGTCAGACACTGGCACAGGCCACTCTCACCTCAGGACGCCACAGCAGCCTCACCTCCTCATCAGAGCCGAACAGGTCGATGTCGTCATCATCGTCCTCATCGTCATTTGCAGGGGGGGCGGAGCCCGAGGTGGTGTCAGCGACACCAGCTGGTCCATACTGCCCCAGAGGCTTCTTCACACCTGGCAGACTGATGCATGGGAGGGAGTTTGTTCACCTGGCGGTTGTCACACGTGCGCATGTAAAGCGAAGAGGCGATTGGGCCTCACCTGCCCTTCTGGTTCTGGTAGGACCGGATGTGATTGTACCAGCGGAGAGCGTGGCACAGGTCTGCAGGGGGCGGGGACGAGATGGCCTCAAAGACCGCCACATCAGCCTGAGATGGGACAAACCTGAGGATGAGGGGGAAAAACTCATTACCATGACAACCACATAGTCTTCACACGTATCACGTTACCATAGCGACCAACAGGCAGGTGATTAAAGGGTAAATATGTTCAGACATGATGAAGTATTTCATTTCGATATAAAACAATTGTGTAGGTAACTAACATTTACATCTGTAGGTTGAAGAACCAATCATAAAAATTCAAGTTAAATTAATCATTTGGCTCGTTATTAAACTGATCAAACACGTCACGTGGCAACATGAGCTGCATGCTGTTACATGCTAACAGCTACAACTCAGTCCTCTTTAGATTAAACGTGAATAAAATAAACCCCGTCGTCTCACTAACATCCGTCACTACGACTCACGGACGTTTCAGTGCTGCGGGAGTTTTTATTTCAATGTTTACACGGGCGCTCCAACTATAGGCTAGCAGCTAGCCACGTTATCTCAGCGCGGAGCCAAGATGGCGGCCGCAGCTGCGAGTGGAGCGCAGTTTCTTGCGTCCGCGTTCATTCGTGCGGGGGCTTCGGGTCGTCCGGAGCCGGACTTTGCTTACTGACCCCTCGATGTAGCTGCGCTCCGACAGGAAGCCGTTCAGCACTTTGAGGCCGGCGGGGGATTTCAGATCACCGAAGCCCATCGTGGAGGAGATCTGGAGGAGCCGTGTGAGGAGGAGAAGGAGGAGCGGGGGCGGGGGGAGCCATATTTATACCCAAGCCAGACTCCTCCTTAAAGGACACTTCAGCTGCTCCTCCCAGGAGGAGGGGGGTGGGGTCTACTTTATTTATCACAAACAGAAAGCTTTACACGACCATCGAAAAAGACAACTCTGTTCTCTTTGGACTGATTTGGCTGTTCAGGTATTGTAAAGTTCGCTTTTATTTTGAAGTAGCAGCGATTGATGATGATGAGCTTACAGTAGATCTGAGCCAGGTGAGTCAGTCTGGGGCGAAGGACAGTGTCTCTGAGATGTGTTTGGGTTAAATCTCAGCCCCGCCTCAGTAACGAGAATGCGGTCCAACCTGTGTACGGTCACGTGACCCGTCCTCCTATTGGCTGAACTCACCTGAGAGGAATTTAATAGGTGAGTTTATTCGAGAGCTGCGTCAACACACTGAAATAACCACAGAAGAAGAGTGATGGGTCAGGGTCGCTCCGCCTCTCCTCAGGTAAACCACACAGACAACCAGCCGTAGTTCGTCTTCAGGTAAAGAACACTGGTATCCAGCTGTAGCGAGTCCTCAGGTAAACCACACTGAGGTTTTATTTGTCCAGGTAATCCTCATGGGTCTGGACTCTGCCGGGAAGTCCACATTGCTGGCACACCTGCTGACTGGGCGGGTAAGTTTGCTTTCAGGTGAATCTGTTCTCGGGTGAGTCTTTGCTCAGGTGAATGTGATTGTGTGTGAACTTCCAGGTGATGGAGACTTCACCGACCATTGGTTTTAATGTGGGGACATTGGACCTGGACAAAAAATCATCTATGACGGTTTGGGATGTTGGAGGACAAAAGAGTATGAGGCCAAACTGGAAGTGAGGAGAGCAGCACCACATGAGTCGGCGACACAACACACTAACAAACAATCTCCTGCATAACAAAGGTCTGTGCTTCAGGTACTACCTGGATAACTGTAAGGCGCTGGTGTTCGTGGTGGACAGCAGTGACCGAGCTCGGATGCACGAGGCCCACAAAAGTCTGAAGAAGGTCCTGAGTGAGGAGAACCTGAAAGGAGTCCCCCTGATGGTCCTCGCCAACAAGAAGGATCTGCCCAACTGCATGACCATCCGAGAGGTAGCGAACTGCAGGGAGGGCAGCCTGGACCGCTCTCCTGTCCAGTAACCAGAACTCTGCGAAACATTTGTTTTATTTGATTATCCTTTATTCATACCTGCCGTCCCATTTACAGCAGAGAGATTTCAGTTTCATAGGACGACTGTTTCTTTCTGGTTTTGGACGACATTTGGACATTTGGACAAGTTCACCTGTGCTGGATGATTAGACCAGTTAACCTGCAGGTTTTACATTCAAGATGATTTTTTTGGATTAGTTAAGCTGCTGGTTTTGGACTAGTTAACCTGCTGGGTTTAGAGTCTGGTTACTGTTTGGACTAGTTAACCTGCTGAGTTTAGAGTCTGGTTACTGTTTAAACTAGTTAACCTGCTGGGTTTAGAGTCTGGTTACTGTTTAGACTAGTTAACCTGCTGGGTTTAGAGTCTAGTTACTGTTTAGACTAGTTAACCTGCTGGGTTTAGAGTCTGGTTACTGTTTAGACTAGATAACCTGCTGGGTTTAGAGTCTAGTTACTGTTTAGACTAGATAACCTGCTGTGTTTAGAGTCTAGTTACTGTTTAGACTAGTTAACCTGCAGGTTTTGAATTCAGCTGAATGTTTGAATTAGTTAAGCTGCTGGTTTTGGTGTCTGGTTAATGTTTAGTCTAGTTAACCTGCTGGTTTTCTGCTTTAGCTCCTGACACTTTTCCACTCACCTGGTCTGTGGTGTCTGTCCTGGTCCTCAGGTGTCCACCCAGCTGGACCTGCCCAGTCTCCTGGACAGAGAGTGGCAGATCCAGGCCTGCAGCGCGCTGAGTGGACTCGGCCTCCAGCAGGCCTTCATGTCCGTCAACAAACTGATCAAGAAGAGTTGATGAAGGGCGTGAGGATTGTTTTAAAGACTTTATTGATGCTGGTGTAGACGGAGTTTTTAATGAGAAATAAAGACCGTGTGGACTCTGGTCTGATGGTGTTGTTTGAAGCTGCACTGATCCTGCCTGGAGCCTCACGTGAGGCAAACAAACGTCTCTACAGCCTCTTCCTGTCGGGCGTTCTGAGCTCGTTCAGGCTACGGAGGCCGAACCAGGACTGGACCAGCAGGAGGACCGGCACCAGGACCCAGACTCCGTTAAAGAAGACCAGGTAGACCCACAAGTAGAGCCAGCTGGACGTGTTCAGATGAGGACTCCCCGACAGCCAATCAGGACAGAAGGTCATCCAGCCGCCGTACAGCTCACACACACACAGAGTGATCTGCAGGAAGTGTCTGTCAAAACAAATCAACACTGAATTCTTCATATATACAATTATAATAACATATTAATCTTTATTATCTTGGTTCTTGTTATTGGGAGATATTAGCAGAGTACCTGCAGTATTAACTGAATTACCGGTGGCATTGCCTGAGGTATGGGTGGCTGTATTACCTGTAGTATTTGTCCTGCAGTATTGCATGTATCAGCAGTACCCCGAGCAGAGAATCAAGGACCACAGTCAGAATCTCGATGGAGACGATTGTGGGATCAGAAACTAGCCAGCGACTGTCAGCTTTACTGTACTCCTTCCCTACAGGTGAGACACAGACGATGAAAACATGTCACCTGTCGACTGTACCTGTAGAAATGGTCAAATCAGAAATCACGTGTACTAAATTAGTTGAGTAATTTTATATGACATGGAGGACAAGTACTCAGGTGAGCTACAGAGAACTAAAATGTGCAGGAATTGAGATGAAGTTGAAGAAACTTACAGAGTTCAGCCAGAGGACCTTCAGCCGTCTCCACCGTCCCTCCCAGAGACATGTAAACAAAGGGTCCCTCCTGAGGACAAAAACAACCAGAGATGCATAAACCGGGGTTCATCTGACTCCATCCTTCCTTTCTCTCTTTGCCTCTGTTGAGTCAAACTAACCAGGTTTGTTAGAACCAGACCACTGCAGGTAATCCAGACTGTGTAAACTCTCACAGACACCAGCTGATGATAACTAATGCTTAGAAACAGAAGAAGCCCCGCCTACCAGTGTCAGGTGAACGATGACGTCATAGAAGAGCCACAGCAGCACCAACCTGTCCACCGAAGAGCACCGCCCACCGTACCTGTGTGTGAGCAGCACAGCTGCCAGCAGCTGGAAGCCACATGCCAACAGAGAGAGGAGGGAGACCAGAGAGACACCAGGGGGCGCCAACGAGTCCATCGGCTCCACAGGTACCACAAAGACAGGACAGGAGCAGACAAACTGAAGAAGTGTACGACTACAGTCGTGTGTCGGCCATCCTGCAGGATTACTGTGTGTCACTGTGAGGACTGAATGTGGAGAACTACGCCTGCCTCCACCCGCCGAACCCCGCCCCCTTGTCCTCCTGATTGGCTGTTTCTTTTTTAAGGTTCTCCCCCATTGTCTTTCAATTGGCTACTCAGGAGACCACCTCACTCACTGGCTCCGCCCCCTCCCTCAGCTGAGGTCAGAGTTCACTAGTGGAGTCAGGTTTGTGACGAGGGAGTGAAGTAACTTAAAATGAAATTATTTCTACTTTGGTACTCTTGAGCAACGTGAGGTTTTTCAGTGGACAGTCGCACAGCCGTGGTTTCATGGTTTTATTGATTAAATGTCACGTCATCACACAGAAAACAATCTTTGGCAGCAAGAACGACAATCAAATCAACACAAAGTGAGCAGAGGAGCGAGCAAGCAGCTTGTTTTCCAGCTGATGAGAACACACGTCGGCAAACAACACACTGAAATGGTGAATCGGATGATGTCGGGAGAGCGCCGGAGAATTCCCGGAATGTAAGGCGAACGCCAGGAGAGTCAGGAAAAGGTCAGGGGAATGTCGGGAGAACACAATAACATAGGAAAGAACAAGGAAGTGTGGAACAATATTCCTGGATTGATGGAGAACGTCTGTGGTCTCTGGTTTCTTTATAGCACTCCGTTCAATACAGGGACAGTCTGTCGCTTGTTTTTAATATAACTCTGGAATAGTAGAACATAATGAGAAGACAAGGTGTCCCACAGAACCACAGGATTTCTTCAGGTTTTCTATCAGTCGAAGAATCAAATTCTTCAGCATCATTCAAACTCAAATCTGCTGAGACCCGGCGTGGAGGAACGTCTGAATACACATAAAGTTTGAGACTCTAGATATCAGCACAAATAATCGATATGTGAACTGTGTGAAGGTCCCCCGTCGGAGAAGCCGTGGCTCCACCACAAAACAAACCTGGGCTCTAATGTTAAAGGAACAGTTCTGCCAGATCCTTTCTCTGTGCTCAGGTGAATCAACATCTGCGGGGGATGATGAAGAATCCCAGAGGCCAAATCTGTGGAGGAATTTGGGAATGTTGGGAGAAGGTATAAGGAATGCTGGGTGAATTATAAATTCTCCTCATGGGAACGGAACTTTAATGAGCAACCTAAAGGAATGTTCTGGAGCGGCTGTTCTGTCCCTTTAAAAAGATGCGCCTAAGATCACAGCTCAGGTTTGTTTTGTTAACCTCTGTTCATCTAATGGAAGTCTACTCCTCCTCCTCCTCCTTCTTCTCTTTGCGTTCCTCCTCTGCTCCTCTGGGCTCCTCCTTCTCCTCCTGAGGGAGCGTGGCGGACAGAGCGTACTCCTCACCGACTCCTTCTGAGGACATCGAGACCTCGGCCTCCACCACCACCGATGCCTCCTTCTCCACCTCCTCCGCCTCCGCCAGCTCCTTCAACTCCTCCTCCTGATCAGCTGGTGCCAGCTGAGCGTGGACCTCGGTGAAAGGCACCTCGTCACCGTCGCCCCCCAGTGGTGAGAGCTGGACATTTGCCTCCTCGATCTGAGCGGCGCCCTCCGGAGGCTGAGAGTCGGAACTACTGCGAGGCTGAAAACGCAGCAGATGAAAATGAGGGGAGTCCGCCGAAGCATCGGAAGAATCTCGCCAGGTTTCATTCCATTTCAGTGACAGAAACCTCAGCATGACGTTTGGCACCATTTTAAATACAAGTGAACGGTAAAAGAAGGACAAGCGGAACACGTACCTTCTTAAGGCCGAAGGTCAGCGGTGAAACTTTAAGACCGGATGTTTTCTGTTTGATCTTCTCGCGTTGTTCCGCAGACACAATCTTTGTTCCAATCTTTGTCATCTTCTTCTCGATATTCTGCCTGGAGAACGCCTTCTTCAGACTGTCCACCTGAAGAAAGAGAGACGGTCACACACTCGTCTGTCTGCACACTCGTCTGTCTGCACACTCGTCTGTCTGCACACTCGTCTGCTTCACCTTCTTCAGACTGGAGCGTTTCAGCTTCTCAGCCCTCGACTTCTCCATGTTCTCTAGATCATGATGCCACGGTTCCTCATCCTCCTCAAGGTCCGCCTCAAGGCCCACGTCCTCATCAGATGATAGGTCGATGGTCTGGAGGCCCCCCTCCTGGGACTGGTTCCCATCAACGGTTCCAGGTGCGGGTTCCTCGCCCTCCTCTGGAATCTCGTCGCGAGGAAACGGCGGAGGATCCTTCACAAAAACGGTCGCTGGAATCTCGTTCTCCTCCTGGGTTAGAAAACAGAGAGGCGTCGGGAGAATGTGCTCAGCGACTCAAAGAAACCAGAGAACATAAAATCAACACAGGACATGAAGAACAAGTCAGAGAAACAGGAAGTCATTACGGCGACCTTGTGAAAAACATAATGAGAACCTCAGGAGAACATACAGGAAGTGGAAACCTCATGTGAACGTCCTAATAAAGACGATAACTAGGAAAGTTGTTTGACTTGCTTTATTTCTTCATTGGTGTGTTCAGATCAGAAAGTTTTGCTCTAAGGAGCAGCACACACACACACACACACACACACGGAGTGGGAGTGACGAACGCTGGATATTTTGGGAGAAGAGGAATGTTGAGTGTTGCTGAGAGAAAAAAATCCGCAGCATGCTCATGATAACGTGTTGTAATTTTTAACCCAACGAATATCAGTCCCTGATACAGTCTGCTGACTGTTACCATAACAACCAACTCAACCCTCTGATCTGTTTCCGTGGAAACTTTCCAACCCCCCCGTCCCGCTGACAGCCAAAAAAGGCAGCGGACGGAGACACCGGGAGGAGGGACTCCATGTCCCAGCATGCCTTTCTCACCTGGAAGATGAGCACCTTGAAGTTGTTCCGGTGGATCAGGTGGGCGTGGTTGGCCTCCAGCTTCTTCACCTGAACACCTTGGCGCTCCATCCTGTCGCGGACCTGCGGGGGACGCCAGCGGAGGTCAACACTCGTCCACAGGTTTGTTCTCGGACGGGCGACCCCGGCGGGTGGTGCGTTCACTGACCTCCTTCATGGTGACGGACAGTTTGCGGCTCTTGTCCAGCAGCTTGCTGACCGTGTTGGAGGTGTGACTGTGACTTTTGGAGAGTTTGGTCATGTCGGCCTGGATCCCTCTGACCACGCCCTCCATCTCCACCTGGTGCACCTAAAACACCAACCAGCCGCCAGCATGTCACTAACCGGCTGGTAAACAACACTCACCAGTCACCGACCAGGAGATTACTGACACTGACCAGGGGATTACCAAAACTGATGAGATCACTGACACTGATCAGTCACTGTCCAGATTACTGACACTGATCGGTCACCAACCAGGAGACAACCAACACCAACTAGTCACTAACCAGTAGATTACCCGTCATGAACTAGTCAATAAGGGTTAATTTGACTTTCCAAGTGGTTAATGAGATAACAGTCATTACTACTATCAGTTCTATAGTCAGTACTGCAGTGTGTACTACAAGTAATCGTACAACGTGTACTCCAGTCATTATGACTATCGGTACAACAGTCTGTACTGCAGAGTACACTAGAGAGTACATACAGTCAGTTCTACAGTCAGTAGCCGTCTGTCATAGCCATTTGATAATCTGAGACCAGACTCAGTCGACCCTCTAACCCGGTCCCTGACCCAGTCCTTCACCTCCATCTTGTGCTGGTTCTCCTGGACCGCATCAAGCATGAGGACCAGCTTGTCGAGCAGCGTGAGGACCGTGATGGCGTTCACAGGACCCTGATTCATCTTCTCCAGGTCCAGTCCTGACAGCAGGGCTGAGGGCGACACCGGGTCCTCCTGGTCCAGGTCCTGCTCCGGTTCCTGGGTTTGGTCCATTTGGGGGACCAGGAGGTCCTGGCTTTGGTGGGTCTCCGTAGTCACCATGATGACACTCGAGCCTGAGACTTGAGACTCCCAAAACTCACCAAACTTCAAGCTGCAGGAAAAGAAAGACCAAGTTGCCTCACCCGCCCTGTGTGTGTGTGTGTGTGTGTGTGTGTGTGTGTGTGTGTGTGTGTGTGTGTGTACTGCATTGTGATTGGTTGGCTCTAAGGAAAACTTTCCAGCCAACAACCTGGAAACGTTCACACCTTTAACCCTTAGACTGCCAAGACTTGCCTACATGTGAAAACATGTAGGTGAACGCATGAACACACACACACACGCACACATTGATGCACAACTAAGAATCATCACAAACGAATATAATAAAAAGATAATGTAATCTAACTAAAAAAAAAAACCCCAATTCGTTTGAAAGTCAAGTTCAAGTTTAAAGTTTTCATTTCAATGTCCCAAATTAAAAAGGTAACACGGGGGAATACTACAATTATTATATATATTTAAAAAAAAAAAACATCTTGATTTAAAAAATGGTGCCATAAAAAAATATATTTTTTAATTATTATTCAGATCATCCTGGGTTGAATTGAAATCAAATGAAGGAGCTTAAAGGGTTAACATGCTCTCTCTCTCTCTACAGCCTGAAGCTCGAGTCTCTCTACCACACCCAGAGAGAAGGGGGGGCTGTTGCCATGGGGACGGGGCAGGAAGGCTGTTTGTGCTGGAAAGAGAGAGAGGGAGAGAGAGAAACAGGGAGTCACTGTCTCTTGATCATATTTTCAAGGTGAAGTCATGTGGAAGGGAAACTCTCGCCCCCTCCTTTCCTCTCTTTGTGTGTGAAGCTCACTCGCCCTCCTGTCAGAGGAAAAGCAGCTGCCAACATCAGAGTCCACGTAACAAACGTTAACCACCAGAGTCCATGTAAAAACAACGCTTTAATAAACTCGTAAATGACATTGAACGACAATAACAACTTGGAATAAAAAGAAGGAATAAAAAAGAAATGGTAGCGTTACTTGATTCATAACAGAACAGTCATGCTAAAATGACCGTAAAGGAATAAACAAGTTTAGTAGGTGTAATGTGTCTTCCCGTCCAGCAGGCGGCGCTGCCAACGTTTCAGGTGGCACTGCGTGCATCACGTGCCAGAGAAGAAGCTGACTGCTCCGTCAGCTGACTGAGTGATGAGGAACTGAGCTAAAAGCTAGCAGAGCGTCTTCATCCTCCTGCTCCTCGGTCCTGGAAGAAATATGGCCTTCATCACAGCCAACTGGAACCCGCTGGGAGACGCCTTTTATCGGTCAGTTTGTCTCCGGTGTTCATGCCAGAAGCTGCTCACGGCGCGAGCGGCACACCTGCTCGAGCTCACCTGACAACAGTCTTTCGCTGTTAGCCCACACTATTTACATTGACTTTCATTTACATTTATATCTAAGATGGAGCTGTGTGGCATGTTGTTGTTTATAATAAGATGGAGCTGTGTGGCATATTGTTGTTTATAATAAGATGGAGCTGTGTGGCATGTTGTTGTTTACAATAAGATGGAGCTGTGTGGCATGTTGTTGTTTACAATAAGATGGAGCTGTGTGGCATGTTGTTGTTTACAATAAGATGGAGCTGTGTGGCATGTTGTTGTTGACAGTAAGATGGAGCTGTGTGGCATGTTGTTGTTGACAATAAGATGGAGCTGTGTGGCATGTTGTTGTTTACAGTAAGATGGAGCTGTGTGGCATGTTGTTGTTTACAATAAGATGGAGCTGTGTGGCATGTTGTTTACAGGAAGACAGAGCTGTATGACATGTGTTGGAACTTGAAGGATGGACTCAGAGACAGTTTGGTGGCTGCAGCGCCTTATGGAGGACCAATAGGTAATCACACACACACACACACACACACCCACACCCACACACACACAATCTCTCTGACCTGTCTCCCTCCCAGCTGTCCTCAGAGAGCCCCACCGCCGGTCCCCCAGCTCTCGCCCTCAGTTAGAAATTTTCTCCTCATCCGGGGTTTCCATTGCAAGTTTCCCTGTGAGTCCACACTCCAGTTCCATTACTGGCTGTAGTTACATTATTGCCCCTCTCACCTGCCTGTCTCTCCTGCCTGCCTCTCAGTGGAAGAGCGGCCCGGTGGTTCAGCTGGGGTGGACGGTCAGCGATGACCTGTTGTGTATTCAGGAGGATGGATCGGTCCTCATCTATGACCTGTTTGGATCCTTCAAGAGACACTTCAGTATGGGACAGGTCAGTCTTAACCAGCTAACTAACCACTCTAGTATGGCTCATCTTTTCACTAATCCTCCAGTTTCCTGTGTGTGGTTTGAACAGGAAGTGGTCCAGTCTCAGGTGTTAGAAGCCAAAGTGTTCCACTCTCCTTACGGCACAGGCATTGCCATAGTAACGGGCTCTGCCAGGTTCACCCTGGCAACCAACATCGATGATCTGAAGCTCCGCAGGTTACCTGAAGTACCAGGTAAGACCTGTTTTTTCCTCTCATTGTTGTCAGTGACCTGACTGTCTCTGACCCATCTGTCCTTCTCAGGTCTGCAGGGGAAGCCGTCCTCCTGGCTCGTCCTCTCTCAGGACAGACAGACTAAAGTCCTCTTGTCGAATGGACCTGAGCTCTTCATCCTGGACAACACGTCATGCACCGCAGTGGTGAGACGGGCAGCTCCAGCTGAGACGTGACAGGTGAGTTACCTGTCTGTTCGACCAGCTAATTGTCTCTTTGTCTTCAGTGTCCTCCAGGTCTCAGTCCTCAGACGGGAAGCATCGTCCACATGTCTGTGTCCTTCAGCTATAAATATCTGGCTCTCTTCACCGACACTGGACATCTGTGGACTGGCACTGCCAACCTCCAGGTGAGCTCCTCCAATGAGCTGTCGGACTTCTGACCTGAGTGGGCGGGATTAGAGTGCATGCCTGACGGTTGCTGCTTTTTTGCAGAAAAAACTGAGTGAAGTTGAGACCAAGAGGTCAACGAAGCCCAAACAGATGGTGTGGTACGTTTACCAGTTGCACTAGCTGGCTGCCTGTCTGCCTGTCTTTTAACTCGTCTCAACTGTCTCTCATGCTTCTTTCCTCCCGAGGTGCCGGAGACTGCAGAGCCAGCAGCCCTCAGTGGTGTTGATGTGGGACCGGCTCCTCCTGGTGGCTGGTGTGTGTAATGACACCATTCAGTATCCTTTCAATTCACACTGCGAAACCACTAACTTAGTTCTTTTTCTGTTAAATCTGGGTGTGTTCTCCTGGGTCCAAAATCTCTCTTTGTGTTTCACTCTCTGCTCTTTAAAGTTTGACCTTTGACCTGACCTCAGATTCCCCATCGAGGATCCGTGCGTTCTCGTTGGAGAACTGGATGGAGTTCGGATCATCAGTTCAACCACTCAGGAGCTGCTGCAGGAGGTTCCTCTGGTGTGTCAGGACATCTTTAAGATCGCCTCCATGGCTCCTGGAGCGCTGCTGCTCGAGGCCCACCGGGAGTACGAGGTACCGTGTCACAGCGGTGGAACGATGCAGTGGTACAGCAGGATGGCCCTGCCATGTTTTCAACTGTTTTCTACCTAGAAATCCAGTCAGAAGGCTGACGATTACTTGAGGGAAATCAAGGAGCAAAGCATGCTGGGAGAAGCAGTGCGACAGTGTGTGGAGGCTGCAGGCCACGAGTACGACTCCAGTACCCAGAAGTCCCTGATGAGGGTGAGACAGCTGTCAGCTTACGTGGTTGAATGTTGTTCGTCTGGTCTGCGCTGTGGTGTCACGCTACATGTCGTCCACCAGGCGGCGTCCTTCGGGAAGTGTTTCCTCACCGACTTCAGCCCCGATGCCTTCGTGTTGACCTGCAGAGAGCTTCGAGTTCTCAACGCCGTCCGAGATGCCGCCGTCGGCTTGCCGCTGACACACACGCAGTATCCTCTCACTGCCCAGCGGCATCATGGGAAATGTAGTCTGCATGTCTGCTGGTGTGACGCCCTTTTCTTTAACCTCGCACTTCAGATTCAAACAGATGACAGTCCAGGTGCTGATCGACAGGTGACTCAACCGTCTCTGTCTATTTGATCGTCTGTCTCCCCATCACCTCTCACCTGTCTCTCTCTCTCTCTCTCTCTCATTCTGTCTCTGCGTCTGTCTCAGGTTGGTGTATCGACAGTTTTATCCGTTAGCGATTGAAGTCTGCCGCTACCTGAAGATTCCTGATTATCAGGGAGTGAGCCGTGTCCTCAAGCACTGGGCGTCCTGTAAGGTAACCGGACTCCCAGCTGTGTCTCACTCCGGCCTGAACCTCTCGCCTGTCTCACCTGTCTCACCTGTGCGAGGGCTTTGTGGGTGTGTCCAGGTGCAGCAGAAGGACTTGTCGGACGAGGCCATTGCCCGGGCCGTGTGCGTGAAAGTGGGAGACTCGCCTGGAGTCTCGTACTCGCACATCGCAGCCAAAGCCTACGAGTGTGGACGGACTGAGCTCGCCATCAAGGTGCCGTGCACACGAGCGTTGCTGTTTTTAGTCACGTGTCTGAACGCAGCGACCGCTAAAGCGAGTGATCACATGTTTGTGTGTAGTTGTTGGACTTTGAGGCTCGTTCTGGAGAGCAGGTCCCTCTGCTGCTGAAGATGAAGAGGAGTCAGTTGGCGCTCAGTAAAGCTGTGGAGAGCGGAGACACCGACCTCGGTGAGTCCTTTAGCCCCGCCCCCTACGTGTTTTTTAGCACCATGGGCTCAATCAGATGTGTATGTGTGTGTGTGTGTGTGTGTGTGTGTGTGTCAGTATACACGGTGGTGAGTTACCTGAAGAACGAGATGAACCGAGGAGATTTCTTCATGACTCTGAGGAACCAACCAGTTGCCCTCAGCCTCTACAGACAGGTACGCTCATCTTCATCACGCTCGTCATCAAACACTTCTCTACATGTTTCATGTCCACGGAAAAAGTTTAAACCCTCAGGAAGTGAGGCTCAGCGAGTGGGAAGTGACAAAACAGAAATTAGACGCATCAAATGGGAAGTGACCCACAGCAGTAATAAGGTAGTGACAAACAGGAAGTGAGGCACAGTAAACAGGAAGTTGGACAGGTGAGCGGGAAGCTGAGCGACTCAAATAGGAAGTGAGGTGCAGCAAAGGGAAGCCTGGGAGGAAGTGTCTTCTAGGTGCTTTGTAAGGTAAATTTGGAAAATTTGGGATTTTCAGCCCAAAATATTTTATTGCATTAATATCTAGTATTGTGAAGTGGCGTGACGGTTGCACAGCAACCAAGGTTAAAGTCCATTTTGGATTATTTATTAAATACATATGAACAAAGTTCAAAAGTGTAGCTGTGGACAAGTTTTGTGGTGTTTTGAAGACGTCTTGAAGTGTCAGTCAGAAGCACTAGAAACATATTCCACTGCGGTAACAGTTTCTGTGAAAGTACATAAATTACATTGATCAGTTATCAAACAGAGATTTGCGTGAAGAAGACTGGATTTGATTATTGTGGGTTTTTATCTGAAAGAAGGTTTGTAAGATTGGACACACACACACACACACACACACATTAGGTTGTATTCTAATCACAGGTTGTGGTTTTCAGTTCTGTAAGCTGCAGGAACAGGAGACTCTGAAGGATCTGTACAATCAGGACGACAATCATCAGGAGCTTGCTAACTACTATGTCAGCGCCAGCTACAGAGAAAGGGTAACAAACCACTTCCAGTGAATGACAACATCACCAAACAGCCACAGTAATCACTGTGTGTGTGTGTGTGTGTGTGTGTCTTTGTCCTGTAGAGGTTGGAGAGCCGTCTGTCGCTGCTGCAGAGCGCCGTGGACGAATACAACAAGGCGAAGAACGAGTTTGCTGTGAAGGTGAAGTCTGAGTGACAGAGATGGTAAATGCAGACAGAGCTCCCACTTTGCTTCATGTTGTGTTTTGCACCGTTTGCTCTTCAGGCCACAGAAGAAGAGATGCGTCTCCTCCGATTCCAGCGGAAGCTGGACGACGAGAAGGGGGCGGGGCTTCTTGGCCTGTCGCTGCAGGTTTGTTCGGATTTTGGCGCAGTGAAGCGTTTGAATGGAAACGTGGCCTCGGCAGTAATTAACGGTGTGTGTGTGTGTGTCATGTGTGGTCTCAGAATACCATGGCGACTCTGCTGGCGTTAGGACTCCACAAACATGCGGAGCAGCTGTACAGAGACTTCAGGGTTCCTGACAAGAGGTGAGACCGTGACGCCACAGTTCTCACTCTTTTAAAGGGTTGTGATCGGTTCACCGATGGCCCGCCTCTCCCGTACAGGTATTGGTGGTTGAAGCTGAAGTCTTTGGCAGAGAAGGAGGAGTGGGACGAATTAGAAAAGTTTGCCAAGAGCAAGAAGTCTCCCATTGGCTACCTGGTAAGAAGTCCCGCCCCGTTAAGTTTAAACGGGTCAAACCTACATTTCCCAGAAATCTTGGCTGTTTCTTCTTCAGGCATTTGTAGAAGTTTGCATGAAGTCCAACAACAAGTATGAAGCCAAGAAGTACGTTTCCAAGGTGGCGCCCGAGCAGAAGGTCAAAGCTCACCTGGCCATCGGGTAAAACACGTGACATCATCACACAGGTGAGGTATCGCAATGAGACCGGTGCTCACGCTGCTTCTGTCTGTCCGTCAGGGACCTGGAGGGCGCCGCCGACGCCGCCATCGAGCGGCGGAATGAATCGGAGATAGGGGTGGTCCTCTCCAGGTGCTCCGCCTCCGACCGCCTGCTGATCGACAGGCTCAACCGAGGCGCCGCCGCCAAGAAGTGAGCTCGAGCCGGCGTATCGTAACCATGGCAACGCATCTTTCTGCCCCGTCACTGTTTTGTCTTTCTGTGTTTGTGCCTCAATAAAAGCTCCCAGCTGATGTGCTTCTTTTCTAAAGAGTCTGTCTCCCTGATGACTTTCATTGCTCACGTGGTTTAAACTGAAGACATTCAAACCGTGAAGGAATATGAAATTATGTAGTAAACAGAACAGTAAACAAGCCAAAGTATGTTTTTAGATTTGAGATTCTTTACAGACTCGGTGAGCTTCACATGGTCGTCACCTGGAATTAAAAAGTGAGCCTCATCAGGAGTGAAATTGTGGGATTTCTTTTCTTATTGTGCTGACGATCATCTGCTAAGTCATGCTGAGGTAGAAGTGTTACAAAGGACTATTATATAAAGAACATCAAACCATCATGTGTCTCATGATGACGACACCAAGATGTACAGAGTTCATCTGACTTATCAGCCTCATAACCACATTATTTCAGACATTCAGAGACTTCTGAGGAAAAACAAAAACAGAATTTCCACAAGAAACATGTTGTGGGTATCAAATCAGTGGAAATCCTGCTATCTGTCCATATTATCCATATATTATTCAATTAAATAAGTTTTGTTGAACTGTGAACCTGGATGTGGTGTGTTTGGTCGGGGTGGGCCGACGGAGGGGCGGAGCTGTGAGCTCTTAAATAACTGGAGAAAGCGGTTTGTCCACAGGAGGACTCGGGAGCTGCAGCCGGTGAGTTTAATCGTTCAGAAAACTTCGAAGTTTCAACATACATGCTGTCCTGCACGAGTCCGGTGAGTTTTTGGCACGCGAAGTTAAGTATGACGGCATGTCACTGCCATGTCAAGGCGCGTCCAAGTTAGTTTTAGTGGAGGTCTCGGTGCATGCAAAGCACCTCACGTGAGAAATCCTGGGCATGCGCAACAGTGTGGGGCTGTTCAGCTCTTTCTGAAGAGTCGGTTCTTCTGGCTCGATCACTGAAGAGTCGGTTAATTTGGTTCGGATACTAAAAAGAGTCGGCTTCTCCTATGTTTCTGTTGGATCTGAAAAATGTATTTATTTGCATAAGATACGCAGTGGGGGAAAAAAGTGAAGGTTGAAAGTTCAAAAATAAATCACAGTTCAACCCAAAAGTCCAATTTGATCCCTCCATTGTTTATAGTCATAACTAGTTTTATGGAGAATCACATAAAATAAAATAAAAATCAGCCCTGAGGTACAGTTTTTTTTGTTTTTGTTTTTTTTCAAATCACATGAAACGGTTTGTGTCATGTCCTCATCAGTGTAGAGCTTTCAGCAGGATGCTCTAACAGAGATCCATGTTGGAGCCCCGACATCTTGCTACTGCTCGCCATGCAGTCAACCAATCATGTGTGACGATGCTCGATATGATTCGGGGGGGGGGGGTCAGTCTCCCCGTTGACTCTGATCCTTCACGTCAAAGAGCCGGTTCGTTCATGAACAGCACATTGCAAATAGAAGAAGGCACTCACCTGTCACTTCTTATGGTGTATATTGTACACGATACAGTGCTTTAAGTTCTGTGAACAGTAAAAGCTGTCTGTCTTGTTTCCATGGAAACAGCGTAACGGTCCAGGTGGTTCTTCTGCTTGCTGATTGGTCCAGAGCCGCGATGTCTTCGGTGAAAGTTGAATGTGTTGTGAATCCGGGCACTCTGCTCGGTGAGGGGCCGGTGTGGGAGGAGTCGGATCAGAAGCTGCTGTTTGTGGACATTGCGGGCCAGAAGATCCACCGCTGGAGTCCATCGACCAATCAGATCGAAAGTGTTGGAACAGGTGGGCCAATGAGCTCTTTGGTCTGTGTTGCACCCAACGCTGTCTGCAGCTGACCTGTGGGACTCTCACCTGTCTCACATCAGATGACACGGTGGGCTTCGCGGTTCCTCGCCGGTCAGGTGGTTACGTGGCCGGTGTGGGACGCAGCATGGTGGCAGTTGATTGGTCGACTCAGAAGACGACAACACTGGCAAAGGTCGACGAGGACAAACCCAACAACCGACTGAACGACGGAAAAGTGGATCCTGCCGGACGCCTGCTGGCAGGTGTGTGTCTGTCCTCCTGCTCACCTGCTGCTGGCTGTTAGCTGTGTTGTCATGGTAACAGTGCCATGTGTTCAGGTACGATGTCAAAAGATGACTCATTTGGGGGGAACAAACCAGGATCTCTGTTTTCTCTCACCTCTGACCTCACGTTGACCAAACTCCAGGGCCAGGTAACCTCACCTGTCGCTGTTTACCAGTCTGCCTGTTTCTTTACGAGCCTGTGTCACCCCCCAATCGGTCTGTCTCTCAGGTGGACATATCTAACGGGATGGACTGGTCTCTGGATCAGAGTACCATGTTTTACATCGACAGTTTGTCTCTGTCCGTCGACGCCTTCGACTACGACATGGTCACCGGACAATTGGGTGAGGTGCAGTGGAACATCAAGCAGACCACACAAAGTGCAGAGCACCTGTATTCATCGCCACCTCACCTGTTGCCCAGGTAACCGCCGTGTGGTGTACCGTATGAAGGAGGGGGAGGGGCTTCCCGACGGGATGACACTGGACGCAGACGGACGTCTGTGGGTGGCGTGCTACAACGGAGGACGAGTCCTGAACATTGATCCTGCTACTGGTTAGTTAGTGACGCTGGTTATCGCCACTACTCGGGTACGCTCCATATATGCACAGTCACACCTGAACATGCGTGTATGATTCCCTGTCAGGCGTGCGGCTGCAGACCATCTCTCTGCCTGCCACGAAGACCACTTCCTGTTGTTTCGGCGGTCCGGATTACTCCGACCTCTACGTGACCTCTGCCTCCCTGGGCCTCAGCCAATCAGAGATCAAACAGCAGCCGGATGCCGGCGCCACCTTCAGGGTGAGTCCAGCGCTCACCTGCTCACTACCTGATGTCCCGCATGGGTTGATTGTGATGGTTTCTGTTTGTTTCCCAGGTGAGGGGACTTGGGGTCAAAGGTCGACCTTCACATTCATTCGCTGGATGATGAGGCAGAGTCGAACCATCAGCAGCCAATCAGAGCTCAAGTTGATAAACTGTTTATCTTACTAACCAATCAGAACACAGGAAACGCAATAAAACAAGATATGTTGACATCACTGTTTGTTGTGGGGGATTGTGTGTAATGGGCAGGATGTGGGATGTGTCACGCTCCAGTCACAAAAACTGGTTTGATTGTGTGTGTGTGTGTGTGTGAGAGAGTGTGTGTGTGTGTGTGTGTGTGAGAGAGAGTGTGTGTGTGTGATCAGCATGTTGACGCTGCAGAATAATTGAAAAACTCCATTTAATGCACTTTTACACTGGAAGACACAAAGACGGGGTGCATTTTATTTATACACCTGAAGTGCAGAATCACCACCAACAAACACAGAACGAGCTACACGCTTCTACAAAAACGTCTGTACAGGTACGAAAAGGTTGTGCTGATTTTCTCTCTCTCTCTCTTTTTTTTCTTTTCTTTTTTTAAATTGGAGGAGGGGAAAGGGGGTGGTGCATTGTTGAAATTAGACTGCCGGGACACAGTTTTCCGTTCGTTTCACTCCCACATGGATCCACACACACAACCTGACTGCTGTGTGTATGAGCATGAGAGTGTGTGTACATGTGAAAATGTGTGTGCGTGTGAGTAAGATGTCGGTTCCGTAAACAGTCTTGAGAGTTGCAGCTCTGTTAGGGACGATAAATACAGTGGAACACAGTAGAATAGAGTAGAACCCTGTACAACGATCCAGTTAGAGCCGAGGACCAGAAGCAGGACTTTGATCCAGATGTGCGGGCTGGTTTTCAGGCGTCCTGGCGCTCCACAGTGCCACCTGCTGGAGCTGATTGAAACATGAGGCACTGAGATTTTCTTTTTTTTTTTTTTTTTTTTTTTTTTTTAGCACCATGATGGATTTTAGTGTTTGCACTGTGACCAGTGGTCTTCTTCAGCGGACATCCAGCTTCAAACGAACTCCAAAGTGTCTTTAAAGTGCTCTGAGGAACTGTTCTCTGGACACAAACCGATTATTAAAAAAACAAAACCCGAAAACAAACAAAGAATTTTGTTCAATCAGAAATGTTCAAAGTGCTGATTGGTCCCGTTGATGTGGAGCAGTGGTCGCTGTCCCACGTCGCTCAGTAGTGCTCCTCGGAGTGGGTGGGGTCGCAGAAGAAGCGCGAGCTGCGTTTGGCTGATCGGGCTGTGAAAGGGACGGTCTTCAGAGCTGCAGGGACACACACACACACACACTCTCAATCAGACATCAGCTCAGACAGATGCTGAGATGCTGACCCGTGACGTCACGTTTTTACCAGTGATGATGTCCTCGATGGCGCCGTCCTTCCCTTCGTAAACATGGCGGCTGTCTTTTCCCTGTCGTCGTCTGAGCTCGGTGAGCAGTTCCTGCTGCTGACGTTTCCCCCTGTGAGACGGAGACTAGAGAGAGAGAGAGAGAGAGAGTGATGGGCCTGTTTACAGGAGTGTATCTATTTCTAAGTGTGTGTCAGATGTGTGAAGGTCCACCAGGTGTGGTCAGATGTCCTTCTCGTAATAACTCAGTAAATTTAAAGTCAATAGGACCAACACGTAGTGGATGATCAGGCTGTTAGTGTGATGATGTCACGTGACGACGGGTGTCTCACCTTGGTCTCCTCCTCCTCCTGTTGCTCCTCCTGCTCCAGTTTCTCCAGCAACATCTGCTCCTGACGCCTCCTCTGCTCGTTCTCCTCCTCAGCCAGCTGAACATAGAAACACGTCAGAAGGGAACCTCTTCCCGTTTCCCGCCCGGCCGATCACGTGACTCACCCTGTAGGCTTTGATGAACCGAACAAAGATGGGGAAAAAGACGGACGGAGGCATCGTCTTCGAACTCTCTCCGAAAAACTTCACCACGTCTTCAAACGCGTCCTGATGTTTGGTGGACACACACACACACACACGGGTCAGAGACACAAGGATTACGGTGTGTGTGTGTGTGTGTGTGTGGTGAGAGTGTGTGAGCGACACCTGTGCGATGCGTGCGTCCTCCTGCAGTTTCCCGAGCCGCGATTCGTTCCTGCTGATGAAGTCTTTGAGCGTGGCGTTGTGCGACACACTGAACTCCCTCCAGGTCAGCTCCATGCCGCGCTGCAGCTCCTTCACGTCACACAGCACGTTCTCCAGACTCACTGTGCACAGGTCAACAGGCGGCGGTCAGTCCACCGCAGGACACACAGCGGCTGCGCTCTGATTCGCTGTCAGACTCACCCGCAGCAGCTTTGTCCACGTAGTGAAGCTCGTTGTAGAAGAGCGACACATTTGAGTATTTTTCTCGGACCACGTTGCCGATGTAATGAAGCAAAGTCTGTTTCCTGTCTGTCGACTTGGTCTCCAACAGCTACACAAACACACAGATGAAATACACACTTGTTCCTCTGTTACTATGGATACTAATTATCCGCTGAGGTGTAAGTGAAGCTTTGTTTTGTTGTTTGTTTTTGGTGGATCTTCTCGGCAGATCAAATCTGAGCAGGAAACCCGGGATGACCTTACACCTACTTGTGTACTCGCTGGTCCGAGGTGCAATCGAAGCGGATACGTGGCGTCGTCAGATCACAGGAGCAGGTCGGTTTTGGGACTTACCAGGTCTAAACTCTGCAGTTTGAATCCGTACACGGCGCCTCGCTTGCTGCTGTTCATGTAGTTTCCCAGAGCCAAGATAATCTACGATGACAGTGAGTCTGTGAAAACCCCCAAATACAAGAAAAACTCACTAGAATCAAAACAATTCCACAATCCCAGAAGCAGCACTGACCTCCAGGATCTTCTTCAACTTCTGAGAGGATTTTATCGACACAGACGCTGCAATCATGGCATGAAGTTGCTGGAAGACAACACAGAGAGACGGGTTACCCTGACCTGTCTGTCTCTCTCCCCGCCGCCTGTCTGTGTGGCCGCCAGCTGCTCTCACCGGGGTCAACATCTGGACGTTGTCTGTGAAGTTGCCCATGAAGGTCATGATGGACATGCGCTGGCTGAGTCTCTCAAGGCGGCTGAACTGCATCATGAAGCGGTCTTCGTCGCAGAGGGCCTCCAGAGGTTTTCTGTCCCTCTCATATTGCCGCAGCATCTTCACCTCCGCCTCCGTCGGCAGAAAGCGCATCAAGCACTCCACGAAGTCCACGCGGACTGTCCGGAGGTCAAACCTGCACGACCAATCGGAGCCTGTTAGAGAAAGTTTCACCTCGACTAGCCGGGTGAACCGATCAGAAGCAGGGAGACCTACGAGTGGATGGCCCGGCAGATGACCTCGGAGCTCTGGCCCGCCTTCCTCAGGGTGATGGCCAGGTTCTTGGCTCGGTTCGCCTCCAGCAGGGAAACTTTGGACGGGGCCTTCTGGGGGAGCTTCTGTCGGGACAGCGTGAGGTCCACGGCCGGACCCTGAGCCTTGGTCTTAAAGAGCTCCTCGAACTCCTCCACGTCCAGGTCCTGAGAGACAGACGGTCAGGCAGCCCCGCACACTGACCTCCTAACCTCATTCTGGTCCCAGTCAGGCACTTACCTGCAGGATGGACTCGTCGTCGATGTCGTTGAAGACGGTTCCGTTGATCTGACTTGGCTTCAGAGCCACCCAGTTCAACACGGGCATCCTGAACTTGGTCTGGATCGGCTTCTTTATCTTCACCGCTAAAAGGAACAAGTGCGATAAGGAGGTGAACAAACATAAGGACGTCTCATGCTGCGAGTGCACAGACGTCCCGTTCTTCTCTGAACGGTTGTGAATGTTCGGACAGTGTGGCGGGAATCTGAACCGTGCGGCGGGTTTTCAGAGGTGCTGGCGGGGAATCAAACACGTGACATTTTAAAGTGGGCTAATCACAACACAGAGGCCGTTTCTGGGGGCGGGAGGATGTGGGGAAGCAAGCAAGCTGAAGTCAACGTACAGAATAACTTGAGCGGACCCTCTGTAAGCAGCAGGAGAAAACAAACAGCGCATTAGCAGCCACATTCAATCACTGTCACCATGACAACAGGCAGCTGTGGATCAGGTCGCAGCCACCAGTCCTGGCCTCTTTAATCAGTTGAAATAGCCGTGTCATTTCCGCGGGGACTCTGAACTCACCCGCCAGTCCCGAGGTGAAGATCACTGTCGGCGAGCCCCCCGACCCGGGGAGGGGTGGCGCCACGGGCGGAGGAGGCGGGGGCAAGGGGCCAGAGCTCAGCTCGCTTGTCCGACAGGGTGGCGGTGGCGGAGGAGGGGGAGGTGGGGGTGCTGGGGGCGGAGGAGCCGGGTACGGCCCATTAGAGACTACATAGAGGGGACAGAATAGACAGCCGTCAGTGCGAGGGGCAACTTCCAGTTCTGAGGTGCAACACTGAAACTTACAGCCTCGCACATGGTTTGTTCTTCCTCGTACCTGCATCCGGAAGTGTGAAACTCACCTGTGCCGGGCATTGGTGGGGGAGGAGGTGGAGGGGGTGGGGCTGGTACACCCGGAGCCCCACCCAGCCCTGGTCCCATGCTGTGATAGGCTACGGTCTCCGGGCTGCAGAAAACAATGAGGCGAGCGTCAGAGAGCTGATCTGACAGTAAAGTGGAGTTACAGTATCTTCAGAATCGGGTTTCTAACCTGGGCGACAGGTTTGCACCTGGCGGAGGAGACGGGGAGGCGCAGTCTGCCACGCCTCCGTCCCCTTCCCCTCTTTGGGGCTGGGGAGCTCCGGGTCCCCCGGGGCCTCCGGGGCCGCCGGCCTGCTGGGCCTCCTGAGCCTGACGCTCCAGGCGGCTCTGACGTCTTATTGTTTGGTCCTTCTCGCGGACCATCCGCCGCAGGGTGTGAACCTGGGTGTTGGTGCTGGCGTACACATCCTGCACGGGTAACGTGTGGAGAGAGGAGGTCAGAGCGAATCGTCACCACCACCATCGAAATCCAGATGATGCTGGTCACTCACCCGCAGCTGGTCCAGCTCCTTGTTGGTCTGCATCAGCTGTTTCTCCAGTTCCACGATCTTCAGCATTGCCTCGTTCTCCACGTCCAGGACGCGCTCTGACATCTGAGAGAGAAAGACGGGTTACACCTGTCCGTGCTCTCCCTTCGCCCGTCCGTCTGCTCCCCGAGTCGGCCTTACCGTCGCCAGGTTCTCCTCCAGCTCCTCCACTCTCTCCAGAGCGGCAGTTTTGGTCTCGGCATCCTCCAGCAGCGTCCCGACGTCGAACACGTTGTCCAGGTAGGCCTGAATCTGGACCTGCAGCCTGTCGCTCTCCGTGTGCTTCAGCCTCTGCAACGGGAAAACTGAGGTTGAACCGGCGTGCGTTCCGGTCGGTGGGCGTGTGCAGACGCGTGTGTTACCTCCAGGTGTTCGTCCAGGTTGAGCTTGGTGAAGTCGTACTGCAGGTGGACTCTGAAGTTCATGTCCTCCACCGAGTGAACCACAATGTTGATGAACTGCATACAGGCCACCTGGTGGGAGGCAAAGTGTCAGTGGGATTCGGCTCAGGCTTGATTTCTAATCACTTGGGGTTGTTTTTTAATAGACAAAAAAAAAAAGTCACCAAGAAGTCGATGTTGTCGTCTTCGTTCTTAAAATGTTCCATCAGCTTTTCAAAGCGCATCGACTCGGTGCAAACCTGCAATTAATGAGTCAGTCCATGAGCTCAGTGTGGATCATTCAGACGTGTTGTGGTTGTTGACGATGTCAAGAATCAAGAGACACGGAGATGTTCACAGTGTCATCGTACCGTCTTAAAGTGGTCGAAGGCAGACAGGATGATCTCGTGTCCTCCTCGAACCAGACAGACGGCCGCCAGCAGCTCCAGAACCAGAGCTTTGGTCCTGATGGAGAATCGGAGAGCCAACATGTTATTTGTGTCACGGTCCCACGTAGGCAGCTACACGTTTGTTGTTGTTTTACTTCTGGAAGAACTTTAGTTTGAGCAGGTGTGATAGTGTGTGTCTGTAAATACTACCTGGGGTTCCTGTTGTTGAGGCTCAGTGCGATTTCGTTGACAGCGTGAGGATGTGACATCACCATATTGAAACCATACTGAGGAAGACGAGGACACACACACGAGGTCACGAGCGGCGATTCAGTGAGAAACACGGCAGAAGTGTCAAGTTGTTTACAATCTCTCTTCATGTCTCGGTGTTGTGGCGGCCACGGACGCCCTTTGCGTCCATTACCTGGTAGTTCATGATGGCTCTCAGACACATGACGCAGACGTGGACGTCGTCCTTCTTACAGACGAGCCGCGAGTTCTTCAGAGTGCGCCGGCTGGGCAGCGTGTTGGAGCGAGTCACCAGGGTGGAGCTGGGGGGGGACATGCCAGGTGAGTCGCGGGACAGGTTGTGACGCCGTCAGGATTCAGTCCAGACGACTATCTACCTGATGGAGTGTCGAGCTGCTCGAGTGACGGATGCCGACGGTGACGGGAGGCTGCAGTCGCCATGGAGATCCTCGATGGACCGACTCCAGGGAGAGTCGATGGAAGACACCTCGCCTCCAGTGTCCGACTGCTCTCCATCAAACCTGGACGGCGAGCACAGGATCAGTGTTTGTCCTGCAGACACACTCCTGATGGCTTCACATCGACGGTCAGAAACTCACGTGACGGCGTACTGAGCGAAGGAAAGGTACTCCACGAGGACGTCCAGACCTCGATTCTCCTCGTTCAGGAACTCTCGGACCCATCTGGAGGTGGACAGACGGGGGAAGCACAGAAAGGTGAGGCACAGACAGCGAGGGACAGGCAGGTGAGGCTCAGGCAGGTGAGGCTGCAAGGCTTTACCCAATGTGGTTCGTTCTGAGAGAAATTTCGAGCTCTCTGAGCATCTGAGTCGACTCTTGAACTCTTCGTCTGAACTTCTGCGGAAAGGTAAAAAAAAAAAAAGAAGGAATTCAAGCAGGTGAGCCACAGACAGCGCTCATGGACATCACACTGTTGATATCTCGACTTATACACACACACACACACATACACATACACATACACACACACATTCATTTTTACATCTCACCTTGCGTGTGACTGCTGGGTCGAGGAAACCTCTCAGCTTCTGGATGTAAGTATGGGGAGGGTTCTTCACCTGGAATCTCTCCTACACGCACACACACACACACACACACACACACACACACACACACACACACACACACACACACACACACACACACACACGTTATACCTGATTAGTATGTCCTGAAGTTCCGACCCACCTAAACCTCCTAAGGCAGCACTCACCTGGTCACAGATTAGCTCCCACTTCTTCTCGTTGTCATAGGAACGCAACAGACGCACCTTGTCAGGCGGCAGGTTCATGGAATTCTGAAACGCGAAGGTGGGAGACGGTTTGACGCGAAAGACAATTTATAGATCCATTAAGACAATTTTCAAGGACCCTGCAGCTCCTCTGCCAACAGATCAAACAAACAGGATCATCGGGAAATTCCCAGAAACATCAGAAACTGGACTCTGTGGTCCACAACAGACCTGTTTTGTCTTGCTGCTCCATTTGATGTGTGGAGCTGTGTCATGTGTGTAGATATGTACACGTGAATAGTGTATACACGTGTCGTACATACGGGTATAGATGTATGTCGCGTATATATGTGTTTTATCTCTCTCTATATATATATATATATATGAGTGTAGATGTGTGTTGTGTATATATGTGTTTTACCTATAATATATATATATATATATATATATACGAGTGTATATATGTGTTGTATAAGCAGGGGTAGATGCATGTGATGTTTGCAGCTGTGTGTATGTGTGTACATGGGTGTAGTTGTCTGTATGTAGCTTGTGTACCTGTGTATGTGTTGTGTGTGTTTGGCCGTGCATGTGTGCAGTGTAGTGCTCTCACCAGTGCGATGGAGAACCTCTCCTCCAGCTCGGCCGGGTCGGGCATCGGGAGTCGAACCGGCGCGGCTCTGGACCGGATCACCGCCAGCTGGCTCTCCATGCTCTCCGCGTTCCCCATCACACACACGCTCCCTCACACACACACACACACACACACACAGTGGACACACAGACACACACAGCAGCAGCCACACTGCGAACACACCCACCTACAGCCGCACGAACATGTGGTCGGCCATCACAGACGGGCGGTGGAGCTGCGCGCGGCCTGTCTCTCTCGCTCTCTCTCTCTCTCTCTCTCGCTCTCTCCGTCTATGTCTATGTCTCTCTCTCTGTCTGTATCCTCCCTGTCTATCCTCACACGATGGAGACCACCTCCCTCCTCCGCCTGTTCTGTCTCTTTGTCTCTCTCCACCGCTGCTGCTGAGGATGAGGATGCTGCTGCTGCTGCTGATGATGATGATGATGCTGATCCCGACGAAGCTCCGCCGCCGTGTGTTGTGTGTGCGTCAATATCAAATGTGTGTGTGTGAGCGCGTGTCGCAGATCAGCCGGTTAATCCTCCCCCTCTCCTCCCCCACATGAAGAAAGAAAGAGAGAGTCGATCTCCCCCCCTCTTTGTCTCTCCCTCTCTCGCTTCCTCCCTCTCTCTCTCTCTGTCAGTGTGGAGCTCCCTCGACCCCCCTCCTCCCTCTCTCTCCCTGCTCTTCAGACAATGAACCTTCTGCTGCCACAGGCTCCACCCACCGCGCGCGCGCGCACACACACACGCACACACAAACACACACTATAATCTGAGCTGCTGTGGAACTTTTTTTTTTCTAAATATGTAAAAGCGTCACTTGAAGAAAAAAACCCCTTTGTATCTGCATTGTTTCCATTCTGAAGACTCACACGTAAACTTCTAAAAGATTTTCAGATTATTTCATGTGATCAATGAAGATCTCGACCCCCTGCAGAGCTTCCCTGGTTCCTCTGGATCTGTGCACCTGCTGGCTGTGATGGAGCTCACCTTCCTCAGGTAAGAGCAGCCGACCAATCAGAGTGCAGCACGGGACCAGAGTCACGGCATGTGTCTCCATGATGTGGTCACATCACACTGTGGACCTCAGAAGACACAGCAGAGCATCCTGACCTAACTCTGATTAATGGTGTTGACTGTGAAGGCTGCCCCCTGGTGGCAGGCAAGGAGAGGACCAGGCTCCTGTCCACAGGTGCGACATTTTGCGTGTATGTAGAAATACTTCATTAATTTATGAAGTGTGTGTGTGTGTGTAGAAATACTTCATTAATTGTGTCCAGCATGAATCTGGTCTTCATGGGAAGGGGGTGATTCCGTCTTGCCCCTTCTCCATAGCTCTCTTTAATTACCTCATATTCACCAGTCACACCGCCATCCTCATTGTCACTATAATCATTTTCATCATCTTCATCATCTTCTTCTTCACTACCATCAACCACACCATTGTTATCGTCATCATAGTCGGCATTATCGTCACCACCGTCGTCATCATAACTATTGTCACCTTCATCATCATGATCGCTGTCGTCATCTTCATCATGATTACTGTCATCTACACCACTTTCATTATCATCATCATGACCACTATCACCTTCATCATTATTATCACTATATCATCATCATCATCATCATCATCATCGTCATCATTACCATCATTATGATCACTATATCATCATCATCATTATGATCGCTATCATCTTCATCATTTGCAATATTATAATCATGACCATCATCACCACTATCGTCTTTATAGTCATCATTATAATCACCATTTTCTGAACTACGATTACAATTGTGAACTTCATCATTATCATCATCATCATCATCATCATCATCATCATCATCACCACCACTATCATCTTCTTCATCATCATCATAATCTTCATTATCATCATTATGATCATCATCATCATTTTCTTAATTACCGTGAACTTTATTATCACTACCATCATCATTCTCACCATTAAAATCATCATCATCATCATCATCTTCATCGTCACAGTGCATTGTGGGAGCTGGACGGGCAGTTTGATTGACTGGTGTCTGTGATGACATCACGGCTGAGTAAAATGCTCCTTTAACGTTTTCTGCCGCTCTGCAGGAAGTCCCGCCCCCCCACAGTCTCACTGAACCAGCGGCAGGTGCAGGAGGTGCAGGAGGAGGAGGAATCATCTCTCTTACTGGACTGCTCACTCTCACCCCCTCCGTCCTCCCTTCCCCTCCCCTCGCCCTTCCTCCCTCCCTGTCCGCTGCAGAGGCTCTCACGCCTCGGTCTGGTTGTCACCATGGGAACGGTGCTGTCTCTGTCTCCGGGATGGAGGAAGGGTGCTGGCGGCGGGTCGGAGGAGCTGGATGTACGGAGGGTGCAGGAGAAGGAGGAGGAGGAGAGGAGTGGGAAGAAGAAGAAGAGGAGGCACCCGGTGCTGCTGCACGTGCTCCGGTGGAAGAAGCGGCTCGTGGCCGCTCGAGCCAAGAGGAAGGGCGGGAAGAAGGTGAAGCCTGCGGCACCGGAGCAACGAGAGCAGGCGGCCACCGACGGCCCGGCCCGCACGCTGAAGGGCGGGCACAGACAGGGACCCATCCCGGTGCCCATACCCACCGTGCCAGAGCTGAAGCAGGGCCGCTCGGAGGCGATCCTCTCCCCCCGCAGGGTGGTGGTGCAGGTGGGTGCCCCACAGATCCTTCTGATTGGGAATAATCTGACAGAGTGGGTTAATTTCATCCTGCAGAGAAGTGAGAGGAAGAGGCTGAGCCAGGACAATTCGGACTCCACTTCTGCAAGATGAAGATGATCCGCTCCTCATCGACACACTCCACACTTCCATACAGACTTTACATGATTCAGCAGCTTTTCTCAAGGAGTTACAGCAAATCTGATCTTTACCCTTGCTGTGTCATGATTTCTTCATTCAGCTCATAGGTAGAGATTCTGTAACAAATTCTGCTTCTTCCTCTGCTCCTCTCTCTCTCTCTCTCCCTCTCTTTCTCTCTCTCTCTCTCTCTCCTCCCCACCTCCTCCTCTGCAGGCCTCCACAGGCGAGCTCCTACGTTGCCTTTCTGATTTTTTGTGTCGGCGTTGTGTGAAACTGAAAAATCTTTCGGCCAGTCAGATCGTCGTGTGGTTTAGAAATGTCGACCGCGCACTGCTGGTTCAAGGCTGGCAGGTCTGTTTGTTTGTTTGTTTGTTTGTTTGTTTGTGATCGCTCCTCAGACTGCAGCCACCTGAGCTCGGCTGTCTGTCGTAGCCGTAGCAACGCTGCTCGATACAGGAGTAGTGCGTGACCAGCGGCTGCTTTGTGTGTGTCTCCTACAGGATCAGTGCTTCATCAGTCCAGCTGGTCTGGTCTTCGTGTACCTGCTGTGCAGAGACGCCGTGGACGAGGACACGTCCTCGGAGCAGGAGCTGCACGCCACCTTCCTCACCTGTCTCTACCTGGCCTACTCCTACCTGGGCAATGAGATCTCCTACCCCCTCAAGCCTTTCCTGGTGGAGTCCAGCCGCGATGCGTTCTGGGAAAGAGCGCTGGAGCTGATCGACCACCTGAGCAGGGACATGCTAAGAATCAACGCTGAGCCACACTTCTTCACCCAGGTGTTCCAGGACCTGAAGAGCCAGGGGGGAGCCAGAGACAAGGAGACGCAGGGAGGAGTCAGGGACAAGGAGACACAGGGAGGAGTCAGAGACAAGGAGACGCAGGGAGGAGTCAGAGACAGGGAGATACAGCTGGGAGTCACAGACAAGCAGATCCAGGGTGGAGTGAGAGACCGGGAGATACAGGGAGGGGTCTGGAACAAGGAGACGCAGGGACAAGCCGGGGACAGGGAGACGCAGGAAGGAGTCAGAGACAAGGGAGGAGTCTGGGCCAGGGAGACACAGCGAGGTGCTGGGGACAAGGGGAAGGGCGAGGAAGAGAATGGAGACGATGAAGATGGCGTTGACGACCTGGACCGTTAAAATGTCCTGGTACCTCCACCTCACCTCCTCCTCTGCAGGCCTCCACACACAGGAGACTCGTCAACCCACCGGGGTATGAATGTAAAAGGTCTGCAGCAGCTGTTACCATGGTGACAGGACAGTGGGTGGTGACCTTTGACCTTAAACAAGGACACACGCATGCTGTCAATCAAAGCCAACTGTATCATTCGATTGTATTTAGCTAAACATAACCAGCCTGAATTATGTTCAAGAGGGGGCGGAGCCAGTAAGAAACAGGTAACATCTCACACACACACGCACGCACACACACCTGCACAGGTGATAGGTCAGTGTTATGTCATGTCAACCTGAAGAATGGAACTTGTGTCATAAAGGAAATGTGTTACTTGAGTGTGTGCCTTCTCTTCCTTACACATACACACACACACACACACACACACACACACACACACACTGGGCCACAGTAGTGTTGTGACACAGATGTGGGCACACTGTGGGATATTTCTATAATTAGATGGTGTATTGATATTACAATGTATGCTGAATGAGATATAAATGATAAAATATAGGTTGTGAATATAAATAAAGATGGAAGACAGATGGTATATTGATACAAAGATGGCTGATGGTACAGCTTGTTGGTAGATTGATTAATAATATGGTAGATCTGTGACACTATCCAGCACTATATGAAATAAATACAGAAAAATAAAAACACAACACCATCACCAATTATAACAATATTAATATGAAAGAGAAAATGTAAATTCTAAATGCTGGAAAGACTTGGATTGGTGAATGGATTAAAAATATTGTGTGCTGCCACGAATTGTTTCCTCTGTCATGAACATGGGAAACAGATGGACGTGGTGCAGGTGCAGGTGAAGGCAGGGGTCCGAGGCAGGGGGTGAGTGGAGGGGGCCGTGGCTACTTCACTTGAATTCTTGAACACCCTCTTGCTGCCACAGTGGGCACGGCTGGCATTATCCTGGGCGGAACCTTCTTACACGGTCACAGCAGCACCGCCGGACGCTTTACGTGGAGCACAGTGTTCAAGTCAATGAAGTTCAAGAAAGAAAACATAAAAGAACCAATGATTTTTGGTAAGCTGTTATATTAAAGCATTTCTTGATAACAAATCTTCCACGACTGTATTTAGAGAAATTTGATATGTCTAACTGAAGTTAGATCACTAATTATGATAGTAGTTAGCATCAGCTAATGTCTTTAGCAAACATTTCATAAGCTCCGCCAAAGTTGTTTTTCGAAAAAAAAAAAAAAAGAAAGAAACGACTTGTGGGTTTTTTATTACTCAATAAAGCAACTTAATTTAAGTCCGTTTTTATTTTCAAGGTCACACTAGCGTTGGGGTTTCTATGTTATACATGTGTCATGTCCGATATAACGGGACGCAGCGCACTGCACAGGTGTTCGGGATTAACTGTTTAACCTTGTTAACTGGTGATCTTCCTTCTTTTAATGTCCCTTGTTGCTGCAAGTTAATAGAAAAACAAAATCAATGCATAAATTCACGGGTGAAAATAAACAGAATTTGAGAGCACGCAAAAATTAAATAGTTTCTTGAGTTGAATAAAGAAATCACAAGAAGCCACATTTTCATTATTATTATTTTCTAAACAGACAATCAAGATCAAGAAAGTGGTGGACCATCGAGCCAGGGACTGAAACTTTGCCCAAGAAGACTGCAGGGTGAGTGGATTTTGCAACAGGTTGGTTCATCCAAGGTAAAACAAATGTGTGGAGAATATTTCATAGAAGGTTTACGTTAACTGGCTTTATTTAGCGTTTTCATTGTGGACACGCTTTAAAACCAAGACAGAGACTCCCATCGTAAAAGGGGACAGAATTCAAAGTCATTTGTAATGCAGAGTTACTTCCTCCTGACTACCTTTCAGAGATTGAAGACAAACTGCAGCTCTGTGACTAATGTTTGATGGATTCTTCCTCTGATTATCGAACCCTCTGCTGGAAGCCTGATAATGCTCAACAATTGTAATCCCAAGATAGCAGGTTGTCTGAAAGGAACAGTCAATATTTTTGATCAAGAAACTACGCATGTTAGTGGAGTAGGATTGTACGTTCACATATAGATGCATGATACATAAGTGGTGGATTGATATGTAGCTGGATGGTATTAAAACACACTCAAGTAGATCGCATAATGTGAGCACAGAGGACTGGGGTCACATTACTGTTCCTAAACAGTTTAAAACACATGCAATCATGTGTCAGGCAGTCATGTGTTTCGTGTGGAGTAGATTTGGCATGCAGTAGCACTGCGCAGACAGCAGGTGGCAGTATGAGACTGAGATATGTGCTCAGCTGGTATTTTAAATGGAGGACACTTTGACTTTCTGCAGAATCACAGAGAAAAAGAAAACTAAATGCATCTGGAACATTAAAAAGGAAAAATAAAACAATCTCACAGTTTTGTGTCCACTTTAGACTATATAAGTTTAATTATAGATCAAAAGTTTAAGTGGTACAGGAATTGCTTCCCAAAATGTATAGAATTCATGAATTTAGTTTTGCTGGAGATGTATTGAATTGTATTAATTGACCACATCAAGAATAGTTTCAACAAATGTCTCTTTTAGTTTTTATGTTAATTGTAGTTTTTGTGTTTCTCCACTAGATGGAGCCATGTCATTTTCCAGTCTTACAATTTTTATTTATGAAAACGTGACAAATTAACTGGTAGTTTGGGAAGTTTGAGCAATTTAATGACATCATTTCAACAATGCTTTCAAACCTGATTTATTTAGAAACATCCTTTGAGTAACTACCAAATACCTGGTCTCCAATCACCCAGAAATAATGTTTTGTTTTTGTTAATAAGGTTATTAAGGATGTTTTCACGGTTAAGGATAGTTTTACTGTTTGGTTGCACTTTAAAAAGTGTCCCTATAAAAGATTTGTAATATTCCCAGAAGTGTTTAAAGAAAAACTAAGATGTGAACATGTCATTTCATGTCATGTGATGTGTCATTTATCATTTATTTGAATGTATTTTCAGTGTCAGTCAGTGATGGAGTTTGCATGTTCTTCCTGCCCACGTGTGAGCTTTCTCCCGGTACTTTGGTTTTTCCTCCACAGGCATTTGAGGTGAACTTGTGACTAAATGACTAAACTGGATCGACTCCAGCACTGCAGATGTGTCTTAGAAAGTTATTCATGCTATAAATTTTATGGTCTCAATGAATGTGCAGCGGCAGTGTTTTGTTTTCCTGGAATCACTCTTTAAAAGCAGCAAAAAAGAAGTTTATCATCTATTTACAAATTAGTGCTTACAGCAAGTGTTTAAAAAAAAAAACAACGCTTCATCAAATCGGCATGAAATTACATTTCTGTGAATGTTCTCCCAAAGCTAAGTCGTACAGATACACGGGGCGAGGGCGAGGAAACATCACTTATTGCATTTATGAGAATGATCAAGTTACTTTTCCCAGATGGAAAGATTATGAAGAGAGAGAGAGAGAGACGTGGGCAGCCAACTCTTCCCTTTTAGGAAGAGGGTTTCCCAGTGTAGTTGTGGTGCCGGAGACCCAGAGAACGCTGTGAAGCTGCAGACTCTACGTGGCCCCGTGCAGGCGGCGAGCGGGACCCCTCCTGACCCGCCCTGCCCGGAGTGACACCACCTTTTGTTTGCAGGTGAAGCATGATGTGAGGGAGTCGGGACGCCACCCACGTCCTCCCAGCTCGGGGAGCAGGGGGGGTTGACTGAGTGCCAGACCCACACAGACACAGACCTGCTGTTGGATGCTGGATTGGCAGTGCCATTGTGCCACGGTGAAACCATGTGGCTCGCTCATGTGCCAGACAGACAAATGTAGTGCAAGAGAGAGGAGGCTGCCAGACAGCACTGCAACAGCAATAGTTCACAGAGAATCCAGTCTGAGGCATTTCTCCATCACTCTGAGGCATTTCTCCACCAGTCTGAGGCATTTCTCCATCAGTCTGACTTATTTCTCCATCAGACTGAGGCATTTCTCCACCAATCTGAAGCATTTCTCCACCAGTCTGAGACCTTTCTCCATCACTCTGAGGCATTTCTCCACCAGTCTGAGGCATTTCTCCACCAGTCTGAGGCATTTCTCCACCAGTCTGAGGCATTTCTCCACCAGTCTGAGGCATTTCTCCACCAATCTGAGGCATTTCTCCATCACTCTGAGGCATTTCTCCACCAGTCTGAGGTATTTCTCCACCAGTCTGAAGCATTTCTCCATCAATCTGACTTATTTCTCCATCAGACTGAGGCATTTCTCCACCAATCTGAGGCATTTCTCCATCAGTCTGAGGCATTTCTCCACCAGTCTGAGGCATTTCTCCACCAATCTGAGGCATTTCTCCACCAGTCTGAGGCATTTCTCCATCAGTCTGAGGCATTTCTCCACCAGTCTGAGGCATTTCTCCACCAGTCTGAGGCATTTCTCCATCAGTCTGAGGCATTTCTCCATCACTCTGAGGCATTTCTCCACCAGTCTGACTTATTTTTCCATCAGTCTGAGGCATTTCTCCATCAGTGTGAAGTTTTTCTCCATCGGTCTGAGGTATTTCTCCATCAGTCTGAGGTTCTTCTCCATCACTCTGAGCCTCCACAGGCTTTATTCTGCTCCTCAAGGTGCTTCGCTCTTTACATTTTCTTTCTGAACACTTCAAATCAAAAACTGTAAACATTGATAGTAAAATTTTATTTGATTAGACATTTGTAGACTTTAGGAGTAGTAGTGGTGGTAGTAGTCATCATACTATTGGTGGTAGAAGTCCAAGTATTATTATTAGTAGTTGTGGTATTAGTAGTCTGTGTAGTAGCAGTATTCTTTGTAGTGGTAGTAGTAGTGCTTGTAATGGTAGTAGTGGTACTCGTAGGGCTAGTGGTCACAGTTACATAGTAGGTATATTAGTGTTGTTTTAATAGTTTTGTCATGGTGGTAGTGGTAGTACAGAGCAAGATTATTTAAAGTTGTAGTAATTGTAAAACAATCTACAGTATTTACACTGCTTGAGACAATGAAAAATAGACATCATTGAAAAACAACAGTAATAATTACTATGATAATGATAGTCTTGGTTTTTATTGCATCTTTAAAAGCAGACTTTGTGAGTACTATGGAAAAAGATATCTAAATAAATGATGTACCTATGTTTAGTTGTTCTGTATCCTCAAACCCAAGCCGCCGGAGTGGAGAACCACGTTTAATAAGCAGTGAGTTCAGCTGTTTTCTCTCTGGGGAACAGGGAAGAAGAAGAAGAAGAAGAAGAAAAAAAAAAAGGTCCCTTATGGGAAATGTATGAAATCATAAAACTCCAATTACAAATAGATGTTGCAGGTGGAAAGAAAGTGGGCAGAGAACAAAGTGTATTACACCACCTCATCATGGAAGGCCTCCAGGGCCCGGCTGGTGATGGATACTGCGTATTGGATACTGCGTATTGCACACGGAGCGCGGGGGGCTTGACTTTTCCTTTAAGGGTCAGTGTGTTGGACCGCGCTCTCGGACAAAGTCCTGCAGAAAGAGTGCATTGAATCAGTGTCCAATGGTTCCGGACTGTCCAGAATCATCGACGTATCAAAGTCGAGCTTTGCTGACACGGCGCTTATTCATCTGCTGAAGAAGAGTTTTCCCTTTCCATTTCTTTGAAGCTTGGATTTCAGGGCGTCCGTCCTTGAAATTTATTGCTTCAGAGTCGACTCAAACGGAGCATTAAAGGCTCTCTTTCTTGGAAAAGCGCCCGCAGCTTCCAGACTCTGCAATTTTTAACTGGTACGTTGTGTTTACAGTTTGTATTCTTCACATGCAGGCTGAGATACCCGGGAGCTGTCGCTGGAATACAAATGAGCGCTCCCCATAGTGCTGCTGTTGTGGAAAGCAACATGCTGCAAAGGTGCCGACTCATCTTATTGATCCATTTGTGGATCAGCTTCATTAGCATTTCATTTTATCGTTTCTCAATCAGCCACACGACACTAACACCCACTGGATTTTTCACTTGAGTGGCACGGCGCTGCAGTGGTTGGCACGGTTGCCTCACAGCATCAGGACTCCTGGTTTGAACCCGATGGAGTTTGGATAATCTCACAAAATTCTCAACATAATGAGAAAAAATTAGTCCAATGTCAAACAAAAACAAAGGAAGCATATTTAGTCTTTCTATTTCTAGTTTAATTTTAGCCAACAAAAAACAGTTTATATATTAATTTTGTGGAAATATTTATAAATTGGTGTTTTGTTTTGGTCATTTAGATTAAAGATGTTCAAGAAATGTTCCAATTAATCTTATTTCACACATTTTCTCTCATCCTTTTGGTGAAAAAAACACATCAAATGACTTGTGTCTTTGCAGAAATCCTCTGCTTTAATGATCTTATTATGTTTAAAGAATACAGATCCAGCCATGGAATAAGCGCTCATGCATTTGCTTGTTTGATTTGAACCGTAATGATGATATCAGACACTCCCGTTACAACCTACATAAAAATAAAAGTTTCCCACATGGTAACTGTGGCATCTCGACGTATAGTTTCACCTGGACTTCTTCTCTATCCGTGGTCTAATGTAGAGGCACATTTTTTACATAATTCAGTTTAGCACATCAACAATGTCCACTCTTGGTCCTTAAAGGTCTCTTCCCTGCACACACCTGCATGAATCATGAATTTACCGCCACGAACTTGGCAGACATTCATCCAAAAAGCCCTTCAATCTGCGAAATACAGAACTGCCATGAATCATGTCTATCAGCAGTACATAATTAAAAGGTCCAGGACGAGGGCTGAGTAATCATTAAAGAGGAGCAGTGTCAGTGCACAATGTGAATTAAAGGGATTAAGAGTTGGATGACCCCCGGTTGAACCAGACGTATAAACACTCGCACTCAGTGCAAGAAGAAGCTCTGAAAGACTTGTCTGCCATGTCTATTATATCGTTTGAAATGAAGATTTGGGGAGTCTTAGATTGAGTTTTTAAACCAGACGTTGGCCTTTAATTGTCTCAAAAGGCTGAGGAAAAGTGTGCGCAGCTGTTTCATGTTGTTCTCTCGGATTCAGAGACTTGCAGTACTTTTCTTCCTGAGTCAGTCGGTTGTTGGGAGATTTTATCACTCACTCTTCAGTTTACTGTCACCGACGCCTGAGACGCTGTTCGTCCAAGAAGGATATTGTTTCCTTCCACTTTATAGTATTAGTGTGGAGAGAGAAACAAAACAGTGTCACGGTCGCTTGTCACAACCCAGAAGGCGCCTCAAACGAGGAAGTCTTGTTCAATTAATCAAACTTGTTATGGTGGGCATGCACATAAATCATTAATACGCAGGCAAAGCTGGCATCAATAAAATCTAACAGCCTTAATGAGTGAGGGGAGAGAAAAAATGAGATATGAGCAGATGTTCAAAGTGGAGACCTCATCAACAACAGTTACGTAAAGGTGTGGGTTCGGAGACGGGCCACCGGGTGGCGCTGTCGGTCTGAGGGAGGAGCGGAGGCGAGGGAGCAGAGAGACGGTGAAGGCCAGAGGAGATACAGAGGCTAAGGAGCTGAAGGAGTGAAGCAGGGAGCTTCTTCCCTGCGTCGGAGCCATCAGGACGGAGAGAAGTGAAAAACCCCACGTCAGAGTGGGTGGAGGATAAATGTGGTATAAACATCATATCGGTTTTCCTGCTGTGTTAATTACATCCATTATTGCCCCGCGAGTTTCTGGGTCAGATGATGGGCTTTTTTTTTTTTCTCTCTCTCTCTCTCTCTCTCTCTCTCTCTCTCTCTCTCTCTCTCTCTCTCTCTCTCTCTCTCCTCGTCTCGACAACATCCTGGGAGGAGAGATTACAGAAAAATTACAGCAAATATCTTAGACCTCGGCGAGGACGGGCCCGGTCTTGTTTGTGGGTTGAGATCTGGCCCCCCGAGGGACGAGGTCACGTGCGGAGACACGCTCAAGAAACAGTTTTCTTTCTTTAATTGCTCGACGAGGAAGATGTCACCACTGTCGAGCAGAGGAATGCAGACTGAGTAGACCACCGGGCGACGTTCTGCCAGGTGACAAGAAACCTCAGGGAGGAGACGGAGGAGACGGAGGGGACGGAGGGGAGGGCATCCGCACGTGCAGACGAACACAAGACAAGCCGAAGCGTAACTAGACCAGATAAGAGTCTCCTCGCAGTCAGTCGGGCGGATTGTGTAACAGATCGGCTGCTTGTCAAAATTGACTCGCTCCTAGACTGCCTCTTGAAGCCAGACAGGAATGATGCAGCAGATCTGTAATGACTGCAACACACTCGCGCGCGCACACACACACACACACACACACACACACACACACACACACACACACACACACACACACACACACACACACACACACACACACACACACACACACACACACACACACACACACACGCACACTCACGAGCGTGAATCATTTATTTATGGCCGCATAAATCAAGCGGCGTGGCGAGATAAACAGCAAGGGCGAGTTTGCGAGATCTGTCAGTTACACGGCGCTACAAATAAAAAAACAGCAAATCGCGGATAACAGAGGCGGCCGTGAATCTGTCAGCGTAAGCAGCCGCTAACAGTCGGAGACTCCATTCTGTGACGCATCCGTCTTCTGAAGCCTCCTCACCTGGACTCCACTGAAGAATATCAAACGCCGGACGGCAGACACCTTGAAAGGTTCGGCATTTCGCTGAGGCCTCGTCTCTGATTGGCTTGACTTTCTACCAGGGACTGTTGTAAAAGCCGCAGAAGAAATGTCGCCCGCTTTGAAAAGAACACAGGCTGCGAATAGCAATATCTCCTTTTCTGCGTTTTGCACTGATCTGTCCAATCGTTTCTAACTGCAGGGACTTTACGGAATGGACACTTTGTGAGGAAACATAAATTCAGTCCCTCGATGGCCGCCGTTGAAATAGTTGGTGGCGATGTGACGGGCGTGGTTACATAATAAAGAGTGTAAAATCAACATACACGTTTATGATTCATCACATGAAAGAGACAGATTTGTCTCAAAGGCATGGACGCGTTTTAATAATGTATTTGTACGCATTTAAAACAAACAATCTCCACTTAATTTTACTTTGAGAGGTTTTCACATGTAGTAATAATATACGCTTTTCACATATTTAAACAAACGAAGGGAACACGTGATACTATTGAAGTTATACTGTAGTTCCTCCTTTTCTTGTCTGCACCGTTCACCTGTAAAGAACGGCCAGATTTTATGAAAAAATTACCTTTGCGTATATTTCTACTTTAGCATTTTAGCCACACTGCCGCTAAACTCTGGACATAGATTACATTATATAACAGCAACAGGTATGATATGTAGGTCACCTTTACATACAAAGTCTTAACATGCACGAGAAAAGTAAATGCTCTTATTTTGAAGCTCGGCCATCGAGTTCAATTTGACGACAACAACGCCTTTTGATATAGTGTGCAGAATTGAAGAAGTACATGTACGTACTGGATATGCGTACTGCCACTAATGCTGAGAAAGAGCAGGGATAAATCCAGACGGAAGGAAATAGTGTTTTCAGATAGGCGAGCATTGGTAACTCCCGAGGCCTTCTTCTTTGTAATGAAGAGGGTTTTTCCTCTCTCACATTTAAAGTGCTAATTAAAAAATAATTGAGCAGATGTATTTTCCTAACCTCGCCTTAATTATGTTGATGAAAGAGGGATCTGTAGCAGCCACTCATGTCGGACGCTCAGTTTGACGCTCATGCGTGTGGATTGGACGGGTCGGTTTGAGGCCAAGGCGCTTGTTTTTTGGTCCACTGCGTCTTCCCTTCCCTTCCCGCTGCCTCCGCCTCTCTGTGCCTCTCATGGCAGCCCGGTGGGCGAGCTGCCGCCATGCACGCTTGTCACGATGCCTCACTGCGGCTCGACTCGGCCACGGGGCTCGGTTGGGACTTCGCTGGTTCAACACATCTGAAAACTGAAACGCGGCCCCAGCGTTTCAGAAAAACAAATGGTTTAGTGGCACGATGAACAATAAGAATGTCCTACTATGGCCATGTGTCATGGGCATTTTGCCCACCCAATAAGTGATTAAAGCATTTTCAGAATTCTAAGTGTCACCTGAGTAAAAATCAGTCCAAATTTAAAATGTTATTTTCATCTATTTATTTCACGCAAAAGCATTCCACAGTGACATGGCATTTCAACACACATTTAACATAAAGAAAGCTCTAATTTTGCCGGAAAGGGCATTTAAAAAATGGAATTAAAGATATTTACGGCAACATTTCGCTTGCACCATCATACAGTGTCATCTAGTGGTCCTAAGTGGTACTACGTGTATATTTTGATAAAGAAGTGGCATATAAAATAGAGAAACGACTTCTGAATAAAGTTCTTATTTAAATTTTCTAATTGAAGTATATTTTGCTCATTTCTCCTGCACCAATATAAAATGAAAACCTCCATCCTGCTGTAGAAATGAATGAATGTGTACAACCGCCATCTTTATTATTGTTTAGGAGCCACCGTCACCTGGTAGCTCCTGATGATAATCTGTGTTTCATTTTGATTTAGATCAGCGCAATTTCATGTCAACCCAGTGTTGTGTTATGAGCATGTTTTTTTGCGTCTGGTAAGGTGTGATGAACCCCCCCACCCTCCATTGTAAGACAGAAAGCAATTTTTCATGAAAGAGGTTCTCGCATAACGCTCTTCGGTCCTTTTATCGGTGCGTTTCAAAGACATAATGATAAAAAAAGACCCTTTTAAGTCAAGCGGCCGTGATACGTAATGATTCAAATAACTCCCTCTTTAAGCAAAATGAAATGATCCCTAATGAGTCCTCCTTCTCTTGTCGCGCGGGATAATTGCAGCTCACCCATTCCCCGTCATTGTTGGGAGGCGCGATGGCTCCATCTGCACGCACATTAACGGCGTCATCTAAATGTATACAGGCTGTTGTTCATCCTGCTCTTAAACGCAGCGGCGAGTTCACTGATTGCGGCAATTGATGGATGTGAAGATTGCTGGCGGATCAAGGGGGAAACTTAAAGACTGGCGTTTACGGGCGTCGTCCAGGTTAAAAGGATGCATGATACCACTCATTGGTGGGGGCTTTGTTTACGTCTGTCCCCGAAAGAATATCGGATGACGTACAGTGTTGTGGGGAGTCTTCGTGGAGCAAGCCGATGCGAGTCAATGGCTTTATATTGAGCAATATTCAACTTACTATGTGATCCATGCTATCCGTGACGAGATAAATTAGTTTCTAACATGTAGTGCTGACAGTGCTATTATTTACTGATTATCTATCTTCGAGCAAAGTTTGATTAACTGGTATTTCCAGCAGTTCTTTATGCCTGCCAGCTGAAAATTACTTTCTATGAGAGCTTCATATTCATGTTAAATATCTCTGAACAGCAGGAAGAGGACATGTAAAAAAAAATATGTGCATGTTAAGTGGAAAATAAAGCACAGTCTTTACATAGAAAAAACATGAATTTACATTTATGGGTATATATTTTTTTCTGGTTTCATTTTCTTACATATTTGAATAATTCATTTCCCCAGTGATTATCATGCAGATCGGGGCTATCAATAGCAAACAGTCAATTCCAGAGAGCATTAGCTTATTACTTTGGCCGCATGAAGTAGCAGCTTCATGTCAATTAAGAGGGAATAAATGAGTTGCTGGAAAAACTGCAGTTTTGACGCTTTGGAACGACGAGCGTTAAACTGGAGGCAAACATCGGGCGGAGAAGTCTGGAAGTACAACGATATGAGACTTTGGATGACTGTAGGTCAAGGACTCTGCCTTGGAGTGACATGAAGGAAAATATCAGGGGTGGGCCGAGGTCCGTGCGCTCCTGCTGCCGTGCACTGACGAGTCACTAGGCAAATGACATGCTTTGAATGAAACGCACTGAGGTCTCACACGTCGGCCCCGAGCAGAAGTATTCTGTTCTGAACGCCATCTGTGAGTCTCTCCATCTCTTTCTTGTCTCCTCTTTGTCTGACTAACAGGCTGCGTGCTTCGTGCGAGGGGTCCAAAAGCCGACGGGCTGCCTCCTTTAGTCGGATTTCTGAACCGTTCTGCACGTTGCAGGACGAAGGGGAGGGGGGGGGGGGGAGTAGCTGCATTGTCATCTTTCTAACTTTGCATTGCTTATAGCAAGCAGATGGAATATTTACACGGCCCACAGCTACTTGTGTGATTATCCGCACAGTTGAGTGTGTTTTGGATGCAGTGAGTGTTGTGAACCATGCTGGCTGGGGTCATTTGCTCTTTTTAGCCCTTTGATTGTTTGTTAAAGCGTTGCTGCGCCACTGAGCGTCGTCACATCGGAGTCACGTCGGCTTATTGCTGTTCACTTGTTGCATGCGATTCTTCACATATAGCAGATTAAATGCCATGAAACCTTTTATAGTTCTCCTTTTTAAACACATGTAAAAGAAAACAAACAACTCCTTGCACAGCAACATTTAAAAATAAAACCGCATGTCAGATCTGTTTATTGCAGGACAGAGAAAAGAAAACTCAAGTAGGCTGTTAAACAGTAGAATTACGGTAAATTCCGAACGATTGAGCGCACCTGAAAATAAGCTGCATCCACTAAATTTAAAAAGAAAAAACAAAAGCTCAGAGTTACGTGATGCACCTGAACACATCACTTATGTATTGGCGGTATGAAGCTCGTTAACGCGTAAAAATCATTTCGTCATTGTTTAAGCCGCAGGGTTCAAAGCGTGTGGACACGTCTGAGCTCAACACTGCCCACATGGTTACAGACGGTACTGCAACAGTAAGAAATACAGATGTCAGGACGGAGAGCTTCGTGCACAGACGTCGTGACTACAGTAATTCAGTAAGCGAAGCTTGGCAGAACCCGTTTGTCATCTTGTATGTTTACAATTCAACCTTTAAGTCATTAAAAATTTGATTAACGTGGCTTCAAACGGCTTCTCATCCGAAAGGCTGCTCCACAAAACACATGCCTGGATGTGTTTTTACCTCAGGCCAACATATTTCCATTGCATAGCGCCAACTGTACAATGTGTTGTATGCATTTGTTGTAGAAATGTGAAGCAGCAGGAGAACCAGTTCCAGCCTTTTTCTTTGGCGTGGAGTCAAAATACTGCGACGTGTCGGTTGTATTTTCCACTTATGCGTGCTTGATCATTTCCAGCAGCACGAACCTGCTTTATTGCACTTTAAAAAAGCTCATTGCCGCAGATAAATTTTCCCCTTCGTGTGTAAAAACAAAGTTGATGGTCGGTACACTGCAGGATGAGTGTGATGCAATGGAGAACAGCAGTGACGGACGTGGGCGAGGAATGTATTTATTTATTTTTAATGGTCGTTCGATGTGTTCTTGTGCTTATTTGTGACTTTGGTAGCTTTGTATGAGCTGAACTGCCTCGGTATCGACTATCGCTCACCTGCCACCTCGCCTCGTTGTTTGCCTGTCGCTAAGTAGGGAGTCGCCAGTGACAGATACAAAGTGCTTTCCGGCGACCAAGCAAAGTTGCACCGGATAACGTGCTGAAAGTCTTCCTGGCTTCCTATCGAGCGTGTTGGCTTGTTTGTTTGTGTGAGGTCAGTGTTGTGTACCCCTAAATACAGCGCTCAATAAAACCAAGCCACACAAATAGTTTGTCTGAGTGTAAAAAAACACAAGTTCTTAAACACGCGGGTCACTTTTTTGTCGCCTCAAAACGCAGTTTTTCTCAAAAGTGGTAAACCACCAACACAAAATCAACATTTGTGCTTAACAGGAACTAACCATGCAAGATGAGCCAAGTTTCCTCTTGTTTGTGCCACCTTAAAAAGACATCAACTATTTCAAAAGAGGTTTCAGAGCGAGCCGGGATCTGAAAATCACTTCATAGCGATTTGCTTTTATGACTTTTTATTTGAAGCACTTTCAGAGGAAATAATCTGAAGTCTGCGGAGAGGCATCGTACATGTCTGTTTCACTTAACCCAGTCAGACCGGAGGCACATCTCTGCATGTTGGTGAAGGATTAAACGCAGGTATTCCTGCGCATGAGTGGCTAGAATGCATCTAAACTCCTTGACTTAAGCTCTAATATGTCAAAAGAAAACATATGACACTGAAGGAATCACGCAGTGGAGTACAGTATGAGTTTAGTATCTAAGTCTGATGTATAAAAAGAGTATTTTAGCATGATTAGACTTGTGCATGCACATTTAGATAGGTAGATCTACGTGTTAAATGCAAAATGTTGCATATTATATATACATACAGGTGCATTTTAAACAAATTAAATATCATAAAAGATTATAGGATTTTGTCAGTTTTTCATCCACTCCGAACCAAATCTGTTAGATCTGAATAGAAATATTCTAATGTTTTAGCAACGAAGGCTTTAAATATTTCAATTCATGTGTCGATGCCAAGGTTTTATAGAGACGGACAATACTGCAGTACATACTGCAGTTTTCATTATATTTTAATCAGGATGAAACACATTTGATGTACTCATTAAAATTTACAGCCACCAAAGTGTCTGATCAGTAAGATTTATGTAGATCTTCCTCATGTGAGCTCCAAATCTGGGGGAAAAAAGAAAAGTGGGATATTGGGTCAAGTTTTGCACATATTTGAACAAACAAACACATTGTTCGGGATTTCCAAGTTTCACTGCACAGTTCTGTCTTTTTTTTTTCTTTTCTTTTTCCTTCAGATCAGCTGATTCACATGAGACGGTAACACATTATCGTGTCGCAGCAGACAGACACACACACACACACACACACACACACACACACACACACACACACACACACACACACACACACACACACACACACACACACACACACACACACACACACACACACACAGTCTGCCGTGCCGCTGTTTGAGCGTCGTGGCTGCGGCTGTTGTTTGCAGCCTTTGTCTCTGTCCTTATGATGACAGATAAAGCACTCTGATTCTCCGCCAGAAGCAGCGCACACACACACACACACACACACACACACACACACACACACACACACACACACCTCTCCCTCTGTTATCTCTTGTTGTGCATTCGCCTCGACGTGTGATCTGTCAGCATACCTGCATGTGTTTGCCTGTGTGTACATTTGTTTGTTCTCGCAGCCTGCTCATGCCGCGCGCATCTTAAACAGGGAGTTTGCATTGGTTATTGCAGGATGGATTCATCATGTCATCTCTGACAACAGTCCATCACTGAGTCAGTACCAAGGTTAACTCCGACTCGGAGGAAAATGAGACGTCTCAGTAGAAGTACGGCGGCCGCGGTCATAATGAAGAAGTGCTGCCATATCATAGTCGGCTGATTAAAAACATCCATCAGTCTGGGAGCTTTGGTTTTTGTCAGTCCCAGTGTTCAGTCATGTGCCTCCCTGCAACTTTACCTGTAAAATTAAAATACCTTCCATCACTGTGGTCACCGCGCATGTCCACCACACAACAGCTTTCCAAATGAGTGACTTCAGAGGAGTCAAAGTGCGTCATGTGTTTGGATGCAAAGGACGGGAACTTTGTCTCTGTTTTTAAAGTCATTTTAATGAGAATACAGAAGTGAAGGAAAGCATTCCTCAGGCTGTGATGGTGATGTGAAAATTGAGGATAATAAATGGTTTGTCAAAGTCCCTTCGTCAACTTTTCTTGATTCAAAGACGATCTGCTCCTTTAACCACGAATCACAAAGTCACTTAACAGTGGCACAAATTTCCTGTTTTTTTTCCTTTTACAGTAGCCCCCCGAAACTTATCTTATCACGTAAAAAGCGAGCAGCAGTGGGGCGCAGCGTCACGCAGCCCTGTCACACAGTATAGAGAAAGTGAACAAAGAGCAGACGCCGCTATCGCTGAGATGAAATGAGGCTGGTTTTCACCTTGTCTCATGTGAAGGTAATTTGAATCCTGCGAGACAAGAGGCAGCCTCACGCTCAGTGAAAAGCACTGCGTGGAAAAGTTACTGCAGTAAATATGTCGGGCTGCTCAAGAAAGTACTGACATTATTGAGGCTGTGGGGGATCAGTGGTCTGTATATAATTAAATTCACACAAACTCCAATCTCCAATGTGCCCGCAGGGCGCCATGCGACAGGTTATCATCCGGGCCGTCCTTCAGCTGCGTTGGTCTGCATGTCTCTGGTCCATGGATGATGATGATGATGATGATGGCTCTTCGCACAAGAGGACGCAGTGCAGAAAACAAGCGGTGGGCAAGACTTTTCACATGAATGTTGACACGAGATGATTGAGTCAATGTTCACATCCAGAGGGGGGGTCTGCTCTATGTGTGGAACGTTTACCTTTGCTGACAGTAGAGCGGATATAGAAAGAGCCATCAATACTGTGCGCGTGTATCAAAATGCGTGTACACATTTGTGTGTTTGTGGTCATTGTTTGTGCTTGTCTTTGTGTGTGTATTAGGGTTAGTATGTGTGTGTATTCGTGTACTTGCATTCCTTCATTATTTTTCATATTTTCACGTTGATCCAAATCACTTTTTTTTAAGTGCTTATTTAATTAATTTTATTTTTACTCACTAAAGTCTATGTTTTCTAGGTGTAAACAACAATAAGATGCTTGAAAGTTCCAGTTCTGCGTGTGTTTTCTAACGTGTGCACCACCCACGGTCGTTGGTTTGAAGCTCTGATGTTTAGGACTTCATTGTTGCTTCATTGAAGGGATTCTGCTTTGTCATGCTTTGTTTCCTTTGAGCCCAGACTTAGCTCGCAAATCTGATGGAGAAGAAACAAGGGATTTAAATAAACTCCACTCCCCCACTTAGCATGGACGGCGATATTTTCTGCATGATCCTCGGAGTCGATTGTGTCTAGCGAGTGTGCAGAGCCGGGCCTTCAGCAGCCTGCCTGTTGAGGGCTTTGCTCCCGCAGTGCCATGACTCCATTAGCAAATGCAATCTCAGAGATCATAACTAATCTTAGGAATTAATTGAAATCCCCTTTTCTTTCCTTTTTCTTTTCTTTTTTTGGGGTGCAACGGAGCTCGTGCGAGCCTCAGTTTTCCACTGACAATGCTAATCCTCTTTTTAAAATGAGATTTGAAATTGTGCAAATCAACAAACTCCTCTCCCCTTCTATTTATAATTATTTCATTATGCGGCGCCACGGGCGTTAACTTGGAGGAATTGATTGTAGCAGCTGGCGATGCCTTCGACCTGATGAGGCTACTGTTGCCCCGGCGGGGGAGTCGTCAGGCTCCCGTTAGCCGCCGCGTCCTCGGGAAGGCGTGCACATGCCACACCCCGCCTTCAAGAGGAAACAATTAGCATGGCAGTGGCGCTCAGCCCGCTCAGTGTTTACCTTCTCCTCACACGGCGGCGGGTTAGCCTCGGCGCTGCGACGATGGCAGCTCTTTGCCACAACATGACATTTACTTTAGCATCAATGGCGGCGACAATAAAAAAAAAAAATGACCTCGGTGTCAAAGCGGGAAAGTTCCCCCCTCACTCCTCCCTGACAAGTTGGCTTTTATTACCCCGCGACGGCGCATGATCCTCTCACCTCCTCCTCCTCCTCCTCGCCCATCCACGCCGACGCTAACAAGCGGCACGCCTCTGGATCCCCCCCCCCCGCCCCCCTCCTCCGTGTGCGGCGCCGTAAATGCACCTGGCTTTGATGCGCCGCGGCAGCAACAAGTCGTTTAGCCGTCGCGGTTCATAGAGCAGGCCGTTTGCTAGTTAGCCCCGGGGTAAAGCTGTCTGCCGGAGAGCGGCGCCTCCGCCGCTCTTATGAAACGTATCAGCGAAGCCACATAAAGATAAAGTCCAATCATGATGCACATGTCACAAGTTAAATACAGAGAACAAGTGCTAGTTTAATGAGAATGAAAGTCTCAAGTGTAGGAAAGAAATTTCTCCTGCACCTTGTTGTGGAATTACTCTTATTACTTGTTAATCTTCTAATCATTATTCCCTTTTTTTGATGAGCTCACTGTCGAAGAGTGGAACAGAAGATAAAAAAAACCCCAACAATCCAACACACACCTAATAAAGGCAGGAGATAAATGGCAGCGTCTGAGTGAAAAATAATAACCAGATGTCAGAAGTTGTTCTTAAAGTTGTCTGCTTTTCCACGCTTGTTTTTCTTTGGGTGAAGCAACAAGAATGAGATATGATGTTGTTACTCCTCTCGAGCAATTCTCCACCCCAAAACTGCATTACTCTGCAAAGAGATATGTCACAGCTGTTGAGCGATGCCTTCCTCTGTCGCGGGGCGTTTAACCTTATTATGGTCACGGGAGAGGACGCATAGGATGTAGCGCAGGTTCTAATTTATTGAAATGGTATTCCTCGCCGGCCTCGCTGCTTCAGATGGATGGAAGTGTTCAGGAGTTCTGACACCAAGGCCTCGCTGACTTCTTGACTTTGGACCACAGATTTTTTTGGGGTGTGTGTTCGTGGGTCTCTGCTATATTCTGGCTTCGCAACAAGTAAAAAGTGCTAACATGGCGTCAGAAGTCCCATGATAGGAACTGTTTCAACCTGAAGTAGCGATGAAGCAATTTGGATTTCTCTCTCGGCCAATCAGAAAACTCTTTTCCTCTCCGTGTGCGGTGAAAGCGCTGAAGCTGCGTCGGTGTCAATCACAGCCGAATGTGGCAGAAGCGCGATGGAGGGCAAGTAGGGACACATGTGCAGGGTAGTGGCGGCTCCGGGGGAGTGTAATGTCGCTCCAAAGGTCACTATAGATGTGATGGTGATTCAATAGTGTCCCCCGGGGGAGGAAGAGCTGTTCACTCCACTGATTTTATCAGTTATTGCTCTCATCTTCAAATTGTTCCCTCTAAACCCCCGCCATTTTTCACCCATGACGGCGTCGCTGTCTCCATCACATGCTGGTAGTTTCTTAGTTTCTCCCTTCGAGATGTATTTGTCAAATAGAAATAAACTGTTCTTCTTTTAAAGTCGAAAACATTCCGAGTACATCTGGGGCTGCGTGCTAGTAATTCCTGAAATGGCTTAATGTTGGTGTCGCTTTTATTTCTTTCGGTTAACTGTGGTCTTTTACCGGTTGATACGGCATTGCGTAATACGTGGCGTTCTTGTCTATCTACTGGCAACATCAACGCCATTCAATGAGCGAATGCGACTGGTAACCTTCCGAGTTCAGAGCATGGAAACAAACGTTTCCACGAGACAAACGCTCCTACAGGAGGAGGCTTGTGCCACGGTGTTTGTGTTCCCCGGATATGTGTTACGGTACTGTTATTGTCGCTTTGTGTTGCACACATAATTCACCTTGAGCTGAATTAAGTGTGAAGTCAATTACAGGTTTCCATAGTTTGACAGGGTGGTGGTGTAAACAGAGTAATAATGCATCTATAACCAGCAGAATAGAGTTCTTCCAGGGACACGAAGCACCGTGCCGTGTCGTAACAAGATGTGTTAATGTATACGACATGTACGCTGTAAATATTTCCACTAACTGTAAGTTAACTCAATTATCTCAGTGTGAACTTGTTTGTGAAGGTACGAGAGCTGTTGCAGCCCTGCGAGATATGAAATATCTTGTAAAAATGGTTCAAAAAATCTGATATCAGACTCCCAGTCAGCTGTTCCACTTTCAGGTCCCCACAAATAAGGCCAAAGTTTCCGGAGTGTCTCCCGCTGCACCAAACCAGCTCCGGTTTTCATTTTCTCATCACATTAACCCTTCCATTAATCACCCGGCGTCATATCCGTGCACGCGCGCCGCGCAGTCAACGCGGGCACCACGCGCAGCGCTGTGTCCTCCGCGAGCACGGCGGCGCTCTAGATCATTAATCAACGTACGGCGAGCCAGCCGAGGGGCTTCCAAAATGTCAGGGGAGGGAGTCCAGGGTTTGCTGCGCTTTGCGCTCTTTGTGCGCTCTGACGCCGGGGAGCTGATCGCAGCACATCACTCCCGTCGGTCCCAGATGGCGGGGCACAACGGCGGCAAAGAGTGGATGTGTATTGGTGTGTGTGTGTGTGTGTGTGTGTGTGTGTGTGTTGGAGGAAGCCCAGTCAGTCTGCAGGAGTTGGCCAAGCGAGCCTAAAAAAAAATCTACTTCTCACAATATTATGCCAGGCTAAAATTAAACTTTTAACGGCTCTGTGGACTGCTTTGAACGGATATCAGAAAGATAATAAGCTCAACTTCACACTGAAGCAGGCGGTGGATCGCAGCTTTTTATTTTGGTGCCACGACGCCTCTGAGCATCTGTTTAACATCACAATTCTCTCTGTGATAAGGTGACAGCGGAAACAGAGTGAAGTGTGTGTGTGTGTTTGTGTGTTGGGGGGGCGCAGACGAGAAGTGGTGGCGAACAAAAAAAACAAAAACCAACCTGTATTATTTTTCCCCACATAAGGCCAAGAACCTGTCAGTTTGAAAAGTGGTAAACACAATTTTTGAATTCTATTTATTTCCAAAGATGATACTGAAACTCAAAGGAAGGGTGAGAAAAGTCACGGACGGCCATTTTCAGCTGCGAGATGCAGTTTCTTTTGGTAGTTTCTTGGATTTTCTTGTGGGGGCAAAAAAAGAAAGTACAGAGAGAGAGACTGACAAAACTGAGAAAAAATGTGTGCAAAGGAAAGAAACGCTTTGTACGACAAGAGCAAACAGTTGTTAGAAAGCAGCTTCTTACTGGTTTGAAGACAGAAGTCAAGATGTGTCACTTCATTTTTTCCTCAAGAATAGTTCTAACAATTCCGGAATAGTTCTAGATTCTATTGAGAGGGTTGGAATAATCTATACGGTAATCCATATCCAAAGATCCAGAAGTATTTGAATGAAGCTAAAATATCTTGTGATCCTGCCAGGTCTGCCTGCCATTCTGGATCCTCGGGAGACTTCACGTTGGCAGTCGTCCTCCATTGTGGTCGGCGTGGAATACCAGGCTCCAGGATGCAAGGTACATCTTCATTCTGCTCTTTATTCTCATCAGCAGACTTGTACTCGCCCACCCGCATAACATTAGAATGGATCCTTTATTGTACACGTGCACAAATGTGCTCAAGCAAATACACACAGACACTTATATTTGTTACAGATTTCACTCAAAGGTTAGACGATTACCTGATTCTGGGGGTCAACTTGTGGTTATAGATGCCTTATTGAAATTCCTTCGTTGATCTTTCTCCTCTTGCTATCGAGGGACCGTGTGCACATGCATGGATAATGACTTGGTATTATGAAACGGCTGCTTTGAAAGGCACGGCATTTAAAAAGCGTTTGAACCTTGGAGCATGTGGGAGCAGTGCTCGTGGTCCCAAACTGCAGATCTGGTGATACGTGTCTGATCGCTCTGTCTGCACAGCAATCACTTGTCAGTCCAGTCGGCTCTGACCTTTTTTGACCAGTTGTTCCCATGAAGCCACGGCATTGTTGGCACCTCAGGGGTTGATCCCCACGACCACAGCTAAAGAGGTAAAAACTTCACTCGGCGCTGGCATTTTTATCTCACACTGAAAATGGAGACAAACAGCTCAGTGAGTTCAGCATCTTTGTGTTGGACGCCTTTCAGAAAGAAATTCATTATTTTTTATGCAAAGAACTTGCCGAGACCTTGTAAAAGGTACAAAGGGTCAAAAACGGCAGCAGTAATTCACTTTTGACGCCTGTCATGTTCTGCATTTTGGCCGTTAGCGTACATAGAGGACTTTGATGGTTTCTCAAACGGCCTTGATCCAGAGATTGTGTTAAACTCTCATTGTCCATCACTTTGACAGATGGGGTCATAAAAGTCTGTCGTAATCTGTTACTACAACACACAGGACATTTGGGGAAACTTTGGACAACAAGCCGCTTTGCCAGCATGCGCTGGCTAAACATTGTTCAGATAATGAGGTCTGGCTTTGAGGCATCAACACCCTGAAACACTAAACATATCAAATGCTGTCTTTTTGGACAGACTTTCAGGTTTCAGACTCGCTGTTAATGAGGCATCGAATCTGGGTCCGGTTCACCGTTTGGGCACAGTTGTGAGATGCTGACCGAAGAAGCCACAGTACACTCTAACGACTGGTAAACACTCCAGATGAACCGAGTTCTTCCATTTAAAGACAACATGGGTCAATAATGATAAACTGTAGAGAATTTAAAGGCAAATTACTTGAAATGCCAATAGATACCCATTATTCTGGATTGGATCTGTTTTTTGTGAAAATGGTGCGTTGGCTGAGCTACCTCAAATGTTGCTGCTCCACATTAGCTGTAATGATTACAGTTATTTAGCATGTAACAGGTGGTGCAAATCAACCAAACGGACAGCGTTCGCTTTGCCGATATTTATTTAAATGGGCCACATTAGCACAGTGTTCACACTCGGGCTTCGTTCGATGGTGCTGAATCTATCAATTGAGAACGGGTCAAGATTGATAAACTGGAGCAATAGTCAACCAGTTACTTTGGTTTTAATGATGTGCTGTGCAGCAGAGCAGGGGAGAAAAAAAGCAGAGTGGGGTTGTTTGTTGTTTGCGGGTGAGGTGGTGGTGGTGGTGGTGGTGGTGGTGGTGTGTGCTCTCAGAAGAATGGCGGCCGCGTGGTTGGAACAGAGTCGTTTCAGATTCGGCGTGTCGCTGTTGGGAGCAGCAGAGTGGATGCATAGGCGAAGGCTGCTCTGGCTGACAGTTAGCCTGGGGTGTCGCATAAATAAGGAATGGTTACGCCGAGCAATGCACAGCTCGCCTCATGTGAAATAAGCTGGAGGGGTTTTAAGAAGGCTGTGAATGCTAGTGTGAATGTCTCTGCGTGTTTGTGTGTGAGGGCGAGCGAGCTTTGGATACATGAGGCATAAACAAATGAAGAAAGAGCACCAGCGCTTAGATGTCGGGTCTCTCCCTTCAGGAGATTGTTTGCTCCTCATGAATACTGTACACAAAAACACACACATAAAACTGCATGCGAGCAGGCGCGTGCACACACACACATAAGGAAAGCTGAGCGAACTCGCCTCTGTGATTTTCTTTTACCTCATTCATCAGCCACAAACACCCGGGCGTGTTGACACACAGATATCCCCGCTCTCACTTTCATTTTTTGGTCCCCGTCCTCTGCACCAGAGTCGGCCATTATCTTGGTGTGCCCTTGTTTGAGTGTGAAACATTTTCATCTGCTATGACTCATTGCTTTGCGAGTATACCAGCTGCCCAATGCCCAAGCGTGCGATCATGGCATAAAGTGTATGGAGGCGCACGGCGGCTGGCCGGGAGGCCTCAGCGACGGACTAATTAAGCTCCTAACAGCAAAGAGGCAACAGGCTTGAACTGCAGATGGCATGTGAGGGGATATTGTCATAATATAAGCTTATTTCTCTCAGTAATAGACCTGCCCTGTGAGCTTTGCGTGATTGCTGTTGGTAAAGTGATGTCTGGCTGGAAAAAAAAAAAGAAAAGAAAAAAGACTCCCCACGGTTCAGTTCCAGTTGCCCGGCCGGCTCGACGGCGCGTTTCCTGTGTTTGCCAAAGGGGTGATCCAGAGTCACTCTGGATCTGGAGCTCGACACAAGCCCGGCCATTCCCCCACCGGCATGAAGTTCACAGCGATGTGCTCGCGCTCATCTGGGAAGTCATTATCTGATTACGTTCAAATGCAAACTCACGCTGCGATGGCGGTGTAGCGTCGTCTCCTGCAGGAAACGCAGAGTAACTGTGTTTGTTCCACTGGCTGATTAATTAATTTCACACTACTGTTATCTGAATCACATATTTATAGACTCCTTTTAGTAATTGCCAACTCAAGTCAGTTATAACTAATGAATCTGCAAAAGGGACTGTGGCAGTATCAGTGTTTCTTGATTTCATGTGATTGTGAAGTGGAAATGATGTGTTTGGTGGTTTTCTATGTGAGGCGAGTGTGTACTTTTACAGAAAAAGGCAATCTGTTGCATGGCAAAACCTTAACTTAGAGGACTTTCTAGTGCTGCATTGCAGATGTTGGCAGGATCAATCCTTTCCAGAGACGTTGTACGTCGGTATCGCTCAGGCAGCAAAGTCAGAAGTGGTTATATGTGATGAGATTAGATAAATCTATGGGTGAGGTGTAAATGATTTTGTCAATTAAATACCTCTTATAATGTCTCGCTGACAAGCGGAGTCCTATTGGGTTTGTCTCGATCTAATAGTCTGCTGGAATGAAATAAACAATGATAGGAAAAAAAACAGGCAAATGGCATCTTTGATTACATTTGATAAAACGGTTTTGAGTGAGAGTCCCGTCTTTTCAACATTTACTCACGTTAAGATTTTTTTAAAATCTCAAATCAAACATTTCTCTCTCTCCGTACAAACCCTCGACCGACCTGTGCTAATTAAAAAAAACAAACAAAAAACACATCGGTCGGCAGAATGTGTACATGTAGATAAGATGAACACAATCCTGCTTTTTTAAAAACGCGCTTTGAGGCTTTTGCTGTGAAGACGTGTCTTTGTTCTCCACGGTCCGTCGTTTAGAACTGCCAAAAAATGTCAGGCACGAGGAACTTTATCTTGGCCGCCAAACACATGTTGGCAAACCTAATCCGTCCTCCTTCACCTCGCCATTTTGGAGTGAAACTATATTCAGCCCGGAGTGTGTTTATCTTCATTATGGCTGAAGAGTACAGAAAAAAAATGAATAAATAAATAAAGCATTCAGAAGCAACAGGTTACTTGCGTGCAATCCACGCTGGAAATCTGGTATTAGCGGACCGTCTCTGGGTGTGAAACTCGACGGGCGCCCGAGCTGATACCCTGTGACACAGACCTTTTTGGGCCTCGCACATCCTGAATAACCGTCAAATTTCCTGTGACAATGCGGCCGGCATTCATCGGCGATCCAGCCACGAGCGAAAGGGCATCAAATCAGGCTCCATTTACACGGCGCATTGTTAAAGGTCTGTCAGAGGAACCTGGGCGAGCCGAGCCAGGGCGTACAAGACTCAAAGCTACAACTCCTTTCCACGTGTAGGATATATGGATATATTTCACGCTTTCATGCCGACACTTTTGTCTTCCGCTACGCCCCGTCTGAAGATGAGCCTAAACACAGGCAAGCTGCGGTTTGACTTGACATTCAGCGATGCCTTATAATCCTCTTTAAACTGTAATACAGTGTGTTCTTTCATGCTTTCCCTCGCAGGCAGGAATTATGATTGAGTGTATTGTTGATTGTGAGAAACAAAAATGACAAAAGCATGAAAAAGATGAGCTGAATAGAGAGAGAGAGAGAGAGAGAGAGAGAGAGAGAGGCAAGGAGATAAACATTTTCTACCAATAAGCTTGGAAATTGGAGTTGCCATCTTGTATTATTCAGCTAATCCTAACAGTACTGGATGTTTGTTTGTGTGAAAGCGTTCGCCCTGAGCCTGTGGTCCGGTCCGTGTCAGAGACGGATCCAAAAGACATTAAACAATCACTTTTCACTTCACCTGTTTGGCTACATTTTTCAAATTCGAGCTGAAAAATAGCCCCTGATGAATCGCAAAGCCGAGACCGTCTGATCCAGTCGCAGGCCGCCCGAGCGCTAATGATTTATGGATGACATGTCCAGGTCTAATTGGAACTTGGAAGTACCTTTCCCCTTTGTGCGGGGGGCTTTAATGGCCTGGCCACCGTGGCGGCGTCCGGCACATTCACTGCAAACGCTGGAGATGTCGGCGGATGCACAAAGAAACGCACCCCACTTGCTCTTACAGTGGCCTACACACATCTGCACACACCTCTCCAGAGACACGTTGCCTGGAAACAGAACCCCCCCCCCCCCCCCCCCCCCCCCGCACCCCCTTCTGTTTCTTTTTATTATGTCTTTTTCTTTTCTGAAGCTGCTATCAAGGTGAAAGCCAGAGACGGGCAGCAGGGAGATCAAGTAAAAGCACTACTCCCATTTTTTGATGAATATTAGCTTTCTCAATACTCCATGTGAGCTCATGAGAACACTTATTGTCGGTTTCCGGCACTATTAGTAATAAACAAGCCACACTGCTTGGTGTTTCTCTGCTTGCCAGTCGGACAGAAATCGGATCTTTTCACCCGGCGGATGGTGGGTGCACCCACTTCACATTTTTGGTGCTTTCCGGCTCATCAACGCAACCAGCGTGCAATCCCATAAGTGAGATGAACGACTTCAACCCCCCCCCCCCTCAAATTTCCCATTTGTCATCGTGGCGCTGGCACATCTCAACAAGCCCTCGACTCGCAGACATCAACATGAACCCTTCTCACACATGAATGGAAGGATGCACTCACTCGGCTGTCACTGGTCTTCCATTCTGATTTCCGACGCAGAGAAAAAAATATGGCAGTTGGTTGGGGAGAGGTCCAATTTTCTCCCCTAAGGCACCTGCAGAAACAAAGCTGGACCATCGCTTTGTTTAGTTCAGTTATGAAAAGGGCTCACGACCGCAAAGAAATTCCCTTTTAAACAGGTGGTTGTTTCACTCCGTCAGAAATGTCTGCGTTCAGTTAATTATTTCTTTTTGTGTGGCGTGCTGATCTACCCAGATTAGAATTGAGCTAGCTCTGTGGCTCAGTAGCTTTATAGTCTCCTCCGTTTAAAGGCCTTGAAAACACATTTTCTCTACCAGCTTCTCACGCTGAGTGATGAGGTGCTCCGCGAACACAATTTTCAGCCGGAGCCGGAGCCGTGTTACTTATTTCATATGACAGATTTCTGTCTGTGCTGTGGAGCAGAGCCCTGTTTGGGAAAAGAAAAGGTGGCGTCACGTCTGGATTCGGCAGATACATTTCGTTTTGTTCGTAGCTCAGTTGGTGATTATATAAAGAGGTGCTTGAACTGCAATTTTGTGCCTTTTTTTTTTTTTCAGGCGTCTTGTGCTGATCGGGGAGGTTGAATTAATCACTGACCATTCGATCCATCTTCACAACATGGCGCAGCTTTAAGGCCACGTTTACCCAACAATAGTGCTCTGAGACACTGAAAATGCAACTTTGTGAAAAACCTGCTGACTCTGTTTCCATGGCAACGGGGGGGAAATGCACCTTTTTGAAAATACTCAGGCTCCGTCTCCATATAGATGGTAGAAATGCTGCTACCGCGCACTAATAAATAGTTGTTCTGCACATGCTCAGTAGATGGACAATAAGAACAATTACTGTTAATATTTATACCGTATTGTTTTCTGTGCGCATTGGTGTGTGATTTTGTTACAAAAACAAATGGCGCCCACTAGTGGCCCAACATGAAAACCACAGTGTGCAAAACCAAATGCGACAGTTATGCTTTTTTCACTGAAAACATTGTCTGTTTTAAAGCCTGTTTTTCAGTATTTCTAACCCTGCCGAGACATGCAGCTGTTCCGTCCCAATGAGCCAATGAGCCATTTGTGTCGTTTTATCCAAGAAGAATCAAGCTTTCCGCCATATTTGTCCTCTAACCCGTATTTATCATGTCACATTAAAAAGTGATTTACCTCGCAGTGCCGTCATCTTTGTCACCTTCAAATTTCCATTTCTAAATGAATCATATAATTAAAAAGTAAAAACAGTGGGGGAGATTGTTTTCTCGTCCTCTGTTGTAAATCTGTCCTCTCCACGTCCTTGAGTCGTCGCCTCCGACTAATGACGAGCCTTGTTGTCTCTCCATTTGTTTGCCTCATGTCCTCCGCCGCGTTGCGACACAGTTGGAGGGAGATTACAGTTGTATTGGGGAGCCGCCTGTCACTGTACAAATGCCCGTCATTAATTTCACAGACGGAAGGCAATTTCAGAGAAGTGGATAAGTTGTGATAATGGCGCGGGGCCCTGTTGTGCTGTCAAGCTGGGGAAAGAAACATCAGGTCAAAGATGTTTCTCCTCCTCGTTGGAACTTTTACGTCCCTTAACAAAGACGACTTACCGGTTGTGTGACGGTATCTCCTCTAATTTGTCCTTCGACGGGCTGTTTTCTTCGAGAAAAGACCGATAAAATTGAGCAAAGTGACAGAAGCGAGCATGAGCAAGATTAATGTTTGATATAGAATCTAAGATGTTATGGGTTTCCATCGGATTTTAACATTGCCGCCGCCCTCTTTTGCTCCAATATAAATCACCTGGTAAGCCTGGTGTTCATCAGGAGCTTTCTGGGGAGAATCAGAGGCCACTTGTAGATTTGTTTCTCTCATTCAGGGCTGCTTGGATCCATCCTGTCTCATCCTCCCCCTCTCGCCTCTAATAAGTCAGTGTGCGTGATTGCATTAGGGTCTGTGATAAATATAAAACAGGAGCTCACCGCCGAGTGCATCGTCGCAAATTAGTCCGCAGCCGACGCTGGTTGCAGACGGGACCGGGAGGAACGCGTTCCCTTTTTCTTTTTTTTTTTTTTTTGTGAAGCTCTTCTGCGTCACACCGCCGTTGTTTTCACACCAAAGGCGAAAGGATTTTTCCAAAAGGAAGGCAACCTCTCTCTCTCTCTCTCTCTCTCTCTGACGGCTGATGAGATTTGAGCCCACTCAGCCCAACACAAAATTCCGAAAGGTTTCTTCAACGCTGTTGGGGTCAGCGTGTGATCAGAATATGCAAATTACCCTAGTGGTAGGCTACCGGAAGGTTCTACCCTGTCAGAGGTAATTTACATATAAACGAATCGCCAAACAGAAGTAAATTGTTATTTACGGGTTGACAATTACTGATCACTAGCGGTAGGCCACCAAAGTAATGGATTACTGGAGTAATAGATTACTAAGGTAATGTACCAAGTGTAAGTTATGCAAAGCTATAAAGGTTGATTGGAGTAAATAGTCAGTTATCGGCCAACAGCTTTGAGCTAAAAAGGGTCGCCTGACGGGAGGAACCTCCACGGGGTCCAATCGCGAAGGCGGTCCACCAGTGGCACGACCGGTCAACAGGCGTGACGGGTCACTCCTTTGTTGACAACTGCGGGTCAGTGGCGTGACCTACCGAAGCGCCTGTGGACCCACAGGAGGCGACTCGCTGGAGTAACCGGGGAAAAGCTCAAGCTGCGAAGGCGTCACGAATGGCTATTGACCTATCAATGAACAACGGTACTTGATTACGAGTGATGATTAAATTACGGAGAGCAACCTATGATTCAAGTTATCAATGAAACAAACCTGCGATTTGTAAGTCAATAACTGAGGGGAGGCTGAATTACTTCGGTGGAGTGGACCACCGAAGGTGATCTGCAAGTAATTTAGAATGGATTGTTAATCAAACAAGTTTGGTTATTTATCTAATAACAATCGGGAGTAATCAAGGAGGAGTTGGAATTAATTAAGTAAAGTCGGGGTTTACTAATTAAATACAATGAGTTATTTGAATGAGCTAAACCATTGAAATTGAATTAAATGCAGTTAGGATTATTAATTGGATAAACTTGCGCTTTATGAATTAATAATACTGGATAATTGGATGCTGAGATGCACGAAAACCACTTAAAAATGATTAAAAGCACTCTTGAGTATTAATTGAATAAATTGACTAATTTATTAATTAATAAAGCATACAAATTATCTATCTGCAACAAAAATAAATGAACAATAGCTTAGAGACAATTCAAGTTGTGATTAGGTTAACTGGGTAACCGATCAATCAATAATAGTGCGGGTAATTAACCACAGAAAATGCGATGAAACACTTAAAATTATTTAAAAGCAATGCGGGTTATTCCCGTGGAAAACCTGCATTCATTCGCCAACGCCTCCTAGGTGTGTTAAATTACCCAAAGCGTTAAAATCATTGAAATTGATTTAAACCATTCAAACTATTAATCAATTGAATATTACCGTTACTTAATCAAAGTCGGGGCACCAGCTGAAGTTAGGGTCTTAAACGAAACATCAGTCTTAAAAAAGAAAGTTCAATTAAAATGTTTAAATTATTATTTCTGATTGAAATGATAATCGCAATTTAACTGAAGCAGGAAAGGAAGGCTGTAAATCCGAGCACTGACTGTTACAACCAGCAGTTGTCGCTGAAAAGCACACAAAAACCACCAAGAATCGTTCAATTCAACTATTAAGTGTTTATTAACAAACGTCTATTCCTAAATCATCAATCTATGAATCACATCTAATCAATAAACATCAAGCAAGATCTCATAAAACAACACAATACAAAACAAAGCCAGCTAATAAAGTGTGTGTGTGTGTGTGTGAGTGTGTGTGTGTGTGTGTGTGTGTGTTCGAGTGTGGGGGAGCGATGTGTGTGAGTGGGTGTGTGTGTGTTCGAGTGTGGGGAGCGATGTGTGTGTGTGTGTGTGCGGGTTTGTGGAGCGAAAGGGGCGTGACTTGGTGAGAGGGTAATGACCACGAACGTCCACCAGAGGGAGGTAGACGTCGGCGGTCCGGTGTAATCACCCGATCTGGCCACTAGGTGCGCGTCGGCGCGCGGGGCAGTTGTGATGACTTAATGCAACCACCAGATGGCGGTACGAGCGGTTGCAATTACCCACGCGACTACCAGAGGGCGCCAAACGGCTCGGCGACCCGGCGAGGAAATCGATGTGATTACCCACCCGGTCACCAGAGGCGCTCGGCGTGCTCTGCCTGGGATAGCGTGACGTCACTGAGCTCCGCACGGGCCGTAGCCGTCGGGAGCGCGCCGGATTCCTTGTGGCCGAGAAATCCGAGCCGCAGTGAACTACACACGGTCCCAGGGACGCACTGAAAGGAGGCGCTTGGAGGCAGCGGCGGCCGTACCGTGCGCTGGTTAGTGAACAGGGAAACAGAGGAGAAGAGGAGAGAGAGAGAGGAGAGAGGAGGGGGTGTCTGACTGTGTACACTGACGCGACCGCCTCAGCTTACACGTACAGAGTCCAAAAACGGCTGTTCAGGCAGATATGGACTCTGGGAGCAGAAGCGTGAGCTGAGGATGAGGAGGCTCGCGCGTGCGTGCGATGATTCGCGTGGATGGCCGTCCACGCGTAGACACAAAAGTACTCAGAAACAGGGATCGGCGTCCCAAAGTTACAAGTACCAACAATAAACACACAGCAATAATAATATCACGTTATTCTAATTCCTGCCCAGACTCTAAGCCTTACTTGGTTGGACGAGGGGGAAACGTGCTTCCGTGGCCAGGTGAAATCCGTCGATTTGTGGCCGCGGGCGGTTCTCTGGCGTCCCAGAAAATAGAGACCTGGCGTGGACTACGGAGGGGAAACCCGTAGTGTGATCCGAGGGGCGATCAGCAGCTTCTTGCGATGAGGGGGGGGAGTGAAGAAGCGATGCTCAGGTCGGTCTGCAGACGAGCGTGCGGTTGCAGCGCGCGCTCGGGGTCCGGATGATGCAAACAAAAAAAAAGGAAGAAAAAGAAGGGGAAACCAAAAATAAAGGGAATTCCCGCTTTTCTTGAGCTCGTCCAGCGAGGTGAAGAAAATTCAGGCCCGGTCCAGGTGCGTTAACACGAGGCGCTTTGTCTCCTTACGAAAAGGTGCGTCTGGGTTGACGCGATTTCGTTTTGGAAGAGGCTGGATCTCTTCCCGGGCCTGAATTTATACCGTTATGATGTCTTCCGGGCTCCCCGCGGCGTTGGCCGTGGTTCAGCCAATCCACGCGGGGTTGGCTTGCGCGTCACCGGGCCGGTGACCCGGTGATGACGGGATTTTGGGTCCCCCTGCCGTCGAGCTGCAGTGCCGCAGCTAGAGGAGGGGGGACCCGGGGGCCCCCCAGGGGGGGGTCATGTGATCAATGGCGAATTTTCCAGGGTTGAGCACATGGTTTCTTTGTTCTCAAAGAAACGTGGCTCACCCCCCTCCTCGCCCCCCCCCCCTTCCTCATGAGGGTGAGTGAACAAAGGATTTTGGCTCCAACAACGCTAATAAGAAATCTCTGCAAATGCTTCAGAAAGAGAATTTCCTTGAGTCCTCTCTCCCTTTGTAGCCACAAACACAATCAGCCCTGACTGATTTGCAAATGAGCGCACACAGTTTAAACACATTAAAGGACCAGAATGCACTGCTTCCTGCCAAAAGATTTCACCTTTTTTCCTCCCCTTCCCCACGACATTTATTCTCAGAGTTACCTTTCAAGTTCGACTTCTGTTGCTGTTTTCCTCCACCTTTTTTCATCCCTGCACGACTTTTATGGACCAACATAAATAAGTCTGTGTGCTAAAATGAGAAACGGTGAAGAAAACACAGAGGACGTCCTTCTGCTGCTGCTGCCGCCTTGTGCTTCCTCTGCTATACACGTCTTCATCATAAGACCGGACGACTACTTGTTTTGTACTTAATGGTCCATTGATAAGTCACTGATGGTGTTTTTAGTTAGTAGGAAAATATTTGTGTTGTAGCAGGATTTGTGTAATACTAAGTCATTAATCAGTGGAAGATAACTTGGAAATGGGATCATCCCGACTTCCAACTCGGAGAGAGTTTTTGTACGTGTTCAATAATTACCAGTACGTTGAACCTCCAACTGGGAAAGTGGAACATTTTGGTGTGAACGGGGTCAGTAATCATCTCATGACTTTCTGCTCATAGGAATCTTCCAACTTCCACCTGGAAAAGTGGAGACTTTTGAAATTGTCAGACCAGTTTCGTACACTAACTGGGATGTGGGACAGTTTGGACATTTCCCCATTGAAATAGATTTCAGTCAATAATCTACAGAAGTCAGTATTGTGAAAAGATTTGTTTTGTGCAAGGTCATGGATGAGTGGGAAGTGGAAAATTCCCAGCTCCCGACAAGGAAAGTGGGTAAAGAGATTTGATATACCTCAGCATTGTGATATTTTTATTTTTAAAGATGATTTTTAAATGATGGAGTTCATAGACAACCGACTTTATTGCATTTAAAGTGAAGTGAGTGAAGATTGAATTCTTGAAGCCAATGGAGGCGGCTGCCATGCGAGGCACTCAATCCATTTTCTCTTGCTTGTACGACACACGTCGGGGGGATAAAGAGGATCGAACCAAAATTATTTCACCACCATCGGGGTAATAAATTACCCCCTGTCTTGTTTAGTAAAGTGCTGAACCAGACAAAGATGTTGCAGAACATCGGGTAGAAAATATGACGTTTGTAAATGTAAAGTTAGTGGCTGGAAGCTATAAGCAGCATCTTTTAGCAGCTTTACGCAGTGAGGCAGAAGCCATTTCTCTCTGAACATGAAGTGTTGCATATCCAGGTAGTGCAGTTCAAGTGTCTATAAATGTTTAGATGGATGTGGGTGTCGATGCATGTATTATTCCATCTACAAATGATACGAATGAAAAAGAAGAAGAAGGCTGAATGAATCGGACGTTTTGTCCTTTTTTTTTTTAATATGTGAATTACTTTCTGAACGCTAGCTCCGGGCATCATGCCTATTTCTTACCGCAGCACATCAACAATAAATAATCCATTACACCTCGGGAGCTTTTACAGGAACAAGCCAGACACAAGTTCGGAACGCGCTCCAGAGCGTTGGATCGTCCGTCCCACTTTGCTCTGCATTTTAACTGGCTTCACGGGCGAACGGGGAAACAACGGCGACCGCAACAGTCAAAGTTGAAGCGCTTCAGCGGCGCGTCTCTGGAGCGGAGAGCCTCGCTCTCCTCCACTGCCTCACACTCCTACAGGCCTGACAAATCCTTATTAGGGCCTGCTACTGTACATCACTACAATATATGTGTGTTTGTGTACAGCTTTATGATTTTGCTGCACTGGCCAGGGAAGCTGATTTGACCAATTAGACCAGGATGTATTTGCTCGTGTGTGTGTGTGTGTGTGTGTGTGTATGCGCGTGTGCGTGCGCATATGTCTGGCGTGTGGGTGTGAAAATATTTAGAATCCTCTTGACACCCAATTAGAGAGCAACCCGACATGACCTCCAACTTCAAGAGACACCAAAAAGCTCTCTTGAAACAACAACTTGGAGCTGCTTGACAAAATGGCCCCACTAATGAGCGCCTGTAAACACAACTTTATTCTTGCTGATCGCTGTTTAAAAAAAGAAGCAGGAAGAGAGAAAAACCTTGTGTGTGTGTGTGTGTGTGTGTGTGTGTGTGTGTGTGTGTGTGTGTGTGTGTGCAGGGTGCATGACTTAAAATGCCATGCATAATGAATGCACAGAGACCAGTCATTGTAGCACCGGTCATCGGATGTTTTCACTCCAAGCTGTTCAGAGGATTACTTCACACCATATATTATTCTCAAGAGGTTTTTTTTTTTTTTTTAAGTTAATGCAAATTTCTGGGTTTTGCTGAAACTTTATTCCCCTCCTACTCTTTACAGAAAAACTTGCAAAAAGCTTCTGCTAATTGAAAGTGAGAAAAATTGGAATGCTTGGGAAACGAAGTTGGTTCTGTGATGGCATGATGCGTCTTGCTTTTATTCTTCTACTAGCAGGTCGTTGAAGTTGTAAATTACCGGATGGGGCACGAATCGAGGACAACGCAGGCGTTTAAACTGCAGAAAACCAAACGTCCCGAAAATCCCCCGGTAGTTTTTTGCCGTGAGGTGAGCTTGCTAACCTTTGCAGCATCGATTCAGTAGAATTGGACTGTCAGTATTATATTACCCATCCGTGAAAACCAAAGTTAAAAATTCAATAATTCATAATGGTAGAATGACGTCCCGGCCCCGGGGGAGTAACGGCATTTAGTAAGAACTGTAACTTCCATCAAAGTACTCTGCTGCAATAAGTGATTCCCAGAATTAAAGCAGGACTTTTGGATTTCTGCGCGACCGGCTCTGCTGTGAAAACCAGGATATTGGAGACGACGTTGCTTCTTTGTCTTCCTTTTTTGCTCATTTACTAGTTAAAGTCACTCCAAAAGGCCGAGCGCGTCCCGCAGTGGCAGTGAAACAAGCAACCCAACGCGCACGCTTCAAGGAACATTTCCCGTCACGTTTATTTACTGTAACAAGTCAAAGCGCTTCCTGCTGTGCTCAGTCAAGCACCGAATTCTCCAAGGACACTAATTCCTGTTCAGGAAGATTTTTTTTGTTTCTTTTTTTTTGTTTTTAAGATAATGTTTTGGGGTGGTTTGATAAATAAAAAGCAGTTGGCATTTGCCTTCAGTTGCCACGTCAGTGGAGTGTGCTGAGCAGTAAAAAGCTGTCAGTCTCAGTTCCCCTTTCAATCATCTGTCAAGTGACTTTATTGTCGTTGGAGCCACGTTGATTACTTTTGTTGTTTTTTTTTATGTGTGTTATCTATTACCTTCTTTTTTTTTTTTTTTTTCCTTCTCCCTGCCGTTTATTCAGTCAGCAGCTGAGCGGCTGAAAATTTATGCAAACACCTCCAGAAAATGAGAAGTTCCCTTTATGCTTGTGGGAGTTTGTCGCCTCCGCAAGTGACGAAATGAGTCAGAACTCCGCAGAGCCGTGACATGGACTTATTGATCGAGACGAGCAGCGAGCGAGGGCCCCCGCCTCCCGTCAGCTCCGGTCCAGTCTGGCCTGCTCGTGAAAAGACGAACAAAACTGGTGATCAAAGCAGGCCCGGGAGTTCCCATGGCCACAGTCTGCAGATCACAGGAGAGGCGCAGGTCTGGGGGAAGGAGGGTGGAGGAGGTGTGGGGTTGGGGGTGGGGGCTGTGGTCGTGGGTGGAGGATGAAACGGAATATGAAACAGTCAAATGGAGATCAACTCTGCTGATCCTGCTTTTTGATCTCCGTCTAGGCTGTTTCTTAATATATACGGCTCTGCAGAGGAAGCGAGTGGTTACCGTGAGGATGGGCAGGGGCGGCGGCTTCTTCCTTTCCCCTCATTCACACGTGCGATATGCAGATCATTTCATCCGTTTTCTCCGCAAGCTGTCAGTCACCCCGTGTCAAATCACCGCCTGCCTCTCGTCTTATTGTGTTTTAAAATGCTGATTCCTCGCATGTTTGCCGGGGAGGAGGTGTCAAAGGGGATTTATATGTACAATATGCAACTCCTAACCTTGAGGCAACGCGTTGTGAGCATATCTGCATCCATAAAGCCATCAACACGGGCTGACAGCAGGCGCCACGCGGTTAAAATAGCAACAGCAGCACTGCTGTTTGTGTTGGCTCCTTCCGAACAGCACAGTGTGTCTCGCTTTTTTTGTTTTCACTTGTTATTTCGCTGGTGATGTCTTTGGTTTTTACAGCTAATTATTATAGTGCACGCATTGACTTGTGTTCTTTTCACGGGGCTGGAATTGAAGAGACAAAGAGGTCACGCCTCTGTAATTAATCAAGCTTTTTGTTAAATAAGCTGTAATGTGGGGACACACACACACACACACACACACACACACACACACACACACACACACACACACACACACACACACACACACACACACACACACACACACATATACACACTTACTTTAAGCATTGCATTGACTTGCATTCCTTTGCTGTAAACTCAACTACAAGTATGAGTCCCTATGGGTTCGTGTGCAGTCAGATGCAGCGGAGGAACACACTCGCAAATGCACACACACACACGCGCACGCACAAAACACGCGTACACACACACATGGTTTCATACCTTATAGGGACGCTTTATTTATTTACTGCCAAGAAAAAAGATTTTGTTTGTGTTTTCCTTTTTGGAAATGGAGACATCTCTCTCCTTTATTAAATCCCCCCAGTAGAATGACTCCCCCTCAGTGAATGTACAATCAGGTTGAATACATCAGTCAGGTTGTGTTTGCACCTTGTCGAGATTTTACATCGACTGACCTTCATTTTCTGAAGTACATCCTTTCCTGAACCAATTTTATTCCAAATTATTTTCTTTATGAGAACCTGGGTTTTGTCCCCACCGGTTCAAAAGTAAGCTTCACTTCCCACTGAGACAATAGCATCAGTACATGTGGAGGCCTAATCTTTAACCTTAACCTTGTGACAATACATGAGATGTTGTACACACATAGACTTTTTGTCCCCGCAAGGATGACAAGTGTGCTAACAGATGATCCAAGCGCCTGTTCACACAATTGGCCCTTAAACCAGCGGGAAGACCATCTTTCCTCATCGCGGGCAGCTCCCCGTTGGCCCGTCCATCAAACATCCCAGTACCACGTCACCACAGAGCATTCGTTGTACCTCCAGCGCGCACACTCAGTCATTGCTCCGACGACAACAGAAGACGTGGTCGTCCTCTTAAAGGCGTTCGATTAGCAGGGCTGCTTTGCAAAACTTCAGAGCAGAGTTCCTTGAAAGTAAGATCAAACCAAACCCCTGAATAGAAAATAATTATAGTAATGATAATTTGAGTTATGCAGCAAAGGGGCAATCATGAAAATTAAATTTTTTGAGGGGTTTTTCACCATTTGCATTTAGATGTAAATGAATCCGCGTTTGTGAGTTTGAATCAATATGCTGCTTCCCCGGGCAACAGATTGCAAATACATTTTTCAGCCAACTTCTTCTCCCCGCTCTTTTTAGAAACAAAATCTGCAGCAACTTTTCTTTCTGTGCAAGACTAAGCGGCACATGAAAAGAAAAGCATGCAGGGGGAAATAATATTATATGCTAATAGACGGCAGCTCGTGGGAGCAAAGGCTTCGGTTTGGCTGAGAACTAAATTTATTTCCGAATGTGTATTAATCAAACTCATCATCATAAGATCTCAAAGGCAGGGGTACATCAGTATTCATGCATCAGCACACGTAATAAGCGCGTCGCCCTGCAGGACCGCTGTCGGCGGAAACATGATAGAATCGAGCATGCTAATCAGAAGAAGCAAAGGTCGGCTTATTGACACCACTTACAATAATATATGTGTTTGTGTTTCAGCGGTAGACACCAGGGGTTGATAAATGCCTGTATTCATCTGGCAATAATGGCCACAACAGGCTGCGATCATTAATATGGATCAGGCTGCATGTCATGCATGAGATTGTTGGTGATAAAGCTTCCTCCAGAATGCAATGATGCATTAAGAATACAGCTTGACAGTGCGCTCTTGTTTCACATTCGTACAGAAGTTCCCCTAAGAAGGAAAAAAAAAACCAACTGAATTTGTTGTTGCTCCACGAACCAAAAGACGCCAGTTGTATGAAATTAGAGGATGTTTGAATGGCGGTTTTAAATGACGATGCTCAGAGGTTTGATATAAAATCTGATCTGTTGGAACAAAAAGAAAATCAAAATAGACAAAATAGATACCACCAGATGACAGGCTATCATTACGTTCTTCACTGTGGAATTATCTGGAATCATGTGAGTGAGGCTGGAGCCAGAGAAACATAAAGTTTGGTTTACCTTCTAAGAAATAATTACACAGGGGAAGATAAATGGTGGAATTCTGCTCATAGCCTTGGGAGCAAATGTTGCCCCACAGACCAGACACAGGCTAAGTATGCTCAATAGGTGTGGCCACATGGGTAATTTAGATGGGGCCCGCTGGTTCGGAGGTAAAGCCTCATTAACCAGCAGGTTCATAATTCAGGAGCCGTGTCATTTTTAGCAGGCAGCTGGAGGAGGACCTGAAAGCCTCCGATCTGGAGTCACGTGTTCTGCCTCTAGGCTACGCTACACCCCCACCTGCATCCCGGTAGAATCATTAAACCTCAGAGATGATTTAACAGCGCCGTCCGTCACACTTTCTGGTTGTGACGGACCTGCTTTAATTCAAGACATTGGACACAAATACTTTTTTCAGGCAAATTTACTCAGCTTAAGTAGCAAATAGTTCTTCTGCACATGCTCAGTAGAGGGGCTATAAGAACAATAGTTCCTCCAGTGTCATGACTCCCAGTCCATAGTCTCCTGGGACTTGGTAGTTTCATAGTTGACAGTCACCGTAATAACAATCCAACTTGGTCGTCTGTCCGTACGGATGTCTTAAATGTTTATCGCAAATGTGTGTGGTTTCATGACAAAAACAAACAACAGCGCCAACTCCTGGCCTGGCATGCGAACTACACTGTTTCAGGGTTTCTGCGTTGTCGTGTAAACGAGGTCTAAGTTCACCACAAAGGTTCTTAGGTCAAATACAATGTTGAAAGTATTTTCAAACATTGGTTTGACTCATGAGTCTGTTAATGTTTCTCTTTGAGGCTTTTCAAGCTCCCAGCTGCACAAGTACACAGACATAGAACAGCCGAACAGTTCAGTGATGCTTCATTGTCAAGCAGCAGCAGTAGGGCGCTGACGGGTCGGGCGACTCCTTCCAGCCTCCATCGGGGGAGGTGTGTGTGCACGTGTCAGTCGGGCTTCACAAAACATTAGCGTCAGTCGCCTGCTCTTCACCTGGGAGGGGAAGTGTCTGACTTTGTCCCCGGATGCCTTCGCAGACAGTTTGGAACTCCAGCTTAAAATAGTAGCTCCTTGACAAGAGCTATTAATGGAAGCTGTGATTTATTTTTTTTTGCCCCAGAGTTTGCGTACAGATTTTGGCACTTTGTCGTTCAGTGTTGTTCCGTTCGGTTCCACAGCTGCTCGCAAACATTTGCTCCACACACTCAAGCTTTTTTTTTCCCGCCGCCTGTTTCCCATCGTGTTCCGTTGCCGTCCCAGTTCAAATATCATTTGCAAATAATTAGTGTTGTTTGTTTTAATCTGCATGGATCATCAACTGAGTGGGGCTTACAACGGGCCAATGTCACCAACAGAAATATAAAGCTTTTCTGTCTCATGCCCACAGCTCTGCAACTGTACGAGCTTCAGTTAAGTGAGTTCCATCCAAACCTCATAAGACATGAAGTGCTGTTTGATGTCAGCCCAACAGGGCTCCATGTTGTAGTCTGGAACTGTACATAATTACGAGAAGCACTTGATGTATATTCACAGGAAACGGTTGCTTTTCAGACCTGATCCAGTGTTTTGTGAGACCCAGCTCCGCTGAAGGACACAGTGTGCTCGCAGTATGAGGATTATTGTAGTTGGATGCTATAGACTCACTGGATTCTCATTCAGACGTGATGATTTGGACGCTTTATTCAGAAAGAGACGTTTTCATGCTTTGTGCACTTTGATCACTGGAGGATACTTACATATGATTATAACTGCAGGAGGGTCCCTTTTAGTATTTCACTGTCACGCTGAAGAAAGATTAAAAAAAAAGCCAAATTCACTTTTTTGTGTTGTGATGCAGATTTGTTGGGGTTCTGAAATCTTTCTTGAAGTCATTTCAGGGCAGAACACAATGCGTCGACTGTTGGATTCGTCCACAAAACATCAAACCGGCCTGATTTGTCAATCATTGCGTCCGATAAGAGCATTTATTTGACCCTAAAAATCAAAGCACAGCTCAAAATCTGTAAAAATTTCACTTATAGGCTTTTTCTTTTTTTTTCACTTTTGATAAAAGAAAGTCTGGATTTATTCACATTGTTCATCTTTACATTAGTCTGGCCTCGCTGTAAATGTATTGCTGGCATCCATTCTCCTCTTAACAAATCACATTTTTGGGGGGAAAATGTTTTTTAGCCGTTAAATAGTTCACTCAGCTTTGCTCACTTGTTGTGAGCTTCATCTATCTGCCATTGTGTGCTACGTTGATCTTGCACCGAGGAGTAATTAAAGTTTTCAGGTCAGAATTTCCATCCCAAGTTGATGGAAACAGCAGTTTATTTTGAACAATAGAAAGCTTCAAATGGAGATAGATGGAGCAAATCATCAATGATGAGGTGCTACCTGAAATCAGTAACCTGCAAGTAGCTTCACAATCTAATGTATTGGCTTCACAATGTGCCGTGGGTTCCTCCAGTACAGACTCTGGAAAAAAATGTAAGAATTCCTGCTTTAACCATCATATACCAGGCACTTAAAGTGGTTCATCATCCGAGCAACTCATATATGCAGTCTACTGACCACAACAAGCTCCACGTTCCTCCAGTTTTACCGCTGAGATCCCATTTGAAGTCTCAGCCGCGCAAACAAATCTGAGGCGCAGCACTTAACTGACACATTGCTGCAATCGCAGCCTTGTTGACCATTTTAATTGAGAACATTTGTAATGTGAACAACCTCACATCCCGAGCCAATGGCTCCACTTTGTTCCTCTATCTCTATCTAATGACTGCTTCTATTCTCTATTCTTCTTTCACCCCCTCCCTCACCCGTCTACCACCTCCACACCTCCGGATTAGCTTTTCGACTGCGCCGGCCTCGCACAGATCAGACGGGGAATTCAATGGCACTGTGGGGAGCTTGTGTATGTGTGTATTTATTTGTCCCTGAGCCTGTCTGAGTGCAATGTGCTCTCATATTGTTGTTTTTTTTTCTGCGGGAGCACTTCCTGTGTTGTGGTTTTGAGCGTGTATGTGCTGGTTGTACCTCTCATACGTGCAGGAAAAAGTGAGAGCGACTTGGTTGCTGTGATGATTAATGGGGGAAACTTTCAGTGCTGATTCCATTCGGATAATAGTCGCCAGGCGAGAGCATGGGGGGGTGAAGGAAAAAGCAATCTTACTTGTCGCTCTTCTCTGCACAATTGATCTAAAATAGGACCAAAAAAGATGGGAATGTTAAAAGGTTTCTCAATTCCCAAATCTTGTGTTTTGATTCTATTACTGTGGACACGTTAATGGAAAGCAGCTCTCACTAAAACATCACATTCATGACGGCTCGCCGGGGCTGAAGTGAATGAAGCAGCCCGGCGCTAACTTGCAGCAGCTACTTTTATATTCCATCTTGATTGATCTGGGCATTCAGCATCTGGCATTTCCACTTTTTTTTTTTTCTTCTTCCCCACCCTCACTTTCTAATTAGCTGCCGACGCTGACATAATTAGTTACCACAGATGGACCGAGGATGTCTGGCTGACACTATCTCACTCACACAGCCTCGCGGCACACTCACAGCTTTGCATTGTGACTCGGGTGAAGGTGTTTAAATCCGCCGCGGCCTTTGTTTGCTCTGGAAGCTGTCACCCCGTGGTGAACAACAGCTGCATTAGTAAAACTCGGAGCCATTGTGATCATCAGCAAACGCACGCATTTTTAATCACATAAATAACAAAGAGAGTCTGTTTTCGTACGTGGAACATTATAGTATCGAATGAGTGTATTATCAGCCTTTATTTGCTTTGTTGCATCATGTTCACAGGGTTTGATTATTTGATTTCACCTAGGACCGTGCTGCATTGAAGTGAAATTGGATGAAAATAAAAACATTGTCTTTTCCTGCAGATGTGTTCAGACTTAATGTCGCCGCACCTTCTCGTTTTCTTTTTTTCTTTGTAGATACTAGGACGTGACAACGAAGACATTACCCAGCTTACACCAGGCACCAGCTGTGTGTACCGCAGCCAGCGTTTGTCTCAAAAACTTTGTGAAGTGCAGTCCTTTGTGCACACCAGCCACAACATTGGCTTTGTGAATGCAAACATCCAGTCAGCTCATCACATGGAGGTTAACGCGATCTGAGCCTATCGGAAGAACCTAGAAATGTGGGTTAAGTAACTGTGGCAGCGGCACGGTTGTTGTTATCTGAACTTGACGAGTCGATTTAGTTAAATTCTACTGAAAAACCTTGCCTGGGATGATAAAGCTGAAATAATTTGCTGTGTTCATTTGGTCGGTTCACCATTTGGCATCAAGAGTTTGATCCTGTTGGTCCATCCAGCCTTGACTGACCAGTTGAAGCGTCTGATGTCGTTGGGAAGGTTTTTTGGGCACAGCTTTTGCTCCTCTGTCCCACTCAGTCTTAATCTCAACCCAACAGCCTACCTGCTTTTTGACCACAGTGTCCACATCTTCCGATGGCTAATACGAACCGCATCTCAGACTCCTTTGCTCTCAAATTCTTGAACTTTGCAATGAGTTAACTGAAGTCCATGTTATTATTTATAAAAAGATATTACGAATCTCTCAGCTCAGGTCTCAGTGTTGTGTTGTGTCCGCTACTTATAAAAATGTGTTAAGAAAAGTGTTTCTTTTATAATTTTTACATTTGTTTGGTTTATTTTAGTTGATGAGATTGTAAACCAAAACAAAACAATGCAGGAGCCAAACCAATTAGGAAATAATAAAGTCCTTTTCAAATATATGACTAGTTGTGATCAATAATGAAACAAACATGTGGCATTTTAACAACTTCTTCTCCTTTTATTGTATTATTATGGCTTATATCAGACATCCTTGAAGCATTCACTGTGTAAAGAAAAGCACCTCAAGGTTAATGACATCGATAAAACTAAATTAAAGTGAGCAGATGTTGAGTTTGGTCAATGAAACTGAATCGGAGAATCGAGTAAAAGTGTTTGTTGATGTGAACTGTGCCCTGCCAAAATAAAATAGAATTGAAAAAACAATCTCACAGGACATCAGAGCAAGTTTTCTTGATTTTAACAGAGCTGGAGAGTACAAACTAATCTGCAGGAATCGGGTAATTCATCAGTCTGCAGTTAAAGCAAATGTCCATAAATAGAGATGAATTAGTACAATGGGTACTCTCTTAAGGAGTGAGTGGCCCACTGGGTTGACTCCAAGAGCACAAAGCCGAATGATGAACGAGGTAGAGAGGAGATAAAGGCCTCGAGGAATCATTTCAGGTTCGCCTTTTTGTTCTTGAGTCTGTATCATCTGCAGATCATGGAGAAAAGTGAGTTTGCTGGTCTCTCCTCAGCTGCTCAGCTCTGCTGGGAAAATGGTCTGTGGACTGATTAAAGTGGAGCTCTATGATCGGGGGCTGCTTTGCTTCCCCGGGGCCTTTCAAGGTATCTTACAAGATAACGTCAAGAAAAACTCCAGTTACGCGTTCACTCCGAATCACTTTGAGGTGGGGAAAAAAAATAAAGCTGAACAGTAAACTTCCATGCAAACTCAGTGAGTATGAATCATCTCAATGCGTATTACAGTGTTAACGTGCTTACTCTATTTAGCCATCACTGTTAATTAGCAATGTTTACCCAACTTTTCTTGTATTTGAAACTCTCCAGTCTCTACTCTGTGCTTGGTTTTCCGTTTTTTTTAAATGTGTTCATCCAGCAACAGACGCTATTTGCTCGGTATACATGTATTCCTGCCTGGAAACGAACGCTAATCTCCTTTCAAAGTCAAACGTTCTTTGTCATCCAAAAAACTATTGAATGAAGAAAAACTCAGTGTTTTAACAATTCGGCACAAGGAGTGGAGCCCTATTAGTTTTGTTTGCATGCATGTGTGTTTTAAGTCTTACAGATGAAATACTAATAATATCCTTCAAGTTATCATGTCAATCAACCGGACAATTAATTCAGACAGTGTTCCTGGTGAATGGACCGATGCTGTTGCATGGATAATGCAGGGGACAACAGCTGGATGATGCATGGGCTGACTTACGGGGGATCCATGGTTGGACAGGCTGATGCACTGTGGATGCGTGAGGTGATGCATGGAGGATTCATGTGCTGATGGCTGGAGGATGCAGCGGCGGAGGCACGGAGGATCCATGGACACATGGGCTGATGTATGGAGGACGCCTGGCGTGATGCACTGTGGATGCATGAGCTGATGCATGATGCATGATGGTTGATCTCGCTCTGGAGTCCAACTCAGTAGTGGTTATTAACGTCACAGAAGAGTTAATTTGGTCCCAAATCAATGTGCATAGAATGGAATCCTAGTGCACAAAATATCTGCACACGAGTGCAGTTGACTGGACACAAAGCGTGGAAACATCGGTCTTCTATATGTCGCTTGACTCGGATGTTGATGTCCCACAGAGTTGATGCAGTTTAATTCATGACTGTGTCTAAATACAATGAAAATGGCAGCTTCATTATTCTCAGCGATGAGCTTTTTAATTGATTACATGTACCATGAGAACATTTTGCGAGCTAAATCCTAATGTAATTGATATGGAAATGAAAATCAGAAAGCTACTTAATAGTATTCACAAGGGATTTTTGTCTTGTCTTTATCGTCACTTTTATATTATAATACTCCGTCAGTATGGAAGCCAACAGGAAGCAGTTATGCTTTTTTTTTTTGATTTTAAACCGCAAATGACGCACTATCCTTTAAATTTCTTTCAGTGGTATCCAGGATGCTGTGGCGTTGTTTTTTATGCTTCAAATGATGAATTTTGCTCGTTTGGAGGAAGAGCGAGTTGTAGTCCCAAAGACATAATGCAATTAATGGCTGTTCTTCCACCCGGTGAAGATTTCCATCGTCTCGCGACCGTGTCGACACTGTCGGGTGGACGGGTTAAACGCTTGGTTTCTAAAAATCTGCTCGGGGCTATTATGATCCCAGTGTTATCTGGAGTAGCATGCATGTTATCAAGACCCTGCAATATTAATTAACTTTTCACAATGCATCAGTGTCACCGAGGCCGAGACGGCGAGGCCACCGGGAGCGAGGTTTGTATTCTGTTTTTCCTCTGGATTTGAGCCGCCCTCAAAACACCGTAAATACATCTGACCGGGATTAACACAATGATTAAGCATTAAAGTAAAGGTCAGCGCTGTAAGCTGCCGAAACTTCTTCCATCATTTATCCCAAGGCGAATAAAACAAACTTTTGGAACAGTTTTAAAAGATCATCGTGAACGATTATTCTCATAAATATCATATACGCTTAGCCAATTCAGCTAATTTTAAGTAGAAATCCCCAAACTTGTGGTGCCATCAAATAACAGCAATTTTTCACCCACTGGTGCACACGCTCATTAACACAGAGGGAATAGATGACAGTGATAAAGCAGGCAGCGATCTGTTATTCAGCAAGCACGGCCGGTGAATTATTTCATCCCCAATCAGCCGTGGCATTTTGTTTTGAAAGGAGAACTCCACTTGGTAGGGACCGTGTGGCCACGCTGTGTCCTCACGCAGGCCGAAGTGTGTGAGGAGAACACAGAAGTAGAGGAGGGAGGAGGAAATGCACAAGTTGGGGTTTCCCAACAAAAGTTTCCTCTTGAGTTTCTCTGAATTTAAGTGCTCGTGTTAAAAAATTCCCTTCCAAAATGTATCTTTTAGGTTTTTTTTTTTACTCCCTCTTATCATACTCAGTGGGGCTGAGGTCTGCTGACTGCTGAAGGAAATCCTTGCAAGTCAGCTCTTCCTCCAGACTTCAAATAGGCCCGCGATGGCTTTGATGCCTGTTTAGGCTTACGGCATGCAGCTACAGAACAGAGTGAAACTTCTCTTTGGTCAGTGTGGAGCTGCTCCTGTAAAACCTCAAGTATTTCTCTCCTAGAATATGGGATATATCCCCCATCACTTCATGTTTTATGAGCTTAAACCTTGCTCAGTTTCTCACACACCTGTGTGATTGTACTCTTTGAGGGGAGAATTTGTGGTTTTGACTACAGTCACTGCAAAGAGTGACACATGTACAGATTTATATAGAATCTGAAAAAAAAGGCATTTTCTTAGAAGCCAAGGTTAAAAGCTGATCTTTCATTTATTTTGGTAGCGATGACTGAGTGCTGATATCCCACTTGAATGAAAAAATGTCCACTCAATTGTTAAAGAAGAATTAATCGTACTGTGGTGAAGCACAGCGTAGATAAAGCCAAGTCCAAGGGCACTGCAGGGTTTGAAAGCCTTCAGATTTCATATATGTGCTCATTTAATTGTGGTTCTGCGATTGAAATATTGTGTAGCGAGTAATGTCCCGTTCTCCATCAAATCTGAGGTTATACCTTCATGATGTTGAATGGCACAACAACGATTTAAGCACAGCTTTTCAGAGTGTCGTTTAATGCTCCACAAGGAATATGGCATCAAGGTTTTCCTTCCAATTTGAAGGTTTTTGTTGAAAAAGTGACTGAGCACAAAGATTGTGAGACTTTCCAGTTTTGCTGAGTTGAGCTCTGCCTTCAAGGACAGTTCAAAGTGTCACTTATCTCAGTCACAAAGGAGCTCGGAGCGACTGTTCTATTACGACGCGCATCAAGAAGTTCTGATCTGAGGCTGCTGAGAAAGGAAATGCCAATTACGGTTTTAATATGAAGTAAGTCTTGACCTCCTGAAATAATGAAGCAAGAGATGATAGGTTTTTTTCATCTTCAAAATGGAAACGCGGGAACACGTAACGCCTAACCTTAGATTGCGGTAATACCACTTTGATCCAGAAGATGGTGTAGTGAGTCAGGAGACTGATATTCTGCATGGCTTGTGAGGTGAAGCATCTTTCCTTGGCGCTCGGTGTCGTCGCCCTAACCGTCGCCCTAACCGTCGCTTGATTAAACGCGACACTGAAGCGAGTACCGTCGAGTGCCCACATATCACACGCTGCATCGGCCTCGTTCGGATCCTTTACAGCTCCACAAGTCCTGGGCACTCGCGGATTTCAAACGCCCGTGGGCAGTTTTTCAATTCTGTGAGCCGATCCATGTCAAGTGTGCTCACAGCCACAGCCGGGGAGAGAGATGAATGCTGCCGTTTTTCCAAGAGAAAGAAACAGACAATGACTGGAGCCAAACTTAATCATTATCCATGATGTCTCAGGCCAGCATGGAAAAATGAGCGGCACATGGAAGCACTTCAGTTCTTAGCGGACTAATTTTCACACCTTTCGTTTCTTTGTCCCATTGGTGCTTCTAGTGTCATACTGACTGGTTCTGCGTAACTAGTCCTGCTAAAAGCACATCAAAACGTGCAGAATTTTCTGCAAAAATCACAAAGAAAGTTCCACCTCCCTTCTATAAGGGATGTTGGATCAGTGTTGATCTGAAAACACTCAAAAGCCAAACCTTCTCCCTGGATAGTGATGCATTAATTAGCACATGCTTGTCTACATTAAGAAAAGGCACCCTTCTGTTTCGCTTGAAGCTTTCCAGACACTGATCTCGCTGGCATCCATCACCGCTTGTTCTCACAGGATTAAGCCGCTAAACATGAGTCAGTCACTTCTGTGTGGTTAGGTTTAGATGCATCGTCTTTTATCAGAATGAGCCAGCTGTATTTTAATGGTGCGTTTGTGGATAATGTAAAGGGGCACCTATTTATAAACCTCGAGTCAAATATATATTTAGCCGTTGGGTTCGGAGTTTGCTTTGCCGTTCAGCTCTTGGTGGGAAACGTGTATCGAATCTGGTGCTCAGATGTGAGGCTATTTTACTGATTAGTTCTTCTTCAGTTAAGCGAGGGTTGATGAATTAAATCAATGATCCCGCTGTTGTCCACTCCACATACATCAAATTAAAGCATGCTTGAAAACCAATGAAAATAGAGAACTAAAGACTGGATTGGAAACATGACTGCAAATCTATTTGAAAAATTGGAATTCTGTTTCGGCTGCAACAACGAGCAACAGTAACTTCTGCCTCGACATCTCACCTAATATCTGCTTGTCAGGATAAAGATGACATATATTGTTGTTGTAGATTGGTTTCACCCGAGCAATACTTAAAGGCTGCGTTTTGAAAAAAAAAAAAAAAGAAGTTTAAAGGGGGTTACCCTGAAGAGCTAAATGAAGCATTAACATTAAATTCTGAGATAGTACAATCCCCTCAGGCTGCAGCGAAAGCCCTACACCCACAGTAATTTACCTTCTGGGGTCAATAAGGCGTCGGGTTGCTTTCATTATTTGGGATTGCAATATCTTCACCGTTATCCACTCCAATTACCTGCTGCCATGACGGCCGTTCGGCTTCTCTTTTCTGCTCTCCCTTCGATTCCTGTTATTAACCTTATTGCCAGCCATCCGAATTCCTTTTTTTTTTCTTTCCCTCCCTTACCTGTCATTTCTCACCAGCCCACCAACCCCCTTACAGCTGAACCCATCAACCGTGCATCTATACGCGCCTCATTACCTCTCCAAACTCTTGGAGTGAAGAGCAGAAGTCAGTCCGGATTTGCTTTTGACCTCTGTGCCGAACATCATCTTTCCAGATTTGTTGGGCGTTCCGAGCCTTTTGTTTGACCGCTGAGCACTTTAACAATCAAGGTGTAAAGTAATTAAAAGTTCTTTTCTTTTGACCGTGGTACTTCGATTTACATTCGTCACAAAGTCCCCGCGAGCTGCGAGTCTTCAGCAAGCTCATAGAATCACAGTTAAATAGTCGAATACGACACTCGAATCCAATGCAGCCATTAAAAGCGACAGAAATGATGAGCCTGTGCACCTGTTCCCTCATTCACTGCCAGCCTTGATGGATTGTTCTCCAAGAACCATCCGAGCATTTCGCTCACAGCTCCAGTCGACGGGCTCCTCGCTTGTTTTGCGACCTTGTTTGTGCCACAGTTTGTGTATACATCAAGAAAGTGTCATGTAACGGTCCTTGCAATGCAGCTGCTAATGGTCTGTCAGACTTCGCAACTACCAGTTGTTTTTGTGATTAACGTGGATTAAACTGTGATAAAACTCATGGCCTTTTGGTGAGAATTTTTCAAGACATCCCGGGGTAATCCAGTGTCGCCAATTAAAGTGTTTTGGTACTGTGGGAGGAAACCCTGAAAACTCAACCCGCACGTCTACATGAACATATTCTTCCGGCCTATTGTAGTTATTTTTGTTGGTTTCTTCATACTCTGATACTATTTGATGTGGGGTGATGGCCATTAAAGTAATGTTGCATGCATAATGACTTTCAGCAAATTGGAAGTGTGCCTAATGCAGAAAATTAAAATTGGCAAGTTTCCACCGACGCAGCAGAATTTCCACTTCAGTTTTTATGTTGAAACTACATCAAGTGTGGGCGCCATTTTCCTTAAAAGCATTCGATGGCAGGTGGTTAGTGTCGTATAGGTCACATGTTCAAGAGGAAATCTCGATTGAGAATTCATGATGCAGACTTAGCCTGAGCTTGGTCCTAATCGAGTACTCGAGTACAGTCCTCACGCTCGCTCTGAATCCATGCTGTGTGATGATGAGCGCCGCCGTCCTAGAGTGCACGCCGCCCACCTCCATTCAGGAGTCTGCCTTTTAACACCGTGACTAAAGTGGATGCAACATTTGTTGTGTTTCATTTCTGTTGCATCAGTTTCGCTCGGAGTCGCGGTGGAGATTTTCTCAAGGTGGATCAGTGCAGTCAGTACGTACCGTCTCACAGCTATAAAGGTTTTACTCACTCAGTACTTTACAGTTTTTATGAGCATAGGTAAAAATGTCACTTTCTCTTTAACATGGTAATGTAAAGTACTGAAACCCATCTCAATGATTTTGGTGTACTTTCTTCCATTATTCATTCCAGATGCAGGAGGCTAGACTAACAGTTGGGAGCTGGTAAACTTGTAATCAGGTGGTAACTCTAGCTTTGCAGGACCTGTGGGAACCACTGGGAGATTTATATTCAGTAGCATCACCTTGCTGCAAAATGAGTGTTCAATGGAGGGAGGAGGAAAAACTGTAATCATGAGAGAAAACAACCACCACGGTCGCTAACTCAGGGCTAAAGCAGGATTTATTTAGCTGCTTTCATTTGATGCAATCTGGCACTCATTTTCTGAAAACAGTCAAACTGTGAATGTTTAATTTAAAATCGGAACTTGTGAAACAATTAAAAGTTGGGACTGTCCCAGAGCTTTGGAACGAGCACTATCTCCTGCCTCTTCCTCAGTCCGCCCGTCTCCCTTTACGCCTCTGTGGGCCGCGTTGCTATTCATAGCATGTGTGTCTTAGAAACTAAGGTCTCTGATCAATTAAATGTGCCTCTCAAGATAACTACATTAATTACGCCGCTGTTTGCACGAGTCTCATTGCATTGCAGCGCACTTGAGACCACAGACTGAGCTGACGGCCAGATGGGAAGCGTTTTCCACCAAGGGTCCTGGAATATTATTTATTCTGCTGCTGCTCTCGGAAAGATCAGTTAAACCTTGTAAAGTATTTAAAACCTCATCAAATACTTACTTTTTTTTCTTTTTTTGCTTCCCAAATCATGACTGTATCGCATTTTTGCAAGGTGCTTGAAGGTTTTCCTACATAAGTGATATTTTGTGCTGAGAGCAAAAGAAAAAGTTTGAGCTTGCGTCTAAAGGAGAGATTTAGATAGCGGGCTTTAAGTGGGGAGGGGGTCTGTCTGAACTGTATACAGATGCAGCTCTGGGAAAACAGCCTCAGCCAGAACTGCTGAGTCATGCACCACTTGTAGGTCCCTGCAGACGCACGCACGCGCACCAACATTTGAGTCAGCGCTGCCCTGCAGTCTGCATCAAAAAAGGCCCTCGAGTGATAAGCTTCGGCAAGAAGAAGGAGGATTCCAATTCTCATCTCCTAAACATGATTTTTCATAGTGCCTCGCACAACATGCCTCCGGATTAAAGGCATTCTATTAAAGAGAAGGGGCTTAACATATGGAAGGGGGAGAAAAGCCAGCCGCTTGGGTTTAGCTGTCTGAGCTACAGTTCAGTTGTGCCTTTCTTCAAGTGCGTTTGCTCCCGACTATGCCGGGTTGGATGATCCCTCCAGGCGGCAAAGCTTCTTGAGATTTACCAAGTTTTACGTCACTATTTGCAAGAATAGCGAGCTGTCATGGCATCATTGTGCTTTTCATCGTTTAGCGTAGCGTTTTATTTCATGAAAAGCAGTTGAATTCTCTCAGGCCACCGGGAAAATCAAGCATTTCAGTGAAAATGTGGGGGAGAAATATGATTTTTAAAGCCTGTTCAGCTCATTTCTAGCAACTGCTCCTCCACCAGCTCGTCTTTTTTGTGATCTTTAAGTGCCTGTTTCTTCCTTAATCGGGGCAGGCTAATTGCTCACCCTGACACCGTCTCTGCCAGTGTTTCTTTGCAGAAAAGAAGGGGATCAAAGAATGCTTTGGTGGTTATTATCCTCTCGACGCAGGTCAGCACAACTTGATCTGTTTGTGTCTGATGTAACCAAATGTTAAGTGGGCTGCAATCAATAGCCTCCGTTTCAGTCCATGCATCGGATTGTTTGTGGACTTCGCCAAGCATGAATTAGAATAATTTTTCAACAGATGGAAGATGTGCTTGGGCATGCCTGCGTGCAGCACGTGGCATATGGGAGATATTAAGCTTGGTATAAAGGTGTTGATGCAAACAGAGCCTTGTTGATACGAAACAAAGGCTTGGATTTCCACCAGCAGTGTTTGCCAAAGCTGAAATGATTCATTATATGTCATTACAGGTAACCCGATCACATTATGCGTTTGAGATGTGCCTCCTCGCACACGTGCTGTAACCGTATGAAAACGTCCACAGTAAATTTGAATCTAACAAATTGAATCTTTGTTAATTAAACTGGAATGAAAGCGTGCAGATGGAAATCCGTCTGAATGCAGAGAAAACAAAACAGAATCCTTGTCTGTAGTCTCCATCATCTGTGTGGAAGGCTTAATTGAGTCTCTATGAACGCAGGAGGGAGATATTCCTCGGTGGAGCCCAAGTCAAAAACAGCTGCACAACACAAGGCCGAGCCTCACACGGGGCTCCGAGGAGCATCACATTACACCTCGCTGGGACCTGCAGGCAACCATATTGTAGCAGGAGGCATCGAAGCTCTTACAGTGTATAAAGTGCCTCTGCTGCACAGCACACACACATCTCTGTGACTCAGAGTTTCAGGAGGTGGTAATAATCCTGCGGTTGTTAAACTAGAGTGTGGAGAGCCATAAAAGCACAGTCGGTCAGTGTTGGAAGAAGGAAAAGAATCCCGGTCAACATGAACTTATTTAATTTTGGATCTAGTAATAAAAATTTATTTTATTTATTTTTTGTTATATTTATATGCACAACAGAATATAATTTATCAACAATTTTGTTCAGTTGAGTCAGTTTAAGTGGCGGTAATGCTCATAACTCTCAGCAGATCTAGTTCATGACTGTTAAAGTTTATATTTCTATCGTTGAGCTTTATTTAAATGTCCACTTAGCGTCAAATAAACCTTACTCCTCGTTGAACATAATAGGAATCAATACACACTGACTGTTGGAGTCGCACCACACAGGAGCTGGGGGATAATGTCAGAGGTCAGAGTTTGTGTCACGTCTTGAGAATATCAGCACATTAGGGAATAAAGCATGTCTCATTGAAGGAAAATCTCCAGCGCCGTAACAACACGCCATTATATTTCCATTGGATCTGCAGCTCGTTATTGATCAAGGTGTAACTGGTTTGAAAGGAGCTGTTTCATATTCATTGAGAGCACAGTGAAATATTAAGCAGAGGAGCATCAAGGCACAAGCCAGCCTGCCTTAGGTCATGCTTGGTGATGGGCTTTGGACCCCTGCTGTGAACATTCCGCCCGGTGGAGGTTCTCCTCCTGATTCCAGTGACTCTCATCTTCAAGTGACTGTTTCCAAAGCGCCCCGCTTCCTTTTCCCCTCTGCCTGTTCTTCCCACGAGGTCCGCCCAAGCCGGCAAAGCACGAGACGGGGGAGCCTGGGAACTCCAGAGGCGAGAATTAGGATGTAATTATTGCACTTGGGGTTGTCGGTGTTGTAAAGAGAAAGTGTAATTATGGTGCCTGGAGACTTGCAGATGAGGAGACCGACAGGTTAATGCAGTCAAAGATGCGTATTAAGAGTCCCCTTTTAACCAACCTCTAAGTGTTTACTGGCTATTAATTAATGTGGCCCTTTTCATTGCATTTGACTGGCAGCAGCTTTGGCCAATTTATTTCCCCAGTAATCAGAAAAAGAGTTGTAATTGGCTCCTCGGTGGCCCACCAGGTTGCCGCTTACCTATATGACAAGCAATTAAAGTTACAGCGGTCTGATTGTGAGAAGCTTTCCGCTAAACACGTGTAATTGGAATTTCATGTGGACCTGTTTGATTCTAATTGGGGATGTTTCCCTTGTTCAAAGAGCAAGGTGATTATTTTAGCTCCCGTCCATCTGTGGGAGCTTGTGCATTTTGCTGCAAAGTTGAAATTGCTTCAATTAACCTTATCAGACTTATTTCCGCCCTGGTGGTGAGGATAAACCTGGAATTTCAGCTCAAAACCTGGTGCAGAAAAGTTGAAGGAGGAGCATTTAGAATAAACTATCTTAATTGGCCACAAATTTGTGGCGTTTATTGGGTGTAAAAAGGCCATTTTAGGCCCTGCTTACACAAGAACTATCCACTTTTTCATTTTTAGACAAGTTACAAGTGAGGAGAAAAACATTTTGATAACAATCCAAACCGCTTAACGATGGTGGTGTGTTCTTTTCACGCAGCACCATGTGCATATATAACAAACGCATCTCTGAATATGCAGATGATGATGTCAAAAATGTTGGCTATTTTAAATCAAAGCACACAACGCATACACTTTAGAATCTGCTTTTTAACTGGGGCAAACACAAAAAAACTATTGACCGCAAGTGTAGAGAAGTAAAATTTTAAATTGGCGCATAATTACCATATTTAGACTAAATCTAAAGCTGTTGAAACATTTTCCATTCTGTTGTCATACAGTGCCATCTAGTGGTTACAGATTCATAAGTCTGACTATAAGTCACATGATCAGCCAAACAACAATACAAAAGTACGAGTTATAGTCTGGAATATATGGTATTCCAGATGAATAGAAGAGTCTAGACCAGTTATGAATAGAAACATTTTTTTTCTTTTACATTATATATAAGTTCTTCAGATCTTCAAACCACAAAATTCACCCTTGAAACAAAATAAAAGTTGTGAAGGTTTTCACTCCCACTCAACATTAGAGGAACAGATTCTTGGTTCTAATCACTGAGTAGTGCAGGAATTTCATTTAATTTGGTCCATGATGACTCACGGTCGCTCAAGATCAGCACCGCCGTTTCCCAGTCTTAAGGGCCGGGTTCCCTTTCTGTATGCAGCCAGGTGCTTAATGCACTTAATTAAGTTGAGAGGAAATCATTAAATAGGGAGCGGGACCAGTGTTCCCTCAAAAAAATGCAGAACTATGCAGTTATGCGGTTATTAATTAGAATAAGAGTGATCTGGCATTCAATCGAGCACAGATTTTTACAACAATGTCTTTGTAATCAGATTACAGGCTTTCCAAACAGACCCTCCTTGATCTCACACGCTTTTCTTTTTTTTTTTTATCATCACAGTCAATTTTTTTTTTTCAAAATACAGGATCGTAGATATATTTTCTCATAAATGCTGCCTCCAGAGGAGCCTGTCCAATTTATTTTCTTTCGTTTGAACAATTTAAGTCTTTGTATTTCTAAAAAATAACAAATTCTCAGAAATCAACACTTCTTTTGAAGGTAATCTTTCTTTTTTGTCTCTTTTTTTTATTAATTTAACTTTTGGACAATCAAGTCAAATGGAGAAAAAAAGAACCATTATTATAAAAAATACTTTTCAGTTTAATTTGGAGTGCGGCAGACCCAGGTTTATTTATATTTATTTATTTACATGTTTTCCGCTTGTCGTGGCCAATAATTTTAGATGAGTTTTTCTTAATGAGCAATTTGACTAAAATTGTGTATTATTTTTTTTTTTAACTCCGGTTTCCTAAATATCAGTCGTACAAATATTGCTACGGTGTTAATTGTTTTAAAAACTGCATTTCACAGTTATTTATTAGTATATATTCTTAAAATTCTCTAACCGACACCCAGAAAAAGCGTTTTTTTCTGGCAAATATTACCTTTTCCATTCTCCCTTCTTTTCCATTCCTGAACTTTTCCATTTGAAATAGACTATTTTTCAGGGTTTTTTCACTACAATAATTTTAGATATTGAAATAAAAAGCTGCAAATATTACAGTTTTCCCTTTCAGTCTCACTTGATAAGCTTTAAAATGTGGCCTCCAATGATGTAGCAAAACGTATGAAACTTAAAATGCGAGTCCACAAAGGACTTCTGCTCAGGCTCCTCCATCACGTTGCACTGAATGCTGATGAGTTTCCTCAGTCTTCTGCAGTAAACATGTTTTGTGGGATCTTTCCTGCTTTTTTTTTGTCACCAAAAGTAAAGAAAAAAAGATAATGATGGTTTAACTCCGTCTACTTTGGCCTTGAGTTTCAGCACAAACAATACTTCCAGAGCTATACACAGAATTGGCCTGCTCAACTGATTGGAATCCATATTGAAGGATATTTCCAAGCTCCTGGCCAGTGGTGGCGGCTCGGCTCGTGTGAGGACTACACTGTGAGAACCTCGTGCTCTGTGATGCGCCGAGTTCAGTTCCATGGGCATTACTTTCTGGCATGGGAAAGGTGTCGAGGTGGGATTTGGGTGAAGGGACACTGTAGCGGGCCAGGGCTTAGCGGTTGCCGCGGCAACAGAGCTGATGGTGAACCGAGAACTTTAGCCTGGTGTTCAGTTTTATTTATACAGCCACGATTGCAACAACCAACTCATGACACTTCCCCGAAGGTGTGGAGAAAAACCCGCCTGTCCCACATGAGCGAGCATAGAGGGACGGCGGAGGGATAAAACTCAATTTCACCAGGAAGAAAACCTCCGCTGAGCCACACTCAAGAGGTGGAGACTGTCACCCGGGTCGGTCGGGGTTAGAGGAGAGTGACAGAGAAAAGGGAAGAGAAAGACTGAAGATCTACCAACAGCTTGACATCAGACGGTAAAGTCATCCACACGCTGCAGACCTGATGGGGGCAAGAGGCTCAGATCACACACTCCCACTCCCACTGCCAGAGATCCTGCAGGAAGGTGCAGACAACGAGAATTACAATCTGTAATTAGATTATAGCCATTAGAGAATAATCGGAAAGCGGCCGATTAGACGTCCAAGCCACACTTAATTCTTACTTATTAAATGCAGGAAATTTATATAGAAATATAAATATATAAATGCCACGTTGACCGGATGCCGCCATCTTTGGTCGACGCACATTATTACTAATCGACATTTACATTTTTGACTAATTGTCATTTACATCGTGGGTATATAAGTTATCGGAATTGGCATCGGCCCCCAAAAATTCCTTATCAGTCATAAACAATGCTCGTGACAAACATACAATGAATGCTAAAAATGATCATAGGCCTACTGGTAATGCCAATAACTATCGTAGTGGCATTACTGCTGAGAGGGATTCTAGTTATAGTAAATAAAGAGGCACAATGTTTTCCGATTCGTCCAGCCCAAATAGTAATGCTGATGATTGGTAATGCTAATAGCAGTTGTAGCAGTGGCATTGCTCATCACGATTGTGGTAGTTATGTTTTTTTCTGTGTTTTAAACATCATTTAAAGATATTTTCCAGTTATACTTTCACAGACTCAGATCCCTGCATTTGCAGCACTGATTATATTTATTCAGATCCGACACATGTACATGTTTAAACCACCGAGTCGATGCGTCGAGTCAATCAACATGTCCTCTGGACGCAGGCGTGGGTGAGAACACGTCAGGCAGAATGACACGTCGTTGGCACGTGTCGAGATTTGAAAGGTAAATCTCCCAAGCATCCTGATACTCCTCACCATGTGAAATGGTGATGTCACATGTTGGGAATGCAGCCAGTGGCGTTGGTTTTTGGCGTATAGGAGGAAGCAGTTTCTCCAGAGTAAATAGAATATATTGTTAGGAAATAAAGAACACTGTACTAATATGTAATGTTCAATCAATACTTCTTTTTTTTTTTTTGTTGCATGTACTCTGGAGCAAAGCTATATTTGAAGTTTCTCCTTTACAAGACATGAATGTTCAAGACAACATTCATTGGAAGGGTTAAAGGAGGACAAACAAACATTTAGAGATTCAGTGATTCATCTGTTTCCATGCACACCTCCTCATTTGTGAAATGAAACACCTCTGTCCTCCCAACAATCCCACTGAGCGTTTAATGGCGATGATTTCTGCCAGGATGCTTTATTTTTTCTAACTGGAGCAAATATATTAATCACAGTATTTTTTAAACCATCTTTAGGGTTTCCTTTCCTCGTTAGTCCTGCTGTGAGATAATCTGAGCGCAGTGCAATGTTATGTCCCACCATATGTGTTTATTTTTTTTTTTGCCTCCCTCTCATTAAAGCTGGGCTGGGAGTAGAAGCCTGCAGAACCTCATGTTTTATTTATGGTGAAGATGTGTCGGCTCTGCTCGTCTTCAGCTCGGGCTTTTTGATCTTCTTTCATTAGAGGATGTTCAATATTTATCAGAGCTGTTTCCCCATTATTCTGCCCCTTGGATAGGTCCGGCTCTCTTCCCACTTCAGAGTCGGGCAGCTTTTCTCGCCGCACACATTTGTTAAGGAAACGATACAGTTATCCCTCTGAAATGTGCCTCCTATCGGGGAGTGGAAAGAGCGCTTCATTTATCTCGGCGAGCCCAGACGCCACTTGTATTGTTCCCTCCAACCCTTTTTTATTTCGGCTTGTGGAAAACAAGAATGATTCAAGAAGCGCCGCTTGAGCTTTCAAGTCCAGTCTGAGCCATTATTTGTATGCACTCGCCCAAATTTCATTGTCCAATTCTGGGTAAATGAGATGCATGCCACTTCCATGCATTTCAAATAACCCCATCTCCTTTAAGTGGACTCCAAGTAAGTGCGGCAGAGAAGTAATCCCTTTTCTATCTCTTGACAAAATAAAGTGAGAACAATCGCCTGAAGCGTCAGGGACACGGGTTCTGCTTGTTGCCTCTGACCTCACCACGTGAACTTGTGTTTGTGCGACGCTGTAAGGTCACCTCTCCCTGGTCCCAGCTGTTGCTCGTCAGACTGCCATGTTAGCAGTCGGGCCCAGTGTGCCAGGTTGACACCGCGGCCCCGGATCGGGTCAGAGGCTATCAGCATGCCGCTGTGGGCCGAATATAAAACTGCAACCGCCAGGGGAAGTGAAGACACTCGTCTTGTTTTTTCATCTGCCATGAAGGGGAGGGACCTTTTATAGGGGACCAATCAAGAGGGACAGAAGACAGAAGGGAGTACAGACGATAAAATTACACAAGTTGTTTTCAGAGGGATTTTTGTGAGTATAAAAATGTTGCCTGAATTGTCACAGTGACCAAAAGAAAAGGTCACTAAAGCAATTTTTTCGTTCAAGCAGTGAATGCATGTTGCATGTTCTTAGGAGTCACAGTTAAGTGCCACATGGAGAATTTTCAGTCTCTGCAATGCGACACATCTCTGAGTCAGATAAACGAAGCGGCAATCATTTCCTTCACATGGGTTGTACTGTATGTACCACAACAGGGCTGGAGTCGGAACATCAGCAGCCTCGACACGGAGTCGTGTGCAGGAAACGAACCGCGAGTGTCCAGGCAAGACGCATGTGTTATCAGAAACGGTGCCGACAAGTGTGTAGAGACAGTGGGAGGAGGAAATGAGGCTTCCAGGAGAGAGAGGCTGTGAACGCTGAGGGGCAACCAGATGGGCTAAGAGTGTCCAGGCACAGGGCACGGCGTGATAAGGGTCTCTGGGTAAAGGCGCCATGAGTGTCTAAAGCATTTCCTGGTTCAGATAAATTCATTCTGCTTTTAGTTTGTAGTAGAAACATGTGGAACACATGTTTTAAAAACGTACTTAGAAGTAGAGGAGAAGAAAAGCAAAAATACTTGTGGATTTCCTGTCCTGAACCTGGTACTTTTGGACAACAGAAGCTCAAATCCAGATTTGCTGACCTTATTAAATAGATATTGATGTATTGATGCCTGATATTACTCATGCTATGATCCGGACCAGTCTCACTGTCTGAGAGACGAGACACAAGTGGAGTGAAAATAAACCTTCCAACCACTTCTGACAGCTTCTAGAAACTTGCGGTAAAAAGTTCACATAGTGCTTAAGTGTAGGAGGCGACAACAAAGGCAAAAGAGGTTTAATGCATTTTGTGTAGGAACAGCTTAAGAAAAAAGTACAAAGGAGGCGGCAGATGGTAGTGTGATATTCTAACGACAAGTGATCACATCGGAGGCCTCATTGTCATTTGACACGCTGCACCAGGTAAGTGCGAGTTCAGCGGGCAAATTGAAAAAGCATTTTAGATTTTGTTTCTTTAAAAGCCTTGCCACCGGGCTTGAATCTGTCTGTCTCACTCGCCCCCCTCTTTCAAATGCTGAGAAGCAGTGGTAGCAGTACAAAGGGAGGCTAGACGGGAAAATAGATCCAACTCCGTGCAGTGTGTCTCAGATGTCTTGAAAGACTTCTCTTGGATGTTCTCACAGTAACTCCTCGCCTTTGCTGCGAAACAGCTTTGTTGATTACCCCCGGAGAGGCTACTGTGCACCACCCAGGAGAAATTCTCACATTGCACGTCGTCAGCTATTTTCTTTATTTCTTATTTTTTCTCCTCCACATACACCACTGCGTGTGACTCGGTTTTAAAACCGGGTCTTTTTCATCAAGTCGTCCGTCTAAGATGGAAACTGCAATATTCGACTCGACAGCGAGTCAAACACTTGAGCAAAATTGACTTTTATGAAGACAATGGTGCAAATTTAGGCGGTGCAATTTCTGACATTTCCATTTCCTGCTTCATTTGTGCATGAATATTGAAATGAAATTAAACTGCACTGGATGTATTGTGTCTTTGTTTGATAATTGAGGTTGAAATGACCTTTTGAATTCGTTTCGCCTTTTTTCTTCAGTAGAATAAAATGGGATTGGGAGATGGCTGTGGGTCTTCGTGCCCTCATTAGCGGCGATCGTGGCTGATCCGCTCATCTGAGGCAGCAGCAAACAGGCGTGACGGTGCGGTGGAGGGGCTGGATCCAGTGTCAATACAGTCGATCTTACAGTATGACCGCCATCGTTAACCCGAATGCTCAGGCATTTTACGACTGATCTTCTTGACCTTCCCTTCGTTGAAACATTCGGCACACTGATCAGAGGTTAACGAGTCTTTGTTCTCAATTAGCACGGAGACGACGACTGATGGAGGGACTCACTTTTGAAAGACGCCACCAGTCAGATATTATTTTATTTTTTAATGTTCCCCAGCTTTGAGTTGATGAGGCGGTAAATTTCATTCAGCAGACCGGCGGAGGTTTTATGGCGTCTGTAATTGAACTCCTGCTTCCGAGGTGCAGCTTGTTATCAATTAGCTGCTCTCATCTGAAACACAATATAGTTTCAAACATGATTGTATTTAGTCAATCAGACCAGACAAAGTCGTCCGCCGCCTCCGCCGTCTAACACGCACTGTCTGTTGTTTCTTTAGCGTCGCCTCCCGTCCACTGAGGAAGGCAAACGGGGGTCAGTGGGAATCTAATGAAACAGCAATTTCATATGACAAATTGAGTCTTGATACCAAAAATTCAATTTAAGCGCGAGAGTGCTACGATAGCTGAATGTCTACAGATGATTGTGCCATTTCTCAGGAAGCCCAGGAGACGCACTTGATGTGATTGGATCTGAGGATACCTACTGTAGATCTGCATACTATATTATCCAGTCCTACCTAACCTCATACAGTTTTCATCAGACTTCATCAGATCTTTTCCATTTATTGTATCATTCCTTTCCACCTATTCTTGTCTACTATGAATTGGTTGTTGAAAAAAGGATGAATTTACGTTAAGACATTTTTTTTGATTGAATCAAAAAAAATTCAAAGCATCACAAGTGATGAGAAATTCAGCCCCAGATAGCCTTTGTGTTGTCGTGTGAGTCGAAACACGCAGTGTAGGTTTTTCTTGAATTAAGCTGCTGCGGTGACACAATACATTCTTTACTGGACCCTTTCCATTTTATGGAACTATGCATGTTTCCATATATATTGTATCTAGTAGGCCTTAGTCTTGATTTAAAAAATGGAATCTAATTAATTGGGTGCTTTGTCATCGATTGTGTCTCGGTATTTGATAGAACAATCTCCATGTTGGTAGATGGATGAGGCATAAAATACAGTAGATTCATGTAACACAACAAAATACAAAGATATTTTATTGAGACAAAGACTTTAAAAATCCTACTCATAGTGTCGCTCTATCTGCCAGATTGTTAGATAAAACAACCATACAATACATTTTGTTGTTAACTCAAGAGACCCTGAGAAAACGAAAAGGATCCTTCAAGCTCAAGTAATGTGAGAATGACAATTGCTGTGCAGTCTGTCCGCAGATGGCCTGTGTGTCGTCCTGCGAGTCCAAACCCAGATATGAAATGTTTTGTAGGCTGAACCAATGTCTGGGACACCGTACGAGCCCGCACATGGACGGGATTGTTACAGATGTCCAATTACAGTCTGAGGGGACAGGGCATGTATTAACCTTGTTTTTATCACCTGGAAAACATCCTTTCTCACTCAGGCACAAATTCCCCTGTCGCTTGTGATTCAGAATGTTGCCATGACAATAAGGTTAAACGTCAGTACTGTAAATACATTCTGAAATACATTCTACTAGCAGCAGGAGAGGCCTCCTCTTTGCTGAGAGATCTTAGTGGCAGAGAGGCAACAAGGTGTGGAAATCATCCCCGGGAATGTCCTCCTTGTTGACATGACAGCGTCACAAAACCACCATTGTATTCAATTATGAGGAGATGAGCTAGCAGAAGATTGTCCTGTCCTCATACAACTGCAGTGGTTAGGTGGGATGAGGTGTAAAATGTAGTCCATCTGCAGCATGCTCTATCTGCAGCACTACTTATATGAGGTCCTAGTGTCTTTCTGTCATTTCCACTCACTTCAGACAATATTTTTCTTGACCTTCTTAAGACACTCTGTAAACCCATGTAGATGGTTTTACAAGGATATTCTGGTGAACGGGTTCAAGTTCAGTGGGCCAAACTGGTAAAATAGAGCCATGATGACCTTTAAATTTAAACTTTGAACAATATGCATAAAGAAAATGTTTTTATCTTCACAAATCCAATTCAGTGTTTTGGTCATTCTGCAGGGTTGCTCCCGTTTGGCGTTTGTCACATCAAATTGTGAATGAATCAAATCAGATCCATTCAAAGAAGTTAACAGCAAGCGCTGCATTATGTGTGCAGGGAAGGTTCAGTATGCCTGCTTGACCTCGGTTTCGGATCAAGATGGTAAGGGGAACAGCCTCAGGCTGAGTGAGTTAAAACCAGAATTCAATCTGAAAAATAAATGTGTGGAAATAAGTGGCCAATAGTAAAAAAACCAAAAAGCAAACCCCAAACACCTGCCAATGGCTGCTGTCCAACGCTCATTACAGATCTACTGCAGGGTCACGGCATCGCACAGCGACAGCAATAACACAAAGGGGATGTTTTCAGCTGAAAGAACACAGCAGATGTGGGGGAGTAATAAAAAAATAAAAAACATCTATACGTACAAACCATATGGGCCTCCTGCTGTGAGGGGCAGAGGACTAATAGAGAATATGTGTGGTTGTATTGGAATGTAGCAGCACATTTTCTCCCTAAATGAACCAAAATATGCAAAGAAAACAAGAGCAGTTGTTTTCAGAATGAGAGTCAAGGCATCCAATGTATATATTATGTTTAAGCTGAATAATAGCACAAGGCTGCTGTCATTCCACTTTGCACAGACGGTTCCCTCAGTATTAATGTTGAATTACAGTTGTTGGTACATTCCCATCTTCATTAACACTGAAGAACCTTGATCAACTTCTGGGTTAGTAAACAACATAAAACTTGAGTTGGATTTGGAAGATGTGTCCCTTTAGAGTTTCAGTGACCCACAAGTCCTCACTATTTGTCAGCATGTGGACGCCGCAGCACCTTGTGCCAAGGTCACACGTCAGAACCCGGGACGATCAGTGTCCCGCTCTGGGACTCCTTTCCCCCGAAAACAGTGGCTCAAAGTCGTCTGATCCAGCATACATTAGGAGGAAGACATCCTCAGCTCTGGTGCCCGTCCCCACAGCTTCCAATCAATCTGACTTTGAAGTGGAGGAAGGAGTCTGGGGAGAGCAATCAAATTCCCCTCAGAAAGAAGCCACAGATGGTGCTGGTTCCTGTGAGGTGACGGGGCGAACCACTGATCCACCACCTGCTGCAAAAGAGTCAAATAACTTGGAAATCATTTTGGCTTCAACACCTGAAGACTTCTCTCTTTTTTTTTTTTCTCCTCCCCCCACTGACACAGCGGCGAGCCAATCAAACAGTCATTCGGTACATTGTGTTTTTGGAGGGGGTCTCCCCTCTGAGTAAAAGGCTCACTGCACATTGGAAAGCACTTTAAAGAATAGGTGAACCGCCCGACCTCCACCTCCACAATTAGTTTTGCTTGATGCGGCGCTCTCTAGTATTGATCTGGGCTTTGTGGTGCAGGCGGAGAGGGAGTGGATGAATGGCTTCGCCCTGCTTACTCGTTCTGATCTCTGTTGCAGTGTTTTGGCCCGGTGGCCTACTGCTTTCCCACAGTCACGCCGAGAGATCACCAGTATGCACAATCTCCATCCTACGTTCCCGAGCTGTGAACTCCTTGTATTGTTCGAGCTATGCACTTTGAATTATGTCATGCCTTCGGGCTGATCTGTTCTCTGACTTCCATTCTTTGTTGTTTTTATTCAATATTTGTCTAAAAAGTACAGTTTCGTACCCTCTCCTCTTATTTATTCTCTTTTTGCTGCAGTACAAGCTAAGCACATTATATGTTCTTCCACCCCAGCACCTATAAAGCACTAATGGTCCCGCTGTAATGTAGCCAACCAAACGATGCATTAAATCGGAGCAATATCAGTGGAGTTGTTCTTGGCTGCAGGAGCCTACAAGGCCAGTGATGCACAAGAAAGTCAAATGTTACCTGTGTCCATTCAGTTTAAATGATCCTACTATGGAGACCGCACGCTGACTGAGGGACGTTTTCTTGTTTATCCGTCACACCGTCCGCGCAATTATTCCTAAGTGCAGGGAAAGGACTGTTTTTGTCCCTAAACCAAATACTTAGAAAATTGCACGTTAAACTGTTGGATGGTGCCATTTAATTGAAGCAGCATTTAGAAATACCCAATACATTTGAGTGTTTATTTCCACTTAGCACACAGTGTCTGCTGTCAGACGCCTCCCTCCATAGCTGGCGTCAAACTCATATTAAAATGTGCTGCACGCACATGTAATTACGTATGGATATGCTCATTTCAGTCACCTCACCGTGGATGTGCACTAGTTGGCTTTAAGTCTTGGGTATAATGGACAGAGCAATGAGTTTCATTTTCCGGCCTGGGTGCCAGGACATTAGATGAGTCAGTTGCATTCGATGCATGAATGAAACATCAGTCATAATTTGACTGGATGGCGAATGTAGATTGGGGCCGCTGATTAGGAAAGTACCGGGATGATGACAAAAGCCCTCCAGCTCCATAATCACCCTACTCCGAGAGGACCACCCCCCCCGAGACTAGTTCAGCCGTGTTTCGCTCGCCACGAGCAAATGGGAGTCGGAACATGATGCAGGGATCAAAAAGGTGCTTCAGATGTGGAGTTGGATTTTGAGTTGCTGTGCTTTTAATATAAACACAGCTCAAAAAAAAGAGCTGAAGATTTCATCATCCTGCCTTGTTTAACAGTCAAAATGGCTGAAAAGCCCATCGGAGCCTCTCAGAGCCGTGATGTTATTACAAGCTTGAAGTCTTATTTTACGCAGTGTCCATCTTTACTGTGACCAGTGTGTTGAAATGGCACAACAAGATCTCAGATCTCAGTCAGCCAATTTCGAGCTTTTCTGCTTGTCGCCGCTCTAATATTGGATGATGAACGACACTTTAAAGTTGGAGAACTTCCTTCCAGAGTTAAAGTGCAGCTCTCCAGTACCATTTTGCTCACATTCAGCTGTGACACAAGCTTCTTTCAGCTTTCAGTCACACTGGGATGTGTTTGCTGGTCCTTCAGGAGAAAACGGTGCTTGAAATGTTTGCCTAAATCTGGCAAGATGAACTAATAATTTTTTTTTGGGAATCAACTTGTTTTAAAAGCTTCGCATCTCGGTTTTAATGAAATCCCCAGCCGCCCCTCGATCTGTCAGTACTTTCAGAAACACTCAGTGGCAAGTTGCTAAACGACAAACTAAAGAACCAGGCAACTAACCCAGCAATACAGCTTCACAAACAAGCAACTAAATAAGGATTCAGCTGCACAATTAGACGCAATTAGACAACTATACAACTGAACAACAATATTCAAATCGATGAAAATCAAGGAAAAGCTGGATTTGGGGCAATAGACTTTGAATACAATGTTTTTGGACCGATGAGACACATGTGAAAGTGTTGAAAAGCTGGACAATGTGACCCCTTTAATTATAGGACTGAACTAACTAAGCTGCACAGCAAACAACTATTCAACTGCAGGACTTAGGAAACTATGCAACTCACACGTTATAGAACTAAAAGCAAGTGTACTGCTTGAAACCGATGGAAACTCAACAATCAAAGCTAACTGACAAAGTTGACTAAACTGACTGAGAAGGGAAAATCATCATGCAGAGTTTGGCCAAATAAGCACTTCTCATAGATGCGGCGACCTGCTGAATTCCACCCGATGCTGACAGCCTCCCGTCTCCCCAACGGGGAGGGAAACACCAACGCTCAGCAAATTGCATCTTCTGTTCTCGGCTGGGGAAAATCAGCCGCCGCTTCAGGTGGTCATTTTCCGATGGCTGATGAGGAAATTCTATGTTTTTAGCAAGTTATTTCAGGGCATCATAACCAGTGGCGGCGGCTTAAACGTCTGTTCAGCCGAGGGAGTGCAATCAGAAACGTGGCTGTTCTGCCATTTAGGCTAAGTGGAGGTTAATAGCTGCGCTTTGCAGAACAAAGCAGTCTTTGTGGTGTGCGGGGAATAACCTGTTGTCTGTCTGAACTCCTTCAAGCCGATAACACTCGGGATTGTTCAGGTAGATCGCTGGTCGGGACGTCGGCGCGGCAGCGCCGCAGTGGAAGGCCGCCAGCCGAAATGAATGTAACGATTTTTGTTGTTTCCTTTACCGAGCCGGCCGCCTAACGCTTTCTTCCTAGCAGGACGCCATCGTACGAGGTTTACCCGGACGCCTAATGGCGCCTGCTGTGCAGTAATGAGCGCTCTCCGGACAAAATTTGCTGTAATTTGATGATTGTGAAGTAATTTTGGCGGCGCCGTTAGCTGGAGGTGTAAACTGATTACCAGCACTGTGCCTGGTCAGTGGGAGAAGGTCAAAATTCATGAAGCTTAATTTCCAGTTCGCTGTGACGTCCATGTAAAACATCCCCAGACTGTGCTGGGAGCGTGTTAATCACGGCGCTCCGCCACGCAAAATCTGCTCATTTTACCTCCAATAGACGACAGCTATTTTGCTGATTAACTAATTCTGACCTTTTGGTGATTTCTCCAGGTGAGATGCATACTTTGTTTTAGAGAAATAAAAACGCCTGGAGCAACCTTCGCTCAGTGCCAGTGAAACCCAGCTCAAAAAGGAGGGGAGTGGAGGATCGGAGGTGAAGTGTAAAATCACTATAATTATGCTTTGATATTAAATTAGCACGTATAATTGAAATAAAGGTTGCGCTGCGATCTCCCGTAATAGCAGCTATACTGCTCGGTTAAATACCCTGCTAGTTAACGCCCGTCATGTATGGAATTAGAAGTCCTGCCGTCGTCACGAAACCCATCTACCCATCAACTTGCACACACACACACACACACACACACACACACACACACACACACACACACACACACACACACACTGGGGTTTTAATTACCCCCAAGCACTTAATTCTTCCTTTGTTTACACTAACGTGCGGCAGGTAATTCAGTTAACACACGATCCGACTTCATGTAATGCAAATTAGACACAATTACAGCCGACTTTGATTAATTGACTGTAAATGATGAAAACAATGACGGTGCGTTTTGAACGTGGAGGTAAAAGCTAGACGGTGCAGATCTAATGTGAATATAATGGAAAAATCAGTGTTACCATTAACTTCTCAGTCCAGTGACAGAAAGTGTCTAAAAATATTTCTATTAAATATGTTACTTTCATTACCCTCAAGAAAGTCCTTGTTGAACCCGCAGTATTAAAACTGCAGCAGCTATTGTTTTATTTAGTAGAAATTCAGCTTTAGTTAAGAGAAAGTATGATTTTTAATGAGTCTTGTTTAAGAATTTATATGTAACGTTATTATTTTTTCTCTTTGCTGTTTCATCTAATTAGATAATATGTACCTTGACCTCTGCCACTATTTGACTGCTATTCTATACTGAATTAATATATTACTTTTAAAACAATCACTAATACTTACATATATATTTAGACTAAATGATTTCATTCATAAACTGAAGATTGCCCGTCTTTTTTTTTTACTAGTGACTGAATGTTTGTGCATCAACATAACAATATTCTGATCTTTCTGCCGACTGAAATTTTCAATTTCTGGTCACCTGTAAGTAAATTAACTTCAATTAAATTGCTCAGAAACCAGAATTTGTTGGTTAGAGAATTAAACAACTGGAGAATAACTTGTTAATGTTGTATTTTCTGATCTAAATCCTCTTGCCTAACTCACACTAATCTGAGTATAACCTTAAAACGGACTTGTTTTTGTCCGTATACTGTGATTTAGGTAATGAATACACAGACACACAGATCAGCTCCTCTCTGATACCTGAAACTCACCTGCTTTCATGAGTTTATGTTGTCTTTGATTGCCAGTGTAAAAATCCTAATTATCCTCAAACTTTTTAAACCGTTCCAGATGGCTTTGACCTTCAAACCGACAGTTTTAGGACGTACAAACTGTCATTTTACCGCACTTTGTTGCTCTTGATTATATGTTTTTTTTTGCAGCCATAAAAGAAAAAGAAAATGCTGACATGTGCACTTTTTTGCCGAACCCTTTAAGAATCTAAGTGAGTATAACCTGGATTTATGTAGCCAGATCGCTGCTTTGAATTAGAGGCAACCTGGAGGGGATAATTTCACACAAAAAGGAAAATGCTTGCATGCTGTAAAAATTGTGCTTATGGCTATAAAGCAGAGCACAGTGCCTGTGATGCAAAGTGTGCAGCTGGTCAGGCTCCTTCTATATATGACTGTGCACTCTGTGTGGGATGTTCTCATTAACAACACGTACTCTTGAGTGCACATGTGCATTTAATGTTCACGGCAGTGCGAATTATAACCCTGAAGACGATGCCGTGCAGACGCACTGTATGCTGGAGGCAAAATGGAGGCTTCAGCAGAGGCTTTGTGCACACTTGTGTATGCAAACCTCGGAGGGAACCTTTGACTCACAAAGGCCGACCTTGATTCACATTTCTGCAAACTCAAACTTGCATAGAGAAGGCAAAATAATTTTCGACGTGCGCTGTAGGTGACCTGCCGATCTCGAAATAACAAGCCTTGAACTAAATGGAAATGCCATCACAACAAGCGAAGATGAGTTATTTTCAACTCTACAAAAGGCACAGAACAATGGCTCCTGCCAGTTGCTTTAATTGGACATCGTTTCCCTGGAGACGCTGTAATCCTGCTCGATCTGAGGAAACAATAACCAACACACAACATGTGTTTCCGTTGAACTCCTGCAAGGTAATGAAGTCCAATGAGCCTTAATTCACAGTGTTAAATCTGGACATTTTTTCCACATTTATTCAGTGTAATGGTCTTGCTGACAGAGAAATTAGTCACCAGAGATCATCTCGCATGGAGACGCATGTACGACCGAGAGAGGCGCCTCACATTATATCTGAATGTCCATAAATGTGAAGGAAACACAGATTTATTCAAATTTATTCATGTATTTGTGTTTATGTGTCATTGAGCTGCACATTTTTGGCATTGCGTGTCCTTCTGAGAGGCGTTCAAGGACCAAGCTGAGCATGCAGACAAAATGGAAAATAAGAGGTTTTGATTAGATGTATTCTTTTAAAATACAGATTTATGAAACATGTGATTTCTTCTTTCTCAGTTACTGCTCCTCCATATTTATCCTTTTTCTCCTTTGTTGCAAAGTGGGAGATAAACTTTGCACCGATATAAGGTAATTTGTGTTTCTGCTCTTGGTGCATACAAAGCCCCGTTTCAAGTGTAAATGCATTTCTGCTATTGCCGTATAAGCAGAGCTCATCGTTTTCACAACGTCGCACTGTGAACTCAAAACTTCTATGAAACAAAATCACAACAAAGATGCATTTTCACTGGAAACCTCGAATAGGATGTTTGGAATTGGACAAATCTCCATCCCGAAAACGGCGTAATCGTCCCACAATCGGCGGCATTCAACATAGAGACAACCTACGAAACGCACATTTTTGGAAAGTGGAGCCACGCCACCCGCGGACGGCTGATGATTGAGGATCGACAAGGAGCTGCCCACCAGCTCTGACCGAATGCATCACCAAACTATATAAACTATAATAGGAAGGAAGCTGCGAGCAGCACGTTTGACAGGAGGAAGCGTCTGGGGGAAGCGTGTGGAGGTGATGTTGACTGGCGCGTGGACCGATTGCCGGGGAGGGTCTCTTGGCGAACTCTGTTCATTTCTCGGCCAATCGGAGTCGATCAACGTTTCCTTGTGCGGCACGTTTGAGGGCGCGACTCGACACAGTGATACCGTCAAGATGATTTATTCTCAGAAAGTCCTGTGTTTCAATGAACGAGTGAGTCTCTCTATCACAGTCATATATGTAAATATTTCTTGTTGGACAAGTAACCAAACGACAATCAATATTTACTCTGTCATGGATTTTAGCCATTTTTTTATTTATTTATTTTATTCGTTCTCCCAGCAGCCGAGGAAAAAAACAGCTCGAGTGCGGCGCTGCCTCCGATGACAGACAGAGTGACAGGCCGCCATGTCAATCATGCCTGCAGGTGACGCTGTTTGCGGGTAAAGAGCGATAACAAATTAGCATCTGTCAGAGGTTGTCAGACGGAGTGCCACCGAGCTGGGTCAACAGCTGCCGGAGATGTGATTAAAGTGACTGTCAAGTTGCTGCGAAAAAGCCCCAGAACGTGGATTTAATTAGAAAAGCATTACCGGCGGATCGCCGCTATACCGTACGGCGACAAAGCGTTTTGTCGCGGTGACAGGATTCTTCTTTATTCCGCTCCGGCTACAGTATTCGCCACGATTGCTCCCAACGTGAATGACAAAAGCAGTATCTTCTCCTCTTTCTTTGAAAATTGAACACAATTGCCCGTTTTACTTTTGGAAGCGTGTCCTGACAAAACAACTGGCGATTCCTGAGTTTTTAGGCCAAATTGGCTTCTATTAGCTTTGTGTCCCTCTGTCTGTCCTTCGTCCTCCTGTCACTGCCTGATCAGAGGTCGTCCGCACAACTGGCAGCATGCTATTTCCCCGTGAAATGAGCACACGTCTTCATTCGCACATCTCGCTGGACGTGTTTGAGGTTTTTGTGCGCGGGATAAAGTCCGAGAGTGGCGATCGATGGCATGAGAGCGTCGCGTTAGAACGCTCCGCGGTCGTGAGATATGTTGCTATTGATTGGCTTGTGGCTGTAGACAAACTGGGCTACGTGAAATGAGAATTCCTCTCCAAACGGGACTCCCTTGTTGACTTGACTCGATTGTTAAGGCACCTCCAAAGTGGAGCGCGCCGCCGCTTCCCACCACGGCGAGCACAAGAGGTCAGAGGTCGGCTGCAGAGCAGCTGTCGGGCCGTCAATTCTGTCTCATGCAATTTCTTCTTCCTCCTGCTTCATTTTCCCAAAATATTCTCGCAGAATACGGGAGATGAATTGAGAAGGAATAGTTCTACCCATTCAGGTTGTGTGTGTCAGCCAAGTGTCTCACTCCAACACACAATTCATTGACTCCAGTTAAAATAAATGGACATCATTGAGAACATGCAAACTCATGCTGTTTGCAAGGCCGTTTCAAGGCCATGCAAGGATAAAAGTCGTCAAAGCTTCATTTTATCCTGTGGTGGCATGTTTATCAACTGAGTACCTGCCTGAGTGGAAGCAGGCCGGTACAGAAGTAGGTAGAGAAGAATAGAGCCGAGTTTTGTTCCTCATTTTGACATCATAATGACTGACCTTGCTTTTAAAAAAACATCTTTAGAGGAGGCTTTATCTCGACTGTTAGCAGAGTTCATCGCTCAGCAAAACAAATGTAAGGATAAAAAAATGATGACAAAGTCCAGGAAACTGGCCAGACTTATTCTTTCAGATAAATCCAATCAGATATTTAGCTGATATATCACAGTCGGGGAGACGATAACGCAAAGTCGGACAAAAGCAAAGGCTCTGTTAGTGGAAAGCCGAGTGGTAAATAAAGGCGCTGTAGTTTTCTCCCTCTCCCTCTCGTCCACTTCGGCTTTCGTCTCCAGACTCCCAGCGAGGGAATATGCACGAAGTCTGCTAAGAATACGCACATTGCTCTGCAGTGATTCATAACAGCCGAGCTTTTTTAATCCTTTGTGGTGAATTAACAAAAAAAGTGCATTAGCCGGCATTCATTATGCAAGGCAATGACTCAGAAGTAATGTGCAAAATTACAAGGACTTTGCAATCCATTATTGTGACTGATTCTCACACTGCGTGAATAGAAAAGGGTCGAGTGGAATAGAATGAGGGGGAATAAGGTGAGGCCAGATTAGGCCTGTGTTTCTGCAGCCACATGGGAAGAAACACACACACACACACACACACACACACACACACACACACACACACACACACACACACACACACACACACACACACACACACACACACACACACACACACACACACACACACACACACGTCTTTAGCAACAATCATGTCCCACCGTGTCACAATGGTACAACAGCGTTTGTTCCAATGTCTGTACCTGCTCTGTTTGAGCCGCCGTGCGTGCGTGCGTGCGTGCTGTGTTTGTGTGTGTGTGTGTGTGTGAGCACACGCAGGCCTTAACCGTCATTGATTCAGAGTTCCACATTTGTTCTCTGTCATTTATTAGCAGAGCCAGACTGCAGCTTCAACCTGCTGGAGGCAACGCGAGCTATTTAAAGAAATCAGAGCCACACCAAGGCTCCAAGTGAAGAGGGGCGAATGAGGGCGAGACGGTGAGAGGATGAGAGAGAGAGAGAGAGAGAGAGAGAGAGAGAGAGAGAGAGAGAGAGAGAGAGAGAGAGAGAGAGAGAGAGAGAGAGAGAGAGAGAGAGAGAGAGAGAGAGAGAGAGAGAGAGAGAGAGGAGAGAGAGAGAGAGAGAGAGAGAGAGAGAGAGAGAGAGAGAGAGAGAGAGAGAGAGAGAGAGAGAGAGAGAGAGAGAGAGAGAGAGAGAGAGAGAGAGAGAGAGAGAGAGAGAGAGAGAGGGAGATATAGGGAGAGAGAGCGAGCAGCGCTGAGGGACGAAAGATGACAAGGAAAGGTGGGAAAGAAAGGAGAGCGACGGAATTATAAAAGTGTGGTGCACGTGGGGTGAAAGATGCTGAGAGCAGTTGGGGGGCGGGATCACAACAAAGATGGATATTTGGTAAGATGGGAGTGAATGAGCATGAAGGGAAGGAAATAAGGAAGTAAACAAGTTTAGAAGCGAATGGGAGCGAGAGAGACGGGGGGGGGAACAGACAAAAAAAGGTGTTAAACTATGGAGGATGTATGTTAACGGGTGGCAAAGGAGGCGTCAGGCAACGTTTTGAAGTCGAGCAACGTTTCCCACATGGAGGTGACCAATAGCTGACAAGACTCTGTGAAAGTTGCTCACTTCACCGGGGGGAAAAACCTGCAGCCCTCCTGGAACTCGGACGTGGGGCCGCTTTAAGTACCCAGGGCCGCATTCCGCATCGATGTGCACCTGCTACCAGCCCGTTCTCCTTTCGGCAGAAGTGGCCGAATATTTGGCCGCCTTCCCTTCCAACTCCTGCTCCCACTCAACTCTGGACCCTTGACCCCGGAGCTGCGGCTCGCTTGTCTCGCTACATTAGACGCCGCTGCCTGGTGAATTTTTTCAGTATTCATCGTCTGTCCTTCATCTGCCATCACATCAGTCTCTCTCTCTCTCTCTCTCTCTCTCTCTCTCTCTCTCTCTCTCTCTCTCTCTCTCTCTCTCTCTCTCTCTCTCTCTCTCTCTCTCTCTCTCTCTCTCTCTCTCTCTCTCTCTCTCTCTCTCCCTCCCTCTCTCGCCATCTCTTTTTATTTACATTATTTATCAATCCCATCACGGTTGCAGGGCTTTTTAAGAAACTTAGATGGTTCAAATGTAGTTTTTACTTTGTAAGGTCAAACAGTCCAGAGAGGAGACATGAGCTCTTTAGACATTTTAAATATGCAGCGTCTGGTCGGGGAAGCGAAGCGGTGAAGAAAATGATGGACAGCCTTCAGTGTCCAATCAGTGTTAGAAATACAAATCAGTTTGTTTTCCTTTAAGGGGGATAATGAAAACAATGCAATCCTTATTGTTTCAGCATTACCATTATATTGTACTTAACTTGTGTTTCAAACACATAATATGATAGATAAAAACACAATTTGTGAAGGCTGATAGTTGAGATGATGTTTTCAAACGGGTTTACGTTCTCAATCTGCAGCTGGTTGGCGATGCTAATTCTCTTATTAGCACCATGTTGTTTCTGCCTATTTGTCGAGAAAATATAAATGTCTGGCTTCAGTGGATTTAAAATACAACGCGATCGGACCATTTAGTCTAATATTACATTATATTGTCCCGTCTCATCCAGAGGAATTGATGAGTTGTCAACATTTTATTACAAAATCACTATCGGCCAATTCCAGTGATGAGCTGTTGAACTGCATGACCTTTGATAGTATTGATACGATACGCCATCTATGTGTGCTGATGCTAAAGATACCAGTTGGGAAAGCCCCATTTCCCAGTTTGTAGAATGTATATAATCACAAGAAACAGCTATCAAGTCAGAAAAATGTAGTCTTTAATCTATTTAAGCCAACACGTGGATGAAATATTGCCGGAATATAATTATCATGGTATTCAATTCGAAGCGTAACACAAGTACTGAGCTCTGCTGCTCATTCTATGGATGCATGTGCTTTAATTTGACAAGACAACGGCGCTCCAAGCCACTGTTTTTCTGCAATCAGGATTTAATCGCCCTAAAAGGATCATCCTCTGCTTCCTTTCATATAAGTTGACCATCAGATTGCATGCGCATCCGTCCCCCCGTCCTGAGACATTTCAGTCCAGACAAAACGTGATGGACTCCCGACTGTCAAAACAACTCAAGAAACCTGTCGACTCATGTTTTCACACTTGTTTGGTAATTAGCAGATACGGCGCCTCAAATGATTCGTTGAAGAAGATAAAGCGCTGGGAAGGAGCTGGCCCAGAGCGCCGCGTCAGAGAGGCGTCGAGTTTCTCCTCGTTGATCTTCACGCCGACTCGCCGCTGTTTGTTTGCCATTGTCAAAACGCAGCTTCAAAACCGCTGCAGCCTTTGTCAGCAACAAACAAGACCCCGAGCCAGGGAAGAAACAGGGTTGTTTCAGGTTTTGTCTGGCTTTTGTTTTTTCTTCTTTTGTTTTGAACTAAAGTTGCAATTAAGCCACGTCTGCTTGTCTTTCCCTTTTTTCCCTCTTTTCAAGGGGATTCAAACGACGGTGTGCCTCATTGCCCCCAGATACAATGCGATTTAACTGGTTTCATTTTAGCAGCAACATTAGAAATTGCCCTCGGTGGCTGCCAGCCGTATTTCACCCAAAGTTGCCGGGAAATAACTATTAAATTCTTGGAATTATGATGGAAGAAGCCATCGGTTTGTCCTGTTTTTATCATTTCTCCCATATGTTTGCAAAATGTCGCCTTTTATTCTTCATTTTTCCACGAGCGTCGGAAGGGTTGATGCGAGACGATGCCAGAGGAGAGAAAGAGGTGTAAAGTCAGACTGAAAGACAAAGGTTCTGTATTTTCCTAAATCCGAAAGTCTGAACTGTTCCTCTAAATATTAAAGCCTTCTAGTTTTCATTAGTTCAAATTGATGGCCGCCCATTGTTGTTTTATAAAGAGGAACTATCACTTTAACCTGAATGTAATATGAAGTCAAGGATTCGATTTATGTCCTTGAGTTCACCTTGAGGATATTTCTATTTTTTTTGTCTTTTTTAATAATACGTAGTGTCACAATTGGTTATATGATTCTGTTGAATCGCTTCAGAGAACAAAGCGACATGAAATATTAACCCTTCATATGATCCTCATAGACAATATGTTGAAAAAGAGGATATTTAAAATGTGAATAATCTCCATAATGTGCATTTATATTTGATAAAATACTAAAATGACCCATATTTCATCATCTCCTCATAGAAAATTTGCAAATAAATTTAAGTATCATCGTTCAAAATGCAATAAAAACGTCTTATTTGAGAAGAAATGTGGAAGTTAAAGAGGAATAAATACAGAGACTGTTAATATTACTTGCATAAAAAGCACGAAACGTGAGAAAAATGTGTGTCTGTGCTTCATATTGGAGTGCGTCATAGATTAATGTACATTTTGATGTGATTCCATGACCTTCTCTCACCCTTGCACAAGACTACAGGTGATGTGTTGAGCAGAGCTGGGATGACATATGTGGGGCTTCGCATGATTTCCTGGTGGTTTGGCTGGAGGGAATTAGAATCACTGACCCGTGGCTCTGGAGGCATCACGCTCATGGTAATGAGACTTCATCTCGTGAATCGGTACAACCTGTAACACTGCGGCCTCCGACCATGTTTCCTTCTCCTCCAATCGTGGTCAGATGGCTTTCAGCAAGGCGGGACAACACAAAGTATGTCGCTGTTACAGGTTGTTCCAGATTAAAATAAATGCAGCGATCATGAACTGTAATTAACTTCACAGACTTTATGAGCCGGGGGTATAAAACAGGTACGTCACATTTAATAGGGTGAGAGAGTGTGTGTGCGCAGAGTGCAGAGGGTTGGAGAGCGAGGCGGCGAGGATATCCCAGTTAAGACTCTGAGCCAGGGAAAATCAATATTCCCATGGAGGGTCAAGGGATTAGCAGAGGGCCGCTGACACAAGCCTGGGAAGAAAACCTTTAAATGATTAGGAAAATTAGAGTGGAGTTGCAAAAGTGAAGGAAAAAGAAACAAACAACTTTGCGAGGCTCAGCGAGTCGGCGAGCGTCCTTCGACGTTAACCTGGGATGATCTCGCGAGCGGCGGTGTTGTGACACGACGTGCAAGGGCCTTCTTTGCACTGACGCTAATTGAAAAGGCTTGAATGTTGTTCTCCGTGTTTCCACTGCACTGGAAGGCATGAGAAGCTTAGTTAGAACATAATTAATACAGGTCGGAGGCATCATTAAGAGTCTAATTTAATCCATCTGTCTGCTGGTGATTGCAGAGAGCAGCTCCGGAATAATCAAACTTTTTTTTTTTTCTTTGTGTGCGACTTGGATGCATAACGCTCTTCTGATGTCGCCCCATCATGCGACCGTCGAGATGTATCGACCCGGCTCGAGATGGTTGAGGACACTCAACAGAACGCAGACACACACACAACCCCCCCCCCCCCCCCCCCCCCGACCTTTAACAGACTAACAATGCTCTCCTTCTCCCCAAACAAGCAGCAGTAATAGGACAGGACGGGCAGATTAGAGGGGCAGTCTTGACAGGACTTTTTAAATGGCACCCATGGGCCCGGCCAGCTGAGGGTTGCTGGAGGATTACGCCGCGCCGCTACATTTGTCCAGAATGGACGCTTTATGTCGAGCGTTTGAGAAATCCATCTTGCGTTCTTCCTGCATCTGCGCCGTTTACTTCTGACTCCTAACTAACGTTGATGTCGCATGTTGCCGCAGTACTTAAACGTTGCCCTCCAGCCATTGGCTCGTATCCTGCCCCGTCCCAGCTGTTGTTTCCCCGGCACCTGCCTCCACCAGGTGCTTCGCATCTATTTTATAACAGGATCACACGTTTCCACCATCTCCAGAGCGTCTCCTCATGCGCGCAGCAATCCAATCTGTCCTTTTTCCTGCCAGACTTTTAATATTCCTCTTATAATATCCACTTTGTTTGCAGCTGATTGCAGATACCCCGAGTAAAGCTTCTTCCACTGTGTGCATTTATCAAAGCGATGTTTTTTCCTCCCGCAGCGTTTGCGGCGCTTGTGTGGAAGAAATGAGTGCAGGCTCCCTTCATGTGACCGCAATAATCCCCCGCAACCTCCAGAGGTGAGAAGCAGCATTTCTCATGAAATCCATTCTTTTCAATTATAATGTGCAACAGAGAAGAAACTACTCTTCCTTATTTGCATTGCACATATTTGACTGCTTCTGCTTTACGTTTCAGTTTCGCATGTGCTTTTATATAATGGGAAAAGAGAATTGGGTTTTTAAATCCTCAATCCAGACTTACAGGCTATATTGTGTCACACTGCGGCGCTGGAACCACAAAAATATATGTAAATAAACATTTTTATCTGATTTGAATTTTAATTACACACCAGACTTTCAAATTTATGATTATCTCTTGGCTAAAAAGGCTTAAAAAAATTAAATAAATGAATAAAATGACTAAATAAAGCATAAAAATGTAAAATAGCCAAATAGTTGAAATTGATTGAAAATATCTGAAACAGACTAAAAAGTAAAGGAAAACAAACCCCTAGAAAGATTAAAAATCACACTTAAAAAGGGTAAAAACATTTGAAAAAAACCCTTATAAAAACAGTCAAAAGTTATTATCCTCTAAAAAGGCTTAATAATCAAGAAAGAAATGTAATAAAATATTCATCATGATGAATCTATACATGATCTCTTTTATTGTCATTTTAAAGCTCAAACCAATCCAGTGAAACTTTATCAAATGGAATCTAGTAAGTAAATTAGTAATATGGAGGCTGTTTTGCTCAGAAGACAGAGTGCAGCCTGAGAAAAGTGAACCTGCCAGTCTATATTGAGGATATAAAGAATAAAATCCACTTGTAAAACACTAACTAGTTGAGTTCCCCTCTCAGATGAAGGTGGAGTCGTTTCCAGGTCCTGTTGGCTCGCAAAAATCTCAATATGAGCGGCGTGGAGCTCGTCTTTCAGCACAAGACGCTGATATTGACTGTAAATATCGATCCTCCGACTTGAGAATTAATCTTAGTGGAGCAGAAAGTATCAGTATTTCTGTACTGATCTGCTCAGACTCTTGTAAAGCCTTGTGCGTTCACCTTTTTGATGGTGGTTAAAGGTTTGGTTCCCATTGACGTCAACTCGCCGTGATGAAGACGTCGAGTGGTGGAGAGTGCTTGTGAAATCCGGCAGGAATGAAAAGCTCCTAACAAAGTGTCCCACTGTTTCCCTGCGACAACAAAGTACACCGTGAACCTTCTAAACTGGAAATCCTGTCAACACACACACACAAAAAACCCAAAAGCGCAGAGTTAAAACAAAAAGAAGACGCGAGGAACTATGAAAAGGAGCAGCTGGTTTTGGGACATGGCGCAGACTGCAGCTTGAACGCGACGTGACAAAGAGCGTGTCCCGGAGTGACACGTCGGGATGTGATCCTGCAGATGAAAGAAGCACTTTATTAACATGCTGATTGAAGTGCGCGGAAGAATCGAAAAGGCACAGCCAATTTCTTAGATAGCAACTCAATGCAGAGAGCAGTGATTAAAATTTCTGCCTTATTAAAGCTCGACTGGAGGAAAAGATCCACGATGCTGTTTTCTCACTATATATATATATATATATATATATATATATATATATATATATTTGCTTCCTCTCAAGGACTCCAATAACAGAATTATCCATAAATTAGCTGTTGGTCGTTGTTTGCACATTGAATATCTTCCATGTAAACCGAGACTATGACTATCACACAGGAGCATGAGCACACACATGATCCCATGAGGGAAATTAGGGTAAACATACATGTTAAAACACAAGGACAGGCATTGAAGGAACAGCGTTTAGTTATTTATTTATTTTTTTTTTAAACATGGCGTGCAGCTAATTTAATTGAAAGCAGCACATACGTTGTTCTCGCAGCTTTTTAATAATAGATCTGCAATTCTAATACATACAGTTAGAGCTCCACCGGATGAGAGAAAAAAAAAAAAAAGAATTTAATTGCTCACTGCTTTTAAGCCCATTAATTGTGCATGCCAGCGTTTCCAAGAAAAATAAAATGAAAAAATCATGACGATTACGGTCATGCGATTATACAGTGTCGAGCGAAAACACTGTGAATTGTTAAAAACCTCCGGTTTTCCACGTTGTAAAGTGATCTCATATGCATCCGAGGCGGGGAAAGGATGACAAAGCACTTTTATTTAACCAGATAACTTGTTGAAAACAGATTCTTGTTCACAGTGAAGACCAGCACAATTCAAGGGATTCTCAAGGAGAGTCGGAGCGGCTCACAGAGAATTAAAACATTCATTTAAAACATTGAATTCTGACTTGGAGATGATATATTCCAGAGTTTTCCAGCTTTTTGGTGCAGTTGATTAGAATGAAATTCACCAGTTTCAGTAGAAGTTTTATAGGCATTTCACTGTACTTTGCACCAGAAGCTTTCATTGAAATTGTCTTTGAATTCTCAGCAAACCGGTACCGTCCATACGCAGGATGAGCAGCACTACTTGAGGCGCCTACAGTGCGGCGGAGATGTGAGTATCATCTCCATGTTGGCGTTACCGTCCTGATCCGGGCTGCTGTGCTGCCTCGGGGCCTGGATGAACTACTTGCCGTCACGAGGAGAAAAATTATTCACAAGTTTAAGGGGATATTACTGGATAATAGGACGGCGGATGCCTTCCAGCCGAAGCTCAGTTGGATTTTGGCGATACGGCGGGACAATGACCCAAAACACGGGAGGGAATGGCTTCAGGAAAGATAAAATCCACCTCATTGAGCAGCTCCGACTCAAATCCAGTGGAGGTACTCTGGAAAAGACTTGGTAACAGTCTGACTGAGCTGGACGAATGGTCCAAAACTGCCTGAAGTCCTTGGTTGTTGTTGGTACTGTCCAGTTACTTTCCAGCAACACTGTGCAGGTGGATTAGATATTCTTGCCTACAGATTTAACAAAGAGCACAGTTCATTTGCATCTTTTTTAATTTAATCTTCCCATGAGAAATCATTAAATTAGTGGTAGAATAATAATGATTGCCAATGATGTTTATTCCACTTGTCCATATATATTCTACATTTTCTTCACTAAATAATGCAGCAGTCCTTATAGGCCCATGTATGATTAATGGTTGGCGTGTTAGCGGCGAGCCATCCACGTCTCCATCAGAAATGCCGCCTCACGCACCGGTACAGATCTACCAGTCACGCTCACAACTCAACCCACTGTAATTACGAGCAGCCTGGGTTTAATTAGAGCCGCGAAACCTGAGCATATCACTGGTAATTAAAGCACTTTAGTCCCATCAAATCACATCCTCTTCCAGTCAGTTGTTCCTGCTGAAGTGAGCAACTCAACATCTCTGAACTGGAATCAGGTCGGATTCCATGATCCGAGCTTGGAATCCCATGATATTCCCTCCTCGCTTGTTTCTGTTTAGCCCAAAATCTGAAAGCATTCATTATGCATTTCACCATAATTTAAAGAGCCTAAATATGATTTGTAATTAGCCTCCAACTTGCAGCGAGTGGCATTTGAATTTATAATCTCGTCAGGATGCTGCACAATCTCGCAACAAGATGGATAAACGCACTTCAGAGGGATGCGCTCTGGACAGTACACTGCACAGAAATGGGAGCTACAAACACGAATGCCTAAACAATTTACAGAATGATATTTCCTCCCAGCTTTTGCATGCCGAGCAAATGTTTAACCATCCGCTGCGAATGCGAGGCGAGCTTGTTTTTTTGCTAATGAAACATTGCAGATGGTTGTAGCGTGCGGCTGAACCCGACTGTATTAAAACCCAGAGTACTCTCCTCTCACTCACTGCAGCCAGTCAAGTCAAAAATGAAGGTTTTTCTTCAACACTTGCTTGATAATTGTCATTTTGAAAACAGAAAAAGCCACGGTAGTGATTGGAACGCCGGTGAAAGAACAACGTTAATCACAAAGCCGCGTGGCACGAGGATTTTGACTTAATTGGTATTCATGCTTCCACTTCCTGTGTCTCTGACTGTTATTCTGGGTAGTAATGACCGTTTGTTCATTGGAATAATCCACTGGCACATGATGGCCGTGTGTTTTAATGCACATGTGAATATTGTTCGCACAGTATAAAGCGCTCACAGGAAATATTGCACTGTTAAAGAAAACACACTTTAATCAAAGTCAAATATTCCAAATGGCTCCGTACGTTGATATTTTGTTCCGCCTTGACACTCGCAGTAGTTCTTTCTTTTATACCCAGACTTCATTCATCTTCATTTAACATAACTTCTTTGTAATTTAGAGATTACAGTTTCATATTGTATTGTATCATAGGCAGTAAAGCCTTTAACCAAAATCAATGCATTAAAGAAAAAAACAAGCCCACTGTGCGTGAATTCTTCAGTTTTAGTCTCCTGCTTGGTTTGTTGTAGTTTTTAACCTTGCTTCAACATGTTTCACTAAAACCCTGAAGCATCTGAATGCTGTGAGAGAAAACAACTGTTTTAACAAAGATCCTCGTTGGTTAAAATATTTACCCGATAAATCATGATTCGAGCCCTTAATGAACAAATTAAGATTTTTTAACCGCAGCGGGAGCGCCGTTTCCTATTCAACACCAAGAATACACCGTGTAATCAACTTGATAAGCTGGCGTAGTCAATCACCTTTCGTACAAAAGAGAGAAGAGGTGTAACGTTAAGTGTTGACGCCTCTGAAAAGATGCAATCTTCCCTTTGATTAATACTTATAAAAGAAAATAACTGGTGCTTAATGGGCGGCATAGATGGCGATCTTCAGCGGAGCAGCAACAATAGTAAGAAGAAGAGCTTTAATAATCCCGGCTGCGGGCTGAAGCTTCACCTCGCACGCCGCCCGGGGACACAATGCTTTCTCCGCGACCCAGTGACGGGATTCAGCCGCTGCCGTTCATGTTCGCTGCAGATCGGCCGGCGTTATTAGAGAAGCTGACTCCGTTGACCTTTTCATTACGGATGAAAATACTGAGCGTTGTCAGGATTGGTGCACACCGGCAATTTGTCAGCAGCTGCGTGAGGTGAAAAAAACAAAACAAACACAAAAAGACAACCTTTCCGCAAGCTTTTCTCTACGCGTAGGGTGCATCCTATCTCCTTTCCTATCCACTTCTCTTTAACCCCGGAAGTGTTTAAGTGGTGGCCATGATAAGGAGCGTTGGAATTCTCAATAAGCAAAGGACAGGGGGATCAACGCTTCCTTTATAACCTCCTTTAGGAAACACTGATGCATCCTATACCAAAGGAGACCAGATCATTCTGCCCCACAATTCCTTGTGGCGACAACATTTAAAGGGACCCGCTCATCTGAGTGTTCAGGGAAACTCACGATGGCTCAGAGCAGATCATTTTAAGTAACCAAAGCAATAATCTGCCTTGAACACCTTTAAATAACGCAAAACCCAGATCCCAACTATGAATGTTATGTGGATGTTGTAAAATCTACAGCCTGTTTTCAGTTTGATTGGTGATTTATTCACCTGGCAGCCTCTTTTCCCTGGATTTCAATTTAAACCTTGTGATATTTGAGATTATATCAGTGGTTAGAAGGGGAAAGTGTTATAAATGTGCTTTTTGTAGTCCATTTTCTTCGGATTATTATTCCGTCACCTTAGTGAAAGTGCGGTCCGACAGTCACAACGCCTTTAGGGAGCCTCCTAACACCTTTCCTTAACCCTGTGACGTCATCCACAGCGTTAAGGAAACGTAGATGAGAAAGGAGGGACTATTCGAACGTACCCTTAGATTCCAACTGTGTCACCTCGCTGTACCACCCATGATGCAACGGTGCATTTGTACGACTTACTGGAGCGCTCCGATAGCTTGTCAACGGTATAATGCCCACTGCATCATGTCCTATTTCAGCGTTTTACCTTAGTCAGCAGAGGTTCAGTCTGATGACCCAGACGCTTCCCGTGTGTCACTGCAGCGTGATCACATATCGTTCAGATATTAGAATAATTCTTTAGGTCTGCCTGTTGACTCAGTTTTCTCACTCATATAAGAACAGTTGTCGCAGTTATTATTTCATGGGTAATCCTCTTTTGTCAGTTCTTTGCTTGTAATTTGTTGTTGCTGTTGCGGCATGATAGTCACAGCTCCGTGTTGGGAAGGCTTTCAAGCTACACAGGCTATAGAGTTGTACCACTTGTAATAAATGTAAGCAAAATAGAGTGCTATTTATAATCTGCTTGAGGGGATTTAACGGAAACTCCGTTGTTTGGGAAAATCTTGGCACACTTTGTTTTTCCACCCAGAGTTTGAGTGCAGCGTTTGTTCCTGAAGGAGATTCAACTTTCACTCATTTGTTCTGCTGCTCCGAAGATGACTTCACACGATTAGTCACCTTTCCCAAACAGCAGCCGGTGGCGGCTGCCGTGCCAAGTGCATGTCCACCAGCGGGAACACCGAGAAAGGTAGAGATTTAGATCAAACCACCTTACTTTGGAAACTGACCGACTGGATGTGGAAATCCAGAATCGAACTTCATGTCAGGAGCCTTGGACTCCTCTTGTGAAAGATGCGCTGCAGCATCTCCAGCCCCTGTTTTTTTGCCGCTATTAGCAGCATGTCGTCAGCGGCAGGAGCTCCGCTTGAAGAATCTGAAATTGCATGTTCAAAATTAGCCCTGCAATGAAAAAGAATAGACGTGCATCCAAGGGTGAGCTGCTGAGGGGGAAAAAAACAAATAAACTACGTCACCGTAACTGTTAGCGCCACATGACCAGTATGCGTAATTTGCACTGCAGCTGTGACCATTACAAAAAGTGGTGAAATGATGCCCGCAGGCCCATTTTGAATCACTCTCCTCGGGCCATGGCGGTAAAGAACCAGATAAGAGCCGAGGCCGTCATCTTATCGAGCAGAGAGAAAAGTAGTCCAATCTGGAGTCAAACCAACAGGCGGCAGCGTCAAGCGTGTTGTTGGAAATGGGCGCGGACGGCAGGAAATCATTTAAAAATGCTAATGTATTCATTTGAGAATGCAGAACAAGCAAATACTTAGCACTCCCGTGTTGCTTTGTAACTCATTGAAGCCGCCTTTTCATCCTGTTTACCCACACATTCAACACGTGTTGCATCTAATCGGATTGGATTATCCAAAAGTAGTCACACTCCCACTTGAACTGACTAAATCAGCTCTTTTTTAATTTCTAACAGAGAAAGTTAACCATTTTGAGAAAGTAGCTGTTTCTGCGTATGGTTTAAGAATTTCCCGTTGCATTATTGTTGCTTTGGTATGACACGTTTACCTGGTCGGACAAAAAGAAGTTGTTCAGAAGAAACAACTTCTTTTCTATTCCCCCGTCAAGCTGATGAATAATCCCCGTTGTCACGCTGACTCCATCCTCACGGTTTCACTGCAGAAAAGAAAAAGATAATTAGAGACTTCACTCTCCGAAGATGTCTCGCCTCTCTCTCTCTCTCTCTCTCTCTCTCCCCCCCCCCTCATAACCTCTAGTGACAGAACAATTTAGTCTGAAACATTGAACGACGCCAAGACCAAATTATAGCAACAGCACAAGAATCCAATGAGCAGTGTCAACCTGAAGCACGGCACCTTTGTTCTCAAACTCATCCAATGGAAATAATTAAGCTTTAGTTTGAGCTGTTCCAAACAACAACAACAAAAAAATACATGACCAATTTCCCAAAGGAGTGGAAATATTTCTTTCATGGTTACTAGTAGCACTCTGTCTCCCCCACCAGACCTTCTCTGTAGAAAGTCGTTTAACTTTCCCCTTGGAAAGAGCTCACTCAGCTGTAACATTAACTTCCCCAAGTTTCTATTACTCCACCTTAGAAGTGCTTCGAGTAAAAAGGACGTGATGCGATCCGGTGACAGACACTGTCAGGGTTTCACAAAGACCTTCAATCTCTCGATATCAGGCTCTGGCAGGGAGCGAACCTTGATAAATGAAAAGAAGTAGAACAAAAGTGTGAAGAGCACTTCTGCGAGCAGCTCCCTCTCGGAGTCCTTTTGACGTGTCGACAGCTGAGGCTCAGACAGTAATGGGGGGTTTGACGTGGGGCTGATGGGCGCCCAGCCCGGCGAGACTCAGGTGGAGCGTCGTCCCACGTGCAGCCACCTCCTCCGACACTGCCGACAGCGAGCATGCTGGGTATAAAAACTCCCAGGGAGGCTGATGAGTTATTAAGAATTTAGGATTCTTCATAAATCAAACTATAAAGACACCTAGAACTGGCATGTCAACCAAGCAAAAAGACATTAATTGCAAATGTTTCAATGGAAGTAAACGTTGTTCCCTTTTTCACCACTGGGGGTTGCCCTGTTTCAATAAGAGTGGAAGACAATATGACCCACAACGGAACAGAATACTTCAGAGTTGAAGATATTTAGTGGTTATTCTGCCATTATTTGACTAGTTCAGCTCAGTTGAAATCAACTTTTGCGATCTGTGACACCCCTGGCCTCCAGAAAAATTCAAAACCCAGATTCATCTCTTCATCCAAAACAGAGATTACATTTGACCATCCATTCATTCAGTGAAATATTTCAGTTTAATCCTGTTGTCACTGGCACTAAAGCACATTTCACTCCAACTGGTGTCAGAATTTGTGTGTGAATGAGTGATTGTGATGATCTAATGAAGAGAGAGAAGGTGGGAAGGGTCAGTTTCTGCTGCATTTGGTCTTTTCTGAGTGAAAATTTTAACCAGTGAGTTACAGTGTCCGTGACCCATGAGAACAAGGCCTGAGTGTTGCCATTACCTGCACTGATTTCTTTCTGAATGATGTTGTGATTTAGCAGTGGAGAGTCCTTGTGAAGCAGGAAATGTTTATGGTACATTTGTTTCTGGGTCCTTTCACCTTGAGTAGGAGTAGAAGTGGTGGAAACCTTGTGATCCCTGGCAATCATAAAACAGTTTCCTCTCACTGTACTGAATCTGCGTCGGTTATAGTGATGGGGAATCATTTATTTATCCAGCAGTTGTGACTACCTGCCCACTTGGGTTAGAGCCCCGCCCCCTCACCTGAGCGTGTGCAGCTTCAGCTGGTTGGCAGTCACGATCGGACGCATGTTCATCAAACCAGGACAGAGACTCACAGAAGGTACGAGACTTTAAAATTGATTGTGGAAGTGGTTGAACAGAGTTTGGCAGGACAGCTCTAAGGTGTGTCACTAGTTGACAGAGGAGTCAATTCATTCGTAACACCGGAAGCATTTAACCAAACAATCAATTCACTGCTAATTGAGCAACATAATAGAAATATCATCATCAGATTCCGCTTTATTAATTTCAACTTGAAGGTGAAGGAACGTCATATAAATATAATTTTATTTGGCTTCTTAAGCGTTTGGAAAATCAACGTGACGAAGACCTCGGTACACATTTGGTCCTCATGCTTTCTTATTCAACCTGCATGAAGCTTCATGATCGTAAGCCAGTTTAACACTAAAGCTTGACTTCCGGTTATCCCTCTCACCTTAAACGATAAGCTCGGGGTTAAAATCCCAGTTGCAATGACTCTTCATTGTTTCAATGACAGTAGTGGCTTCTGGGTAGATTCGTCTTTGCTGAGGTGCATCCTATTGGCTGGTTTCTTGCAACCTTTGCTTTCTGCAGCCGGATGCTTCACAATGTATATATTGTTTACATCTTGATCAGAATCTGAACTAAATTACCTCTGAATAATAAGGTATGGACACTTTTTTTAACATTTTGTGTTATTTGGAGGATCCTTGTGTTCACCAACACAAACGGTAGTGAAATGATCAGTGGAACAGCTTACCGAAGCCATTGTACTGGTCCTTTAATAACATCAAAGCTGTCTGACGTTATCCCAAGAAAATCTGTCTGATCCTCTTGGATCAGACGTTTGAGCAGCTCGATGATGAAAAGCACAGACACCGACAAAGGCTGCTTGTTGCTGCGGTACAGTTCTCATTCTTTACCAAGCATTCGCTCAGTACAGTATACAGTCGACCCCGCTGTTTGGAAACTTAACAAAGCATTGTGTCTGCGTTTTAACTGGCTGCATGTCCAACTTTGCTTTCAACTCGCAACTTCCGCCCTCCTGGGCATATCATCTTTTAGCCCCACGTTTGAATCTTTGAACTATCTCTGGGAATTTGTTTCTTTCATCTCCCTGCGGATTTTCACCCCCAATATGCTGCGGCACAATTAGGCAGACAAGAACTAATTTATACTCAGTGGTGACAAATGGTCAGTGAATCGTAAAATGATATAATTACCTTTCAAAAAATATGGCGGACCTCATTTAACTGACATTAATTAGTCAAACTGTTTGAAACTGCAGTTGAAAACCTTCCAACTGTGAATGGTCATACAAGTCTTACTTATAATTAGGCCCTCTGCTTTTGTAGATATTATCCTAAGGCCTAATATGTTGATAGGACTATTATCCAGAGACCCCTTTGAGGCTTTAGACATGCAAGTATATTTCACCATATAGATTAAAGCATTAAAGCATCAGTGGACCTGGTGAACAAAAGTTTTCCAGCTGAGAGAAATGTCTCCTCGTACAGAATAATACAATTACACAACCAACTAAACTAATATTTAGCTTTTAATTAATTTGGAATCGACAGACAGCAGCAACAGCACAGGAAAAACATCCAGACAACATCAAGACAAGACAACAAAACAGTGACGACGGTCAGAGTAGGAAAGAAAATCAACAATGTACAAACGTCCGTGACGAGGAAAACGCATAAACAACAATGCAAAAACAGCAACAAAAAATGTACAACAGTCAAAAACAGAAGAAAATGCTATAAAAAAACAACTATGGAAAAACATCGACAATGCAAAAACAAACATTACGAAAAAACAAAATGCAAAACATCAAGAAAGTAAAAAAAAAATCCACAACAATGAATAATACAAAAAAATACATTGTGAAAAAACTGAATGAAAAGCATCAATGTAAAAAAGCCTACAATGCAAAACAACATTGAAAAACATCAACAAAGATGCAAAGACATCCCAAATGCATAAAACAATACTTAATATTGATATCCAGTCAGGGATTAGGGAACATACACGGTGAACACACCATCAGTCCATCCAACAACTGATCAGCTCACTTTTGAAGCATTAACTTGCTCCTGCAGATTGTTAAGCGGATGAATCTTTGACTTATTATACAACAGTTTTCATCTTTCACGGTCTCCCGGTGCTGATGGGACTAATTTCATCGTCTACTGTGATTACCCCTCGGTTGGCATCCATTACCGAGTTCACCACTCTCAACGCGAGCCAAGTCATCCTTTCCTTTATGCCCGGCCCCCCAATTATGGTGGTGGTGGTGGTGGGGGGAGCGGAATGTTTTCCAAATGCACCGTGAACCTCATTCACCAGCTTCATTTGCAGCTGCAGACGCTCAAATTTCAATTTTTCAGAGGTACTTATTTGCCTTTTTTTTTTTTTCTTGCTCTGTACACAAATGATGTGTGTAAACACCAGAGAGGGGAGCTAATAAATTGATGTCCAAGGACCCTGGAATGAATGCGCCCCTTTAGTAACTGCGCCTCTAATGCAGAGGTCATTAAACCGTTCAAGCGGCCCGTTCTTAGATTCATCAGTGTTGCTCCAGTCAAATTAAAGCTCTGGGTTTCGGCATTAAGAAGCCTTGAAGTTAGTCAGACGAATTTAGCAAAGAGACTGGAAGACTGCAGTCCTATCGGCTTTAAACTGAAAAACAGCCTCCAACAGCAAGGAAACCGAGTGTGAGTCTGCACTTTATGTACAACGGAGTCGGTAGGTATACACGTCTCGCTCCCCCCACTTCCCTCCAGTGAGTTATTCACGGGCCTCGTGGAGATGAAATGTTGGAGATTTACTCCAATCAATGCCCCGTCACAGAAATGTCTCACTGGAGCCTGTCGTGCTGAGAATAATTCCCCCTCTCTGCTTTACATAAATGTCGCAGCTTTTTTTAAAAAGGTCACTGAGAATTTAGAGCAATTTGGACAATTTTAAATTACTTTGTTTGCTTCTTGCTTTTGGAAGAAGCAAACAAAGAGGGTGAACGTGCTGGAGATGGAACGAGATCAGCAGCCTTTACTTTTTTGTTTTTATTCTGATCCACTGATGACCCTCAGTCTCCTTTTCAGCATTCGCGCCATCTTGAAAGTCAAAATGATCGATGACATTAGAATGAGTGGACACTAATGTTAAATGGATTTGGAATTTAATATCAGACAGAACAGAACAGTAAAACCTCAGCGCAGACATCAGAAACGGTTGCGAGAGAATTGGTATTCGCGTCAAAGCCACACAGCGAGGGGGAATTTGTGGAAACATTAATGCTGAAGGCAGAACAACTTGAACCTCCTGAAAATTAGCATGTCGAGGAAGACTCTAGAAGACACATCGGGACAGTTCAAATCTGTTTTTGAGATATCTCACTGTGTTTTGCGGTGGGAAGTTGAATTCAATTCAAATTCCACAATTTCTTTACCAGTGAATATCGACCACTTTGTACCGGGGCCTCCATTACACAACGTTTCCACGTGAAAACGAAAAACACAACTTTGTGAAAAACTCTTTAAAAGTTGGAACTTTTCACTCTGACAGTACGTGCTAATAAATATATATATAGAAATATATATTTGCTTCTATAGCGAGACTTCACCAGGCTTTCACATGATCGTACCTCAAGGTTGGTTAAAGAAGTACTTGAAAAAATATGTATAAAGATTAAGATGGGGACAGTTGAGTAAGGGCTTGATACGTCTTTCCAATCTGTTTTTATTTAATTCAGTGGATGTGAATAATAAGGCCTTTTTTCACCTTTGGTAACAGGATGTGCACTAATATTTCCCGCCTGTGGGACGACCTGGTTCCATGATGACGAGATAATCAGTGTATGACGGTTGTGACTGAGGAACTCGGACATGTGGTGTATGAGTGAAAGCCTCAAAACCAATAATTGACCCAATAGCGGTGTTAAGAGCAGCGTTTAGTTCCATATTGTCCAAGAGACAGACTGCAGCTCCCCGAAGGCCATTGGCCAATCGATGAAGACGCCGGCGCCATCAAAGCTGAAATATCCAACCACCCACTGTGGAGGCTACGCGGCTGAAAATCAAAAGACAATATGCTCCCCGGTTCGCGCGTCACTCCAAGATAATTGTTCTTCCAAGGCGCTCCGCTGTACAGGTTGCAGAAGAAATCTATGCTGTGATTACACAAACAACAGACAAGCGAAGACTATCTTGAACACACATTTGTGCTTTCAAAAGGTAGCCAGGATGGGTAAAAAAAAAATGGAGAGTGAGAGAAAATCAAGCGTGTCCATGGGAACAGAGTGGTGGAGACCAACCTACAGCTTTTCTCTCGTTTCCCAAGGAAGTCTAATCCTTCTGAAAATTGTCTAAATTGGTTCGAGGCCTTGTGTTTCTGTTAAGAGGGAGTGCATTTATTTTTGTCCCCCTCCAAAAAAACAAAAAAAAGAAACCCACCCCAAAAAGCTAATTATTTCTTTGTGGCAGCTGCGGCGGCGGCTGATTGAAGGAGGCACAAACAGCTGGGATGGACACTCGAATCGGGTCCCGTACTGTACGTCTGCACGATTCAGTGTGTGTAGTGATTGTGCAGTGGCCCGTGAAGTGGATTAAAGGAGCGGAAAGCAGGGGATGGATATTTTCCTCTGGATTTCTTTATTTATTTCCACGAGTTTCCCTTTCGTCTCACCTGCTTGAGGTCTAGGAGCCGCTGATGTGATCCTCCTTGACTGGCACATAAATTAGCATATACTGTACGGACGGTGTGTGTGTGCTCATGCATTCCTCTGATATATAAGCGCCTTCGCTCTCTCTCTTCTAAAAATATGAAAATGCTTTGCTGTTGACCTTTTGCTTCCCATTTGATGGCGCCCATGTGGAAAGGATTTAGCACGTCTTTAGGGTCATGCATCGAGAGCTTGGCGTTAAAGTGTGAATTGTCACAATGAATGTCACGCGTCCCGGTGGAGTCCCCGGCCACGTGACGCTCAATGCGGACGCCCTTTGTGGAGCGATGTCGGTTCATGTATCCCAGAACAAAAGTCTCAGAGTTGAACCGCACAGTCACAAGGATGGAGTAGTTCTTTATTTTGGATCAATAAATCAAACTAAGCTTCGCCAAGGCCTTGTTTACGTGATGTAGGCCTTGTTTACGTGATTTTTTCAAGTGAAACTGAAAACCTTTGTTGTGTTTTAGGTGTTGGTGCTCGGAGCCCTAGTAAATAATTGTGCTGCACATGCTCAGTAGATGGACAGTCAGAACAATGTTTCCTCCAGAGTGTCATGACTCCCAGTCCATGTTCTCCTGGGACTTGGTAGTTTTATGGTTGACAGTCTTGTAAAGCGATGCGTTTTCACTTGGAACGTTGTCCTGTGAACGGGATCTGAGCGTCACGTTACTAATGCTGATTTCATATTTGGTCCTCTGTGTGCCATTTTCACGAGGGAATTCAGATTAAAAATAACAACTATATCTTGAGGCGCAGTCCAAATTGAAATCCATCAAATTGAAAGGATCGTTTTGCTAAAATGCAAAGCGTCGTATCTCACTGGAGTCCGTCCAGCTCCACTGCTGCATCAGTGTAGTTTTCCTCTCTGTGATGTCATTGTATGCGTCGGTCTGATAGGATGAGAAAGTTTGTAAAAGTTGGTTAATTCCCCGCAGATGATACCGGGACAAGTCAGCGTCTGAGAGGTGGAGCGGCGGCCAATCTTCTTGATCTCCTGCGACATCTTCAAGTTTGGAGGTACACACACACACACACACACACACACACACACACACACACACACACACACACACACACACACACACACACACACACACACACACACACACACATATATATATATGCACTGTGCAACCTTTAATAGGAAAATCTACAATTGATATACTTTTTGGGGGGGAAACTGGTAAATGACTGTGACTGGCATCATTTTGTACCTCCACATGTTGCTTCCCCCGGTCTCACATGACTCTACTAATAGAAGCTCAACCCTCTAAAATGATGCAAATTCTGTTGTAGCTGCACAACATGCCGTATATAAATCACGGGGCTGTTTTTGCAATGAAAGCAATAGCTGCAGTGAATGTGCCCTGAGACTTTGAGCGTGCACTGAATTCCACTCTGCTGCTTCAGATACAATGCAAACACAAAAGTAGAGGGAGGAGGGCTTGTTTGACTGACTGATCCTTGAAATTGAAGTTTCTTCCTGTGCTAAAGACGCTCTTGTTCCATTTTCATGAGAGACGTGGCAGCAGCAGTCATTGTACCTTCCGTCGCAGCAGAAGAAACGGTGTCACGTGTTTGATTGGCCGCTTTAGATCAGAGATAAGTCAATTTTTCAATACCAGCAGCTTAAAAAACTTGCGTGGCCACCCGCGTACTGGTGTACTGTTCAGCCAGTTTTCACCGGGCGACTCTGAGCGTCCGTGTTGGCGCCCTCACTTCACCAACATACTGCGGCGGACTGATTGAAATGAATGAGTGGGCTAGAATTTTCCTTTTTCTTATAAAGTGCTGTGCAGTAGTCTCTGCAAAGCTGCCAATGTAAAGAGATGTCCTTGTTGTTTTCATCGCTGGCAAAGACCCGGTAGCAATGAAACATCCTTCATACATTCAGAACACCCCAAGTTTGCACATCCAAGCATCGCACAGTAACAAATCTTTGGTGGAGTACATTCAATTTATTCTTGGCAGCAGGACCTTCCGATTTCTTTTCTCTGCAAGTAAGAAAAATAAAAAAAACTACCCTGCAGCACAGACCAGCTGAGAATAAGCACAAATGATAACAGCAGTCATAAATACACGCTTAACAGAACTGTACATGTTTACATTGCTCCGGGCTTGTTCAGCGTCTGCGTTTATTGGCTGGTCTCGTGTCCACAGAGGGAACGCCGTCGAAGGATTATAACACAATTAAGTTGTATTCAGTGTGACAAAGTTGACTAATATTTTCTAAGCAGTTAATTTCCTGTCTCTCCTGCTCCTGATAAATGCCGAACGCAGTGATTTAATTTCATCTAGTAAAGGCCAGTGGACAGACAATGAGCACTCTGCGTTTGGGGTAAATGAAAGACATTCTGAATCGATCCAGGCTGTGATTCAGCCACAGTCGGACCTCGCCACTGCGCCATAACGCACACGCAGGGCAGGATTAGACAATATTCTGCATTGTGTCCGCCGGAATGAAGCGCCGCACATTTGTATACAGTCGGCTGCAATGTGTGCATCTCCACCAGCAAATTGAAATTGCCAGCTCCCCAGAGAGCATGTGCATCTTTCTCAATTTCACTAGAAAGTGGGGAGAAAAAGAAGAAGAAACCTCGATCAACCTTCCCTTCCTCTTCCTCTGAAAATAGCAATGGATGAACCACCCGCTTTCTCTGGGCCTGCCCAACATCAATCACATTCAGCGATGGTACAAAAGGACCCTTTTTAAAATCTTCTGAACTTTGCTGCAGCACACGCTGCTGCCTCCTCCTCCGTGCCCTGTCACAATGAATCGGGCCGCGCTTTGGTAAACATATTTCCTGCCCGCGTTTTGAACACCACTTTCCTCGTCTTGTGCCGAGGCTTTTCCAGAAGTTTTGTGTGCAGCTTTTAAGTCAAACTCTAAGAGGGTGAGATGGAATTGATGATGATCATCTTCCCTTCTTTGACAAAAAAAAGAAGAATTATTGATGAGTTTTTCCCTGACTCATGCCTTTATTCTCTTTTGCTAACTCAAAGTTCATTTTTCTTTTCCTAAATAGAAATAGATAACTTAATATCTATTTACCTAAACACAGAGTCTTATAAACAATGTGTGTGTGTTTGTTTGTCGGAGCTGCTGAGTCTGTAAACAGGCTGCATCAAGTCCAATCCTCATTGGCTCCATTAGAGGAATGAGCAAGATAGCCCTTGTTAGGGAGAGAGAGAGAGAGAGAGAGAGAGAGAGAGAGAGAGAGAGAGAGAGAGAGAGAGAGAGAGAGAGAGAGAGAGAGAGAGAGAGAGAGAGAGAGAGAGAGAGAGAGAGAGAGAGAGAGAGAGAGAGAGAGAGAGAGAGAGAGAGAGAGAGAGAGAGAGAGAGAGAGAGAGAGAGAGAGAGAGAGAGAGAGAGAGAGAGAGAGAGAGAGAGAGAGAGAGAGAGAGAGAGAGAGAGAGAGAGAGAGAGAGAGAGAGAGAGAGAGAGAGAGAGAGAGAGAGAGAGAGAGATGGTTCTCGTGACATGGCAGAAGGCCAGGGTCGGTGACGGCTGACTAATGACTTTCACTGAGGGTGTCAGCCTCAGATTTATGACCCCGCCCCTCCCTCCCTCCCTCCCTCCCTCCCTCCCTGCCTCACCCCAAATCCACTCTCACTATCTTAAAGGAAGAGTTATTCATGAACTATGGAGACATGTACGCAGGCAAAAAAACAGAAGAAGGCGCGCACAGTGTACCCCGGGGAGATTTAGAGCTGGTCGCCAAAGCACGCCTGTGCCGCCGGTGATGTTAGCAGTAAATAAAGTGTCGGCGTTCACTACAAGCTCCAGACGGCGCTCATCATGAGGCATCAAGAGCACAGATATAAACAAATGTCGCTTATAGGTTGCGGTCGGTATTGATTTATGCCCTTTCAAACCCTAAACCAGACGTGCTAAGTGTTGCGGAGCCCGCCTTGACCTTTTGAATGATAAAAAACCGAGGCGCAGTGCGACCTGGAGGCTTCTGCTGCAAAGTACCATCCAAGAAAAGGGACCCAAAACTTGTTAGTGGCCTAATATATAGCTCAAGAGCAACATTTTGACAGCTAAGATATAGCTTCAGTCTGCACGGGCATATTAGTATTATTTTAATAGCAGTTCCTGCAGTTGCTAGACACTCTCTGAGGCTGTACTTAGACACAGCAGTGCTTTGAACTAAATGCCAGCATTAATATGCTAACATGCCAGAGTTGACAAGAGCCGCAGTGCAAAGGGAGATCTGGGATTTGTGCTTCTTTTTTAAAATGTTTTTTAGCAGTTATCATTTCGCAGCAAATGATTATCAGCCTCCCACATTCTCAACCTGAGCGAACGCTTGTGTTTGCCAGGTAAACGGCCCCGGTTCCGACTGACAATTCCAAAGGTGATGAATTAGCGTCACCCTTGTAGAGCTTGAGGACTCACAAGACAGGGAAAAAAAAAAAAAAAAACTGAGGCAGCTTGAGCTAAATCAAGCTTCAAACACACCGGCTCTGACGTGCCACATAAAGCAACCGGCGGCGTAATTTAGTTCCTCAAAACTCTGCACCTTCACTTTGTAACTCGTGACTGTAAATCTCCAACGTCGAAGCTCAGAAGACACCGGGGCTATTTCTGCCGGCTCGAGGAGGCTCCACCAGTGCTGCGGAACACCTCATATACTGCAACTTTCACGATGAGTAATACTCCTGGAGGTGTTGCACTTTCTGAAGGTCAGAGTGCCGTTAGTATCCAGAAGGTTTTTTTTGTTTGTGTCCTGAGACAAAACTAAAAATCCTCTTCTGAGATGCAATTTCCCAACTTAGCTCTGGGTGGGATGCCAGTCGGGGATCATGTCTCCTTCTTGCAGCACTGTTGTTGAACCACATTTCATCATCTACAAAGCAGCGAGTTTCTCAGACAGAGGAAGTGATGAACTTGTAATACACGCAGCTTTGAACCCGGTAAGCATCCCTGAGGTGGCCCGGGAGGCTCGGCACTATGCAAAGGCTACCGCAAAAAACGCACAGCAAGAAGGGAAGTCTTGTTTTTTATTGGGGGCTTTTGTACCTGTGGTGGGGTTTCAGCAGTAACAGGCTTGTTTTCAGTGACTGGAAGTGTCCAAAGATACTTTGGCAAGAAGTTCATGCTGTCATCTAGTACAGTCGTCTGCTTCACCGGGACGTTTTCAAACACAAGAAAGAAAGCATACTTCATTGATACGCTTCTCTACCGCTTCTCTACATTTAACTCATTCTATTCCGAGCTAGGGGAGCTCGTGGGTCAAAGGTCGTGCTCAAGGAGACACTGTGGTAAACCGTCAGCGATGGGATTCAAACCGGCAGTCTTCAGATCCCACGTCCGCTTCCTTGTCCTCACAAAGCTGAGTGAAGCTTTTTGTTTGTTCCTATCGTGAATTTTCAATCATGCTCTGATATATTTGATACACATAAAGCCCTTGTAGATAATCTACATAAATAAATCTATATCTTATGAATATACATTTTCACAAAACGAATTATCTATATCCAAAAATACATACCATATCTCTATATTCAATAAATGGAATAGCTTTCCATTCATACCCACGTACACGTTCATATAGACAGTGCACCACTTTCGCTGTTCGGTTGGGACAGAGGTCTGCTGTCATTTATCGGTGGGCGTCGTACTCGCCCACCGTACAAACAGGAGCACGTTATACAACAGTTCATGAAGCAGCGAAATGACAGGTTTCTGTGAAGGTGAGATAATCACTCCATTTGCATACAGTGTCTGAGTCAAACAGCTCGTGTTGCTTTCGCTCGCTCGGCGCGATGCAAAGGTGCCTCCGAGCATAGATTGCGAGCGACAGAGAGAGAGGGAGAGAGAGAGAGGGAGAGAGAGAGAGAATTTCACAAGTTACACATGGCGGATGCTTTTAATCCAAGTAGCTTTACCGTGCCCCAAGTGCATCGCAGTGCACATAGTGTGAATGAGGTGGGAGGGGGGGGTGGGGTGGGGGGGTGTGTTGGCAAAGACATGATGAGTCAATTATCCAAACTGTGTGCACGTGTTCGTATGTGGCAGGGTTCAGCGAGCCTCCTCTTGCTCATGGCCCCTGTTATCCGTGTAGGTTAAATGCCAGAATGGTAATCAAAGTGGAATGGTCTCATCGCCGGCCTAATCCAGACTGGCACCAAGAAGCAGGCAATCTAAATGTTTTCACTCCGTGATCATCAATTGCAGAGGGCTGAGTTTGGAGCCGCACAAAGACACTCGCGCACACACACACACACACACACACATACACACACAGACTGATTTGTGAACATTTCCACAGAGTGATTATCAAGCGCATAAGGACATTTGAGAGTCGGGGAGCGAGAGAGCCCAGCCGGTTTGAGTATTTGGCAAGCAAGGTAAGGGAACCGTGATTACAGTCTGAATGCTATTCCTCCCTCGACCCCCAGATGGCTAATTCAGAGAGGTTTAATGCCTCTGTCATTCACAAAATATAACCCTCTCTGTATGAAACAAAACGGATCGCTTGTGCTGTTTCTGATCCACCTCTGTTCTGTGTCTGAGCCTTTGTGTTCAAGGATTTAGTCATTAACTCTCCTGGCTCCATTATCGCTTGATTAATAACGGAATCTCTGGATTTAAGGTTCAGGTAATGCATTGTCGCTGTTTATCACAAAAACCAGCCTTCTATTCACCGCTTGGCCTTGTTTCACGTTCCTCACAAACATATTCTAAGTTTTAACGACTTTTTTTTTTTTTTTTTTTTTTAATTGACAAAGCTCCTGCAGCTCTTGGAGATGAACTGAAGCGCCATCTGTTATGTTGCAGAGATATTAATTTGAACCTTCTCTCATTGCTTTAGGACAGCTCTCACAGCTGTTTATCACTTACTTCAGGTTATTTCCAATTGTCTTCCAATACGTTCGGCAACACATTTCTCTGCATTCTTAGGTTAAAACGGACAATTTTACCAAACCACGTCAAAGAGTCTTTCCACGGCCACGCTCTTTAACATGTATGGAATCACATGACGGAACAACTATCAGGTAACTCAACAGCTGGTGATAACAGAGCAAAATGATTGTGTGAAATGTGCCCTCATGGCACCGTGTTAAATGAAGTGTTGAGTCCATTATAGAGGGACTGCTGATATAAGTGTTCAGCTCCAAGTATTAATATCATATGAACATAGGGTAATATGGATTAGAAACACTTAGGTTAATGGCGATTTCGGTCAGTCTCTCATGTGTTTCTCTGATGTAGCACAGAGCTATTTTAAAATAATTAATTGTCAGCTATTTTCTTTCTGCTCCCCCTGAACAGGGGTTTTAGTTCAGGGCCCAAGGTAAAGTAGTACCGTAATATCCTTTAAAGTTTAAAGGTTTTCTTTGTTGTGGCAGGATATACGTGAGAAAGCAAACAATTACTATCAAAAAGGACAATTTTATTGATACTTTCTGGTGCAAAATGCAGTGAATTCTCTATAAAAACTTCTCCTATAGCTGTTTTATGATGCAAATATTTACAAACTCCCTCTGACATCATGACTTTGAGTCTAGTTTGAGATCAACGAGATGGCGAGCGTTCATTACAGTGTCACCGATATCTCAGCTCGGGTCTCAGTTTTGCAATGAATTTGTTTAAAAAAAAAGAAAAGGACATTTTCTTTGAAATTTCACAATTTTTCTTGGTGGTTTGGCAGGACGGATTGGAGCCGCTTGTTGGCCGTTTTTGACTCACGGAGTCACGGTTGACTCAAGGTTTGAATTGATCATTGCTTCCCTCAAAGTGATTAAAATATCCCCTCCTTGCTGACTTCTTATCTGGATCTACTCTTTGAATGCTTCTCAGTTGGCGCTGAAGCTGCTGCAGCAGAAGTGTGTGAACATCTGTGATTGGGAATCCCTGCTGGACAGTACTTTGGGTCAGTGGCCAGCGCTTGAGATTTCCGCGCTGGTAAATAACTTTTTGCCCCCTGCTGTTTTTTCTCTCCGGGTCACCTGGAGGCTTTTCTTAGATCTTCCCAGATTTCAGGGGTGAGAACTCCAGCACAGCACCGCATAAAAAGGCCGAAGCGAGTCATAACGGCCTCTGGGGGTTCTGTTTTGTAACGCTCGCGTTTTCCTCTTTTTTATTTTTTTTATTTTTTCCCCTTACGCTTCCCAGGGGGTTTGATAGCAGCCGACATCACACAACATCACACATCCGCATCTAAAGGCTCGCATTGAGTGTCTTTAGAGTTGTAGGAGAATAACAAATAAGATAATGTAAAAATTATGGTTTCCTTCATTAATATTCCCAAGTATGAATTAAACATGGGTTCTGAGTCTCGAATGGAGCACAATTCCTCCTCTGAGAGATCGCTCAAGTGAACTGATTGGTAACGTCTCAGTTTCTTGAACGTTGAGCTGCTGGTTCAGCACTTCAGAAAGAAAGGTTGAATAGTGATGTTTGCTTGTGGGGGGGGGGGGTGGGGATGCCAAAAAAATGCAGTAAAAAGTAGGTCACTGAACAACTGAGAGTTTGTCTGATTCACCACAGAGTCGGAAAAGAAGAAAAAAAAAAATCATGTCTTTTTGTCGAGTCATTAGTCAGAATTAGCTCATATATGCGTTTAATCAATACGTCTATTAATTATTGCCAGGCTAAATCAAAACAAATGCTATCCTGATCTGATATCCTGAGGGTTTTTCTCTCACTATCTGATACTATGCATCAAATAGAGAGATTACAAGTCACTTCAAAAGGAAGATGCTTCTTATGAAAAGGCTTTGAACACTGATTTCCTGGTTCAAGGACGGACTCGGCACCCTGTGATCCTGCCGTCCATGCTAATTAAAAAAGGAGTATTTTATAGCTTTTGCATTTCATTGAATATTTGGTCTTTTGTAGTTTGGGCTTGAAGCCAGAAACTCATCAAGCAGAAAGGTGTTTTATAGCCTTGGTTTTAAGGTTAGAATTGTGCCCATCTGCTATGAGGAAATGGTGCAAAAACACCTCCAGAGAAACAAATACTGTCAGTCGTCGACACGTTTTAATACTTTGTTAAATCCCTCTAATACAGAACGAGCTCAGTCATCCGCCGGTTTGAAATTGTGACAGGTATTCTGGGCCGTTGCTGGGAATAAAGTGACTTACATGGAAGGCCAAAATGGTCCGTCTGACCCATTTCACTCTGTCTTTTTCTACTTTGAAAGACTGCGGCTATGAACACAGTCTGAGTACACAGTGATCAGGATTCACTAGGACAGAACAAACTCTGTGACTCCATCTGTCTCCCCATTTGTATCAAGACTGTAAATCCTTGTTCCCTTTTTTTCATGTGGTGCTCTAAGGCTGGGAAAAAATAAATGTCACGCTACAGCTTTAGAACCAGTTGTTGTTTGTTAACTTTCTTCTTGAAGGTTAGTATTACACTTCTTTTCTTTTTTTTTTCCTGAGAACTTGGATTAGGCTTGGACTGACATTGAGAAAACACATGACTTAACTCTGGAGTCGCATTCATAATCTGCCGCCCAAAAGAATCGGCCACTGTGTGCAACACACAAGCTGCCGGTCAGTTTAGCCGAGCAGTGGTTGGTTGGGATCGGACCCTCGGATGCTCATGTGGCCAGAAGGTGCGTGGGCCCGGGCCAAACAGCCGTCGTGTTCCTCATCCGAGAAGGAGAAACGGCAGATTGACTCGCCAAAGTACCTTTGCAGCACCACCTTCCTTTATAACTCCGGGCCCAAACAAACGCTTGTGTCCTCGACGCCAGTACCCTTGTGCAGTAGCTCACCCATTGAGCGCACTCAGAACACAGGTTGCACGCAGCGCATCCCGCTGCGAGCCTTCATGGCTCAAATCTTTCCCCGCGAATTCTGTCACTTCGGTCTGTGGAAGTGTTGCAGTGGGAAGTATGAAAGGGGGAAGCACCAGTCATCTTGCAGTAAATGTGACAGAGCAGTACACACACACACACACACACACACACACACACACACACACACACACACACACACACACACACACACACACACACACTCCGCTGTAAGAGAGAGATGACACATTATTAAACCCTTGCAGTTGTGTACTGAACCCCACCATCATGTGCAGTTTGGTTCGTTCACTCACTGTGGATCAGTCGGCTGGTTAGCTGGAGGGGAAAACTGTTATAAGTGCCACATATAAACGCAAAGAAGAAATCCTGTTTGGAATGTAAATTGAAATATTTATTCAAGTTTAAGCAAAAGGTCAAGTATGAGGTCCTGTTTTCTGGTTTCTGATCATTTTTCACCCTTTAGGAGCAGAGAAAAGAGTGAAATGGCTACAAGCTATTTGGTTTGGATCCATGTAAACATTATTCCTGCTGGGTAAAGGGTTTTAATGGAGTGCGAATCTTCATACTCCGTCTGAAAACACAAAAAAAAGCAGCAACATGACTCGCACCATGTTAGTACTTGGTTGGACACCTCCTGAGACATTTCAGCTTTATGTTGATGGAATTCACGGTAGAATTGAAGCTTTAAGAGGGAAATCAAGACTTTCTAGACCAGGAAATAGTTCTTTGTTGTATTTTAGTATGTTTGACTTGGAGCCTCAATGTCATGCTTTGCATTCAGATGTGGCCTTCTTGTTTGTTGTTGTAAACGGTTTCCTTCGCTGATGCACATGATCCCGTGGCCTTGTTTTGTGACGTGACGTGTTTGCAGGAGTCGCGTTCAGATTTTATATCATATTTTTGACGCACATGACAATGCACCCATTTTTAGATCCCCGGTGTGAAAGATTTCAGCACCAGTGTGTCGTTAGTGTGTGTGATTCTGGCTTGGTTTGAATCACGTCACACAGCCGGCGCCTCTTTGGCCACAGCACACGTCAGGTTTGTGAGTTTCTTTTACATGTCCTCTTCTGTCCTTCCACACAAACTAGTTCCAAAGTGTCCCCGGGCTGTGCGAGGCCTGACAGAGATTAATGTGTGTGAGTGTGTGTGTGTGTGTGTGTGTCTGTGTCTGCTGGAGTTAACGCTGTCCCTCTGTGAAAGAACCCCTGGTCCCATGAGTAACCTCACTGACACACACAGAAATGTACACTCATCATCCCTACACACACACACACACACACTTGGAAATGTTCTTAAGGCGTGAGTAACCCGGGTTGGAATCGTTGAGGGACGACCTTGTGTCTAAAACTCGATGCCCCCTCTTCACAAATGATTTGTGTCCAATAGCCACGCTCGTCCCCTGGTACACGCCGGCTCCTTCTCCCGGCTCCTTTCAGCAGACTTATCTTTGACTCAGATCCTGTTGAAATTCCTCCGCGGAGACATGTTGCATAACATTTGGCTTGAGTCACCAGAGTGTCCTGAGTAAGACATATTCTCCAGCGTAGGTTGTTTTGTTTTCTGATGGGTGATAATGAATTTATGACAGGAAACCTATCCAGCCTGGGCCTCCTATTCAGTTACTGTTGACTGCTGTGTCAGATGATGGTGGTGACTAAGCTTAGTCACTGCCCGCTTGTTGCTTGGCCATTGTTAATTGACGTCAATCCCATTAAGATCAAACTTTGTTTTGTGCGTGTGTGTGTGTGTGTAGCTCTCTCTCTCAGGGGAGATCAACTAATTTTGCCACGAGCTTGAAGTGTTTAATAATACACGTGCATACGACATGCAGCCCTGTTTTTCCACTGATTTCTTCATCTTAGCACGGCAATAGTAATGCTGTTAGTTTTTAGATTGTAAAGTATAAATCCACAGAGACGCACAAAACAAAGTCAATCTCTCTGAGTGAAATCAATGTTCCAGTGAAGAAATGTTCCTTTTAATTGTACACATTCGCACAGGCTTGATTTAAAATAGACATTTCCATCATCCCCAGAGCACACTCATAAGAAAAGTATGGAATTGAACTCAGTTAGTGAGCTTGTGGTTAAGCCTTTTGGATAATTTTAGATCAAAAATATATTATTCATGTTTCTGTCACCTTTTTCCTCGCGCATGCAGTTGGAGTATTTTGCGATTGTGTTTCAGATGTAGAAACAAAACGTACCTGGTTCCAGCCCTCCATGAGGCAGCTTTTTACTTGCAGTGTTTGCTTAGAGCTTCATTCTCTTCTGTGCCGTGTTTACTGGAGCCAAAGTTTACCCTCACGACAGACACAGATCCAGTGGAGGAGCTGGAATGGAATCATTGAGGCAGTTTCCTCGACACAGTTCTGGATTTGACTGTGTTCCTTGTCTTGAATGCTGCATTTGACTCATGCTGCTTGAAAAATGCCGAGATAGAATACGTTATACTTGTTAGTCATGTGATGAGACTGATGTATATAGTATTTTATAAGCCTGTAATGCTGCTTGTTGTCATTTAAAAAAAATTCCCTTCCATTTTTTAAAATCACTCAATCTTAGATATCACGAAAAAAATCCTAAACTCTAACCACCATTGACCGGTCTTTTTTTATTTTATTTTACACTTTATAAGACCTTATGAGACAGCAGCGTCCCCGGCTGGCCGATAGACCGAGTGTTTCCAGCTTTGAAGTTGCTCAAATGATGATATCTTGTAGAGTGAGTGAAATCTTCTTGTAATTTTTCAGAAATCTGTGTTTCTGTGGTAGATTACGGACACACTAAAGATGACCGAGTTCTTGCTTGTGAGGATTTTTCTTCTGACAGTATCCACTGCCTCTGCACCTCCCAGCTGGGCAGATAAATCCCTGCCTTTCTGACACGCTCCAGCATTTGAGCAGAATGTGCGCAGACATCCCTCAGCAGATATCATTGATCCAGTTTTGGAGAGACACTGATCTAAATATCTTCACCACTGGTGTTTGGTTGCTGCCGTGTCATTCTCACACTCCCTCCTTTTCCCTTTCCACCGGCTCAGTGGAAAAGCTTCAGACTAAAGCTGCCTTTTGGCAAGTCCTTCTCTCCTTTTCTTTCTCCCCACTCCACAGTGCTTTTACATCACTAATGCGGCGGGAATTAGACTCTAAAAGGCAGACGTACTCGCTGTAATTCGCATTTTCAATCATTTTATTAGCTCCAATCAAAGGGAGACTGCAGTCCTGCGAACTTTAACGCAATATCCATCTCACTTGTTGAAGGGAATGAAAGCTACTGGAGGTATTTTCGAGGGAGGACTATTGTTATCTTAAATGATCCCATTATCTTAAAAGCACTGTGCAAAATTGGTCCGACTTCACAAGGAAAACCGACGCAGCACCTTCCCCCTCTGATCTCCTCTGTCCTTTAATACAAAGTGGTCACAGTTCACATTTTGAGAGATCAGTCGCTTTAATCACAGTAGAATTTGTTGAAAGCCGCCGTGTTTAATGCTAATGACGGAGTTCATTAGCTCTTGTGAGACTAGATAAGTACTGGAAATCTGGAAATCAGGCTAAAAACAGAAATTTGAGTTGAGTTGTTGTGATGAAACAGTTTTACTACAAGAAGATGAGAATTATTGAGGTATTTTTTCATTTATTGAACGTTTCATAGTTTTCCAGTTGCAATGTATTTGGTATTTACATAAAACTGCAGTTGATATTTGGATTAGATTGAGTTAAAGGAGGCGGTACAGCGTCATTTTTAACTGACCTGGGCCATTTGTGGCCCTTTGGATGTTCTTGACCGGCCCTCAACTTGTAAATGAAATTACTGTGTTAAATCACAAATATCTGCTAAAACAAATAAATGTATAAGATGTGGAAAAGACAGAAATGAATGCAGCATGAATAATGCTATAAACGCTGATTTCTTTTGTTTGCTTTGTGTTGCCAGGACCTCAAAAATACCCCGAGCACTCTGAATTCTATTTAGTTGGATGAAATGGGCTGTAATAAAGTTAGGATGATGTACGTTTTAATATTGATGAAGAGAGGTTATGATGGATGACTGCTGGAGGATTGCTGGAGTTGGAATACTGCTGCACACCGAAACGTCCCGCAATACAAAGGTATATAAAAGGGAATGGCAGAGATTTTGGCACGTCACCGCAAAAATGGCGCTTTTGAAGCCACACAGACATTCTTTACACAACCGCAATTCATCGGAATCGAGCCCGAAACGCAGCTCAAAAAAGAGCGTTTGTCATTTGGAAGAAAGCAACAGGGTGACATATGTGGAAGTATATTTATCCCTGCTGGTCTTTCATTCAGTGCTTGGATAAAGATGCTTTATTCCGGAGGGAGCTCTATGCGCTCTTGTCAAGCCTAATTTGTTCTCCTGCAATGGATCTGTGCATACCAGAGTGACACTACCACCCTGCCAGCCTGAGATAAACCCCTAATGGAGATGTGCAATGAGTGTGTCCATGAGAGTGAGCAGGTGGAATGAATCACTCCCCACACTCTAATTTACAGATGTATGTTTGCTTTTGTGCATCTGAAATTTATAGACGTAATCTTGAACACACAAGGCTGACTTTGTAGAATAGGCTAAATAAAGACGTACCTTGAGGCACCTTAACAACTGAGGATGATTAGTTGCACCTGCATTTAAAAAAGACAAGCAGATTCTTGGATCAAATAATAGTGGCGACATCCCGTCTATCCATCTGATTATACAGACTCACCGGGCCTTTTAAGTTTGCACCAGTTATGAAATGTAAAGCGAAGCCCGGAGTTTGAAATAAGATCACAGCAAACAGGCCTCGGTCTGCAATCCAAACAATGCCTGCAGGATGCACAGCAGGACTCGTCGAGATGAAATGAAAGAAATGGAGTGGCGGTGACAGGCGTGGAAACCGGAGGAAGAATGAATGAGGTCGGGGACTGAACAAAGGGTTAATAAAAACGGGTGCCATCATTGATTTGCAGAATATTTTCTCAAGCATGACGCCTGTTGCTTGAAAGGTCAGATGTGAGAAAGATGAAAGCTCAACCCGGTGCATCGGCCCGCCCTCCCCCGCACAGAACCAGACAGCCAGTTATTGATTTGAGGGAAAATGGAGTTGAAGACACGCACTGAACACCAGCCTGGGTGGGAATCCAGAGATGACCTCACGTGTTGAGACACCGGAGCAGACATCCTCCAGCCATTGAGTCCGATCAGCGTGCTTTGACCCGCGGTGTAGCAAGCAAAAGAATGGCAAAGAGAAGAATCGGCCCGCAAGTCAGTCAATCAATACGTTGCTGTGACAGTCTCCAGGAAGGAAACGATACTGTATATTAGTCCAACCACAAAGATCTTCTATTGGATGTTTTCAGCCCCTTCAGTACACCTTCCTGTTTCTTCTCATTTTTAACTTTGTACCTCGTTGTGCTACACTCACTTGTTGCTTCAAAACTCACACTGCCGTATTGTCAGTCTGCAAAAAGGTCAGTTGGTTATTTTCTTTGACTCTGCTGATTCGACATCTGTTCGACATTTGAAGCATGAAGAGAGCACTTGGAGAGTGTGGACCACAAAGTGTTTATTGAAAAGTTGTCAACTACAATTGTGATTCAAGTCTGCCGGCTCTCGCTGCTTTGGGTAGATTCAATCCTTATAGATCCACGCTAAACTGAGCCAAACACAAACATGGTTAAAGTCACTCAGCGTATTTAGTAGGGATTTCGCCTGATCTGGTTCTTTTTTTGAAACAGGGAATGTGTCCCAGCGACCTGTGCCCTCTTAAAAAAGGTTCGGCTCAAAAGAGAATTCTCCACAAAATCAAATAACAGTTGAGTGTCTTTTGCGTTCTCCGTGAGCAGTTTCTGTGAAGCCACTGTTTTGGATGGAGTCGCTCTCCTTCGATTTGTTTCGGTCTTTTTCCTTCCTTGGTTCCTCCTTTGGGGAACTTTCTGGCGCTGGAGCAGCTAAAAGCCGCGCTGTGTTTTCCCCGCCTGCTGTTTGTCTGTTTCCTCGGTGAGGCTGTGCAGGTAACTCACAGCAGGTACAACCTTACAGCTTCACAGCTGGAACACAGGCGTTGAGGCGGGATCCAATCGCTAACCCAACATGGAATGTCAGTCAAATGGATGTGAATATGTTGGCTATAAAATCATGTGAGGGGGAATGAGATGGAGTTCCAGCGTGGTCGTAAAGCTCGATGACTCTTTTGCTTAATGTCACGGGAGAAACCTTGTTGAAGTCCATACAGCTCATTTAAATTTAGCCTCCATTAGAGCTCTAATAAGGGTGCAGCCTGTGTGGAGGAGAAATGTCGAAATAAGTGACATGGCATGACTTCATTTAGCATTACTCACTGTCCACTGTGAGATCAGCGAGCTAATAGGTCCCCAGCGAGTGGTCAGTTCATAATGATACTCCTCAACCAGCTTGTATCTTTTCTTTTCCACCAAACCGTCCAAAAGCATCTCTGTGGCAAAGGGAAATGTCACTAAATGCCAGGCCAGGCCCACCATTCCAAAAGCCAAATGTTAGCTCATCTGTTATGTCACTTTCCACTCAAGCTGACCAGCTGCTGTCGGGATTGGTTCTTTTAAACGTCAGCGACGGGAATACGAGATTGACCCGCCGGCCTCGCCTGGCTTCAGTATGTCAGACGCATCCGGGGGCCGCCGGGCTGCCGGGAGAACGCTGCAGAAAAAACCTTGTTTGCACGCAACTGCAAAGACTTTGTGACGGCGACGGCTTAAAATGCTGTTAAGTCGAGACGTGTTGTTATTTGGTCCTGTCAAAGCCCTGAACAATTAGCTTTATGCTGTCAGTCGCCGGAGTGCTTTTTTAGTGGGACTCGGGGGATTGAGATGGCTCCTTATTGCTTTTAAAGTGCACCCTTTTGTTCATTACAAGGATGATTTAGTGTGTGACACTGTGCACGTTACTATCGCTTTAAAACTTTCTGATTGAGTCTTTCTGACAGTTTCCATATCCGAGGTGGTCCGCTGAGTGATGGCAACAGGAGGACAAAGCGCTTTTCTTGTGGTAATTAGAGCTTTGCAGAATGAACCAGACGGAGACGAAAAAGTAGAAGAAACACGGCCCCCGGGCTTCAGTCAGGGATTCTGGGATATTGCTTCCTTGTAATTGGGTTTAATTTTGCTCTAGCTTGATGAGAATTCAAATATAAATCCAAACAAAGGTCAGGCATTCCTGGTGCAGTTTCAGGGGAAATGTGAGGAGTCGTCGGTGGAGACACATCCAGCTATACTGCACGCCCTGTTAGCTGGCTGTGAAGTGAAAATGAGCGTCTTGCTCTGCAGGACTCAGCCTGACAAGTATGTGCAAATGGAGTGAATCACTCCCAGTGTACCCTGGGTAACAGTTCCCCCCCTTCACTCCCTCTGCCTCCCCACGGTGACGCTCAACATCTGTAGCCACTGTGACACAATCTGCAAGTAATCCATAACCATAAATCCGATGACATCTCATCGGGAGGAGGGGGGGGGTGCAATACCACCGTCCGCTGGCCAAGCATCTCCAGCATCACCACAAGCTTGAAATTAGAACATCCCAGGAGCCAAAATCATGGTCTTTCCCTCTGACACACACCCTGTACTGGATTGGACATACTGTATGTTTCATTTTGTCTGCTAATACATCAGGCTAATTTGGCGTTTTATTAAAAATTCGATACGGGCCGGTCAATGTCCTCGGCATTATGAAGGTTCCTCCGTGACCGCGGCTCGTGAATACATCACTGTCCTCCCAAATCAATTCCAGCGTGAGGAGACGATGCGTTTCTGAGCCCCTTCAGATAAATCCTGCAAGGAAACAAGCCTCCTCTGACATTAAAGGGCCACTATTTAACTTTCTGATGAAGAAATTAACCACCCCCTTTTTTCCGCTTTCATGAATAAAATGTTTGCGATTTCTGCACAATTCAGCACCCTGTAATTTTACACTAGCTTCTGGTTGCAGATGTTACACTTGAGCTCATTTACATAACGGTGCAGGGATGAAGGGGCTGTGTTTTTGCTCTGGATATGGATGTATATCGGTCTTTTTATGCACATATGCTGATGTGTGAAGATGGAAATAGATTGGCACATGTGTTCCACACATGTTCTGCATATTTAAAGATGTGATAATTGATAGAAATATACGTTTATATGTGTAATTTATGAAACTTTATTGTTTGGCACCACTTCGTGCTACATTTGTGAAGACCAGACCCACAACGCGGTGAATGAGAAATTATAAACCATATGGCAATTTGCTTTGAGTTTGATGTCTTTTAGATTTAACGCTAATTTTTATTTTATATTTTCCCTAAATGTGCAAGAAATAAATAAACCTGCCAGATGAAGAGCAGAGACATTAGATTGCGATAGCCAGACCTACATACTGTTCATCAAATGTAGCAGCATTTCTATTTTTTCTTCTCCTAAGTGAAGAATTCAATTAGAAAATATTCAGCAGAACACTTCAGTGATGTTTATTTAATTTAATGTAGAGTTTACTAAGTTGACATTTGATCAGGACAAAACAAATTAAAAAATGTGTATATATCTATAGCTTGAGAAAATTAATTAGCTTTAAAAATGAAAAGAAGACATAAGATTTCAATGAAAATGTGACTAATTATGACAGAAAAACGCAAGTTAAAAGGGGAAAATTAAAATCAGACCTTTTTCCTGTCAGAAAATATAATTATTGCGCTAAATGAATACAATATTCTTTGAACGACCGGACTTTCTCTTCTGCTGGGCAGCTGTGATTTAGGGGTTGGGGGGAGGGGGGTGCTTGTCCTTTTCACCTGCCGGATGTCCTCACAGGGGGCCCTGCACCCCGGGTTGCACCCAGCAGAGGGCGAGCGCCTAACATGGCCACTGCGCCGCCTCCGGTGTGTGACTGCGATTGTTTAAATGACATTTACGGTGGAACGCTGAATTAAAAGTGCCGTCCGGTTCCCCAACAATTTGTCTCTGCTCTTGTCTGCATTCACAGGGAGCACTAAATAATTGTGTGTAGCCTTGAGTCAACAACAGATTCAAATATGTGATCCCAGCTTTTGATGATATCAATTAGAATACTTCAAACTAATACTTGAACTCTTAACTGTCCCAGTGTGCATTGTCAAATAAGAGAAGCACATTAAGCACTCAAGAAACAATAAAAGCTTCAGTTTGATTCTGTTACAACTTTGAATGCATTAGTGTGTTTAAATGTATGTAGTTACATAGACTATTGATTTTTGCATCGAATCCTCCATATTGATCCATTAATCAGGTAAAATATGTGGCGAGTACAGAATTCTTTTCAGTATAAAGCTCCCACTCTTGCATTTCCTTTCTCCAGTAATGCATTTATAGTCGCGGCGATAGCATCAAGTTCGTGCTGTATCTCGCTGCTCGCGCTATCGCTATGGTAAATAGCTCGTGATAACAATCCTTATTATGTCTGATGCTGCCAAGTTGTCACCGTCTATGAAATAACGCCACTATTAGCAGCTAATGGTGAGCGCTGCAAAAGACAGATTCCCGCTGAAGACACTATAAATTCTCCGGGGGTCAAATACAATAAGTGCGTCCGCGAGCACGTCCGCCGTCGTAAAGTCGCAACGCGTTTAATCACAACCTGCGAGGTCATCCGAGGACTCGCCGCCATGGACAGATGGTTTGGACCGGCGGGTTGAAATACAGACAAGAATGCATGTGGCGGCAGTTTATGGCGGGACAACAAAAGATCTCCTGAAACCTCGGCTGATGTGTGAAAGATGCAATAAAAGCAGATCGATAAAATATCTTAAATCCCAACAGGAGGGGAGGTGATTGGACCCGGGCTTGTGGAGGCATGAGGTGGTGAAGTTAATGTTGGATGATTCCCGCTTTTGGTGTTTCATGCGGAGTTCTTGAGGGCTTTTTAATCCGAGTAACGTCTCACTAACCAACTGCAGCGACTCGAGTCAAGAGGCACTAATTAGCAGTTCTCGTTCTCGGCGACGGAGAGGCTTCTTAAGTGTTGGAGTTTGAAGGCAGGATGTTTGTTCACTTTCTAATATTTAGTTTAATGTCGGAATCAAAGGCGGAGAGTTTGAATGAATAGTTTTGGCTGAGAAATACTTCCAAACACAACCAACTAAGCGATTCTCTTTTATTTAGTGGGCGTCGGCCATTGGCCATTTAAAAATCTCCAGTTGCCTTTGCTCTTTTTGTCTCTTATTACACATTTACTTTAATTCAGTATTTAGTTAATATATCTATTTTCTTGGTATCATTCGCTGCTTTCTTCAAAACCATTTGTAAATATTTATATACCTTTTAGGTTTTGTTTTCCTTCTACGCTGTTAAAGTTATCCATTCACTTTTTCCTTACTCGATAAAACTAATTTATAAATATTCGATAAGTATTGCTTCATTCTTTCTCCATTTTTTTTGTTTTAATTCCACTTAAGGAAGAAATAAATATTCAAAGTAAATGTGGAAAAAGCGACAAGGAAAATACAACATGAATGCTAAACAAAGAAATACTTATATTACTTTATTAACTAAAGTAATATTGTAATTTGCATCAAACTAAAAACACAACTGTTGCATTTGCTCGCATTTCTTATTTCTTTGCTTGTTCAATCAGTGATTCGTGTTTTAGATCCAGAGACTCGACTTTAAAAGCGACGGAAACTGGATCCTAAAAGCTTTGCATTCACAACGTGTTCGTCAAACCGCGGCTCAGACGTCGTCGGTGTTTTAAAAACATTCTCCTCTCCGAGTTCCGTCCCAGACCTGCTGCGCCTTCACAAACACCAGATCGTCTAATAGCGGTTCAATATGGTGGATGCTCTGAATAATGTGGCTCCAAGTGTCGTGCGCGAGAAGTGCAAGCAGCCCCGGAGATGAATCGCCTCTTTGTGGACCGGCTCAATGATCAGCCAAATGTTTTATCGAGCCAGATGCTTTGACCAACGATATATGAACCATAAATATGTATTGAACGGATCGTTTGATGAATAGCTTAACAATATTTGGAGCGCTGAGTTGTTTTTTCCCCCCTTTTTTCCTCTGCATGGCGTGGTATCGCCGGGGAGGCACAAGAATAAGAGAGTAAACGCTGGATTCAAAGTTGGTGTATTAGTATGCGTCAATACAAAGTCATCTTGGCTTGTGAGTGTTTTTAAAGGTTTGCAGGGAGAAAAACGCAAAAGGGGTCATGCACACTGTTTGATTGTGTTTGGCCTACAACGTCTTATATTGGCTCGAAATTGCCCAGAGGACTCAAATTAAATCGAACATCCACAAACATGGGTTTCGGTTCAGGTGAACGTGGGCGAACAAACCTTCCCCAAATAAACAAAGCCGCACTCCTCCAGCCTTTCTATATGTTTGGCTTTTCGCAGCGTCGAGGTAAAATGTCAGAGGCAAGTGGGCGCGAACTTCCAGATTAAGAATCCTCACAAGGAAAAAGGCGGATCAAGGACACAGAATGAAGAAACACAGAACTGCATCTGGTCATTATTATTTAAAATTACAGCTTTATGTTCACCGTGTTGTCTCTGATGGTAAACACAAGCATGTGAAACGTGTTGAATCGTGTGGGCGAAGAGCTGCGGCACTGTCGGATGTCACAGATAGAAACAGTTAATTATGCTCTTATGTTTGGGTCCGCCCACTTGAGAGTGAGCTTTTTCTTCTTCTTTTCCTTCTCCCACCTGAACTGGTTTTGCAAAGTGTTTTTATCTCTACATGTGGACAAAATGCTATATTTAGCACACAAGGCATCAATATTTCATGAATCACACGATGTACCTGTAAACGGTCGCCGGCGATGATGACTTTCAGCGAGGCATCGATAGAAGTCAGACCTTCACAAAGACGTGACAATGTGCTCTGTAAGAAAGGATCTAAAGGAAAATGACCATCTTAAAGAACTAACAACGATCGCAGCTGTCTCTGGGAAACGTGCTCAGGCCGGTTTGTGATTTGTTAAGAAAGAAAAGGCTGTGTGCACTTAGTAAATTCCCACCCTACACGTCTTTAGCGCTCAATAGTTCCTGTGTTTGATGTTTTTCTTGAACCCAGCCACCAAATAACCCTCAACTCTATTTAAATGCTTTATTTTTTACAAGATAATCTCAAACAACTCTTCCTATAGCTGCTCATCAAACATCCAAACTCGACAGTCCTTCCTTTAGCATGTTAGACATATTTTTGGCGTTCCGTAATTCTGTTATTTTATCCAATCTGTAGTATATATTTTTCCATTTTTAGGCTCATTTCCAGCTATATCTTTCCTCTTGAGTTGTAGCTCAGCAAACACATTGTCGTGTAGCGTAGCTGCAAAGCAGCCCTAAATCTTGATGCTTCCCCCACCGTGCTTTACTGTGGGGGTTTTCTTCAAATAATGCTTTGCATTGCATAGTGTTTCATGACCATACCCATGTGGCCTTAACGCAGGTCAAATGACAGTTTAGAAGCAATTATTGCAGAAAACTAGTAAATATCAATCATAGTGTTCCTCCGTTGCAATAAAACAGACAATGTAGACGGGTTGCACAGGCAGATTGACGACTAGTGTGGATTTATAGCTTCAGTCGGCGGCAGTAGAGAGCAATTGACTGTGACTGTGGTCTCAAACAAGTGCAAAGCACACGCGTGCGTGTGGCGCTCTCATCTACACCTTCAACTTTGTAAAGCAACATCATGTCCCGTTTTGACTTATCGTGCTGCTACGCTGAGTTGTACTAGCAAGTATGACACCTCATTTATTCCCTCTCTGCAGTCTGAACACCCGCAGACTCTGGAAGCAGGTACAAGCAATATGCATCCGAGCATGCATTCTCATTACGGGGACGTATGCGCTTAAGTTGTTGCACCGTTCACTGAAAAGCCATAAAATCCCAGCGGTTTGCACAATGTAACAAACCACTTTGCCCGCAATCTAAAATGACTTCTCAGCAACAACAACAACAACAACAACAACAAAAAAAGGAAGTTTGACTGGAACCAATGCAGACATGGATGACAATGACAGTGCAGCATGCAGCTCCAGCTGGAAAGATCACTTCCTCCCGAAGAGGGTGAATCAGTGTTTGGCTTTGGGGTGTCACACTTCAGGGGCAAATGTGAATCCTTGGACCAGACTGACCCTTCTCCATGGTGTCGTGGAGGCGATGCCACATGTAATATTTCTATTCATCGCAGTGCTGAGGAGCAGCTGAGCCTTTTATGAGTGTGTGTGTGTGTGTGTGTGTGTGTGTGTGTGAGGATGTTTTCTCTCAGATTCAATCACCTGATGTCTCTGTAGGTGGTGCTGTTTTCTTATCCTCGTCCGTCCGGCCCCCCTCTCGATGTTTTGCTATTTAAGGCACCACAGATATGGTCATTATGGCAGGCAGCTGCTCTCCCATGTGTCTCACCATTCCGATATGATCTTTAATTTGAATACAGCTTTTTTTTTTTTTTTGTTGTTTCCCTTTGCCTGCAGCTTTAGATTTGACCTAATATTGTTTTTGTTTTGGAGCCGCTGTGGGAATCTTGTCTCACTGTCATGGGTCCATTTATTTTCCATTAGTGCCTTTTAAGCTTCACTTTTGGAGAGCGTTTTTAATCGATTGAGAGGCAGCTTTTTGTCATGTCTGCAACTCTGACCTGTTGTCGCTTTGTTTTAGGAAAATCAGAAGCAATAAACGGCATGTGATAAAGTGAATTTCCTCTTTTGAACACATCCGAACAATTTATAAAATTCAACAACTATGATTTGTTGGAATGAACGACACTTAACGGCACGACGACCACCGTTCTGCCGAGTGAAACAGAACACGGTGAGTGTATTAACGTTAAGATGGATTATTATGACAGAGTACGTGGTGACGACTGTGTCAACCACATTAAAAGAGGACCGGCTCGGTGGAAATGTCACCGGATGAAACTGCAGAGCGCGGACGTCGCGTGGGCGAGACTTGAATTTTAATTAGCGCTGGCATTCGTGTGGTTAAAGTGGGTGTCACCTTTCCCCAAACGCTTGTTGAAGTGAAACTTTTTTCTAGCTGACCTCCTCCTGGTCCTCTTTAGTTTTCTTAACTTCTTTTCCCAGGCGTGATTTTAAAAAAAAAAAAAGAAAAGAAAAGAAAAGAAAAAAGCCCGAAGCTGCAAACTGGCAGAAACTGAACTCGGGACAAATTCCCAAGTGTACTGTAAGGCAACGTTGGTGAAAAGCTAAAATAAAAGCTGATTTAATTACTTTAGTTTTCACTAGAAACAGCATGTTTTACTTGAGTTGCAGCTTAGTGGAGTTATGAGTTTAGTCTTTGCCTTGGTAAATGCATGCGTAGAAATTTAAGACATCGAAGTCCCGTGACAATGCTCTTCAGTACTTTCTCAGTATTTAATCTTTTGATGTTTCATGTGAAAACGCATCATTCGTTGTGTAAACGGAGCCCAAATCTCACACAGACAAAGTCCAGAGGCTTCGTCGGCCCACAGGAACGATCAACTTTTAATCACAACTTTAATCATTTTGATTTTAACACATTTATTTGTACTTGAAAGTCCAGTTTAAGTCAAAACTACCGGAAGTATTGATTTCTCTCATAAATGGAATAAGTGTCCTTCAATTCTTTTCAGTGGTCCGACAATGTTTGAATGTTTAACAAACACAAACTGTTAAGGAAGAAAAGTGAAATCACCGATAAAGAGAATTAATGACTGAACTGCTGGTTATATGTGAGCATTGTTTGTTTATATAAAATATTATATTTTTGATGAAAGGAGATTGGTTGGTTTACAGGATGTTTTTAATAAAGACATTGGGGAAGGAGTTGAAAATAACAAAATGAAATATGATATAAAATACAGGAAATAGAGAATTTAAATCAACTGTACTACTTGGTGAGAGGAAAATTTGTCGGAGCGAGTTTTCTTTTCTTTTCATGTCATGATGCTCTGGTAAGACCTTCAATTAATTCAGGTGCCCGTGTGAGCGCCATGAAACTGAGGGTGGAGGAGGAAGAGTGGGGGTGTCACGGGGGGGAAAAAGTGACAGACAAACCACTTAATATAGGTTCCCCGGTAATATGCGTCATCGACATGGATTAGATGTAAACTACTCTGCGGGGGAGCGGGGCCATTACTGTAATGATGAAAGGCAGGCTGGCGCTGGCTCGAGAGCGAGGCTGTGCACTTTTTTTATCCCCGACTTCATTAAAAGGAGATTCACGGGGCTTAGCCTGGAAGACCACCGCTGCCAGGAGGTTGAGCAAAAAGGGCGACGCGAGTCCAGGGACTGCAGCATCTGCATGCGCCTCAAGTCTTCCATGTAAAGTGTCCTTCTGCTGGGGTTCAGAGCAGATCGCGTGGCCTCGCTCTCCACCTCCACCTCCACCTCCACCGGTCAGAGATGAAAGACATGGCTTCCCCTGATGAGGGCTGCAGGGCCTGAGACTCTCCTTATCGGTTAGTCCACACGGCCTTGGGATTAGTATTGATAACTGGCGAGTGAAACTTTTTCCCCCCGTGAAGTTTCACTTACTTGGCATCACTTCTGCATCAGCCATGGTGGGACAAGCTCGTCTATATGGCGGTAAACATTCATCCAGCACAGACCGATAGAGACGTCAGAGGCAGTGGAGTATTGCAAACTCTTCTGAAGGTGTTTGACCTCTGCCTGACTGTATTAATGGAACTTTCTGGGCCTCCTTCTACACACGTAGACTTCTGTACCTTCTAATGTTCCCATCATGCCTCTGGAGTTTGCCTTGGGATTGTTTTTCCACCAAATCTCATTGTAATTGGGATCATTTGTAAAGGCTTTCAGGGATCGTCTGTGGGGGATGTCACCTTGGCCTTTGGGAAGCTGTGATAAGCAGGTTTTTGGCTGTTTTTTGACAAACAATTAACTGATAAATAAAAAAAGTAATTTTCAGATTAAGTGATAATGATATAATTACCGGGGCAGTGGCCGAAAATAAATGCAGAGTTGAATGTAATCTGTGCAACGAAGAAGCCTGAGCAGGAAGGAGGGGGGGGGTGCAAGGACGTCGTAATAGGAAGAAATAAAGTCAGATTATTAAGATTACTCCCTCGTCTTAAAATTAACAAGACGGCATCTGATCCAATCAGAGCGAATTAATCATTCAGGGGTTACTGGCAAGGTCTCAGGTTGGCAAAGTCACTGAGAGTCGACGCTTCATCATCCTTCAGCAGTCCTGGTGGTCCCGAGGTAACACCACCAGCACTAAACAAGCATCCCTCGTTGACCTATCAGCCTCACAGTCATTGTTTCATACAAAGCAATAATTTAGTGCGACATATTGATTGGTTTAAATGAACAAGGTAAATGTGGAGCGTTTTAGAGTCGGCTCCTGTCTTTCCGGGGCTCTTATCTGGAGCCCCTCAGATGTAATCTCCACGGGCGACTGACAAGCTGGACGGCCAATTTCCTGACTGGGAAGGTTCAGTATGTCCAAACCAGAGTGTCAGTGCTGTTCAGTCAGTAACCTCCCCGCAGCGCGCCTCACTAACATCTTCATTCTGCTCTGGCTAAATTTACTCGGTGGTCTGACTTGGGGAATTGCCCTCTTGAACGACGGGGTGCTGTTCACATGTTCCGAGCTCAGCCTGACCTCCTTTTTTTCTGCTGCAGATGTCTGAAAGTGTTCTTTCTTTATCTCAGCCGAGAATATAATTTTCATGCATATATGCAGGGAACTGGGTAATAACTTGTATCAAATTATGACATTTCATCATTACTTCCCTGACTGTTTGGACACCTTGGCATTTTAATTTATCCGTGATATTCGTCTCGTCGGCAGCTTTGGGGTGACTTCAAGATTGCCAATGCTATAAAATAACTTGATATGAACAAAGACGGTCTTTACTTTGCGACGTCCATGCAAAACCAGAATTACCTTCACTGTAATAACATTCATGACGGTGGAATTTTAAATTCCCTGGCTTCACGCTTTTAGTTAGTTGGACGACACTTGTCAAACTGCCAGTTGCTCATCCCGAATAATCTTCTCTAGAATATACGGGGGAAAAAAAAAAGGATTTCCATATTGAGCTGTCACTTCTCAGGGACAGATTTTCCATTTGTAAATGCATTGTGGCATACCACACATAATTCCTGAGCCACCGATTCACATTCTTCACGCAGTCTTAGTCGTAAATAGCTTGAAATACACACGTTTTGCGTGTTCTCTGTGCAGTCCATCATCAACCTTGAGATGTACTTTATGTGAAGACAGAGTCCATCTTTGTTTGCATGAAAACATCCCCTCTAATTGAAGGAAGTGCTTTCGATTACCATTCACGCTGTTCCTTCAGACAAGTACTGAGATTCACACTTTGGCTACTAATGCACGGATGTTTACCAAGGCCTCCTTTTAGCGTGCAAGTGTTCTGCAGGGTATTTAAGTATGGAAGCATTGATTAAACTTTAGAAATGAGATGAAATTTGATCCAATACTTAGTGTAATAAATATTGGTGCTTTAAAAAACAAACAAACAGAAAAAACCAAATGGCGCTGCCTATACCAGGGGGTGTCATACTTAAGGCCCGTGGGCCAAAACAGGCCTGCAAGAAGCTCCAGTCTGGCCAAACCACCAAACAAACTGTAACAATGTCGAAGAAAACATTGATTTAAAAAAAAAAAAAAAAAAGAAAGTCTTGAGATTATCGGACATCACACCAGACTGAGACCTGAGCTGGGATGTCGGTGATGCTGCCATGAAAGATGGCTCCCTGGTTGCTATCAAACTAGCCTCAAAGCCATGCTGTCAGTTAAAAGTTAAACTATCAGACTGTAATATACCTTGACATAACTTACCCTACGAGGCCAGCCCTGCATGTTGTAGCACACCTTCACACACTTTGTCATGCCATACCAGCAACACAACCACGCTACAGCATATCACAATTGAACAATCATACCTTACTGAGCTATATCATACCTTACCGGGCAATATTGTGCTTTTTCAAATGTCCTAAATTGCTGTGGTCTTGTTGAGTAGTGGTTTCGAAAGGTGATAATTTTCACTTATTCCAGATGGATGTTTTATTTTTTATAGAAACTAAACATTAAAGACAAGTGGCTTCTCCACTTATCTGCATGTCGAGTATGAATTTTATACAGCTTGTGAACTTGAACACATAAATGAAAGGAAAATGGCAGAGTAAAGTGTCTTACGCCGTCAGGGCCTGCACCGTGAGCTAAATCTGTTCCAAGAGCATTATTTACCAGCTGGAATACAAACAGCAGTGCAATGAATTATTTTCCAAGCTTCTTAGCCCGTTGAACCCTGTACAGATGTTTTCTGCAAGCCAAGACATCTTGTTAACATTTGGCTGTTTTGGAAAATGCTGCTGGAGTCGTTTTTTTTTGTCCTCGTCTTTCTTTCCGAGTCGAAGTTGTTCTGCTGAAGTGTGATATTACTCGCGGCTAATTGCTTGTTGTGAAAGCCGAGTTAGAGCGATTGGACATTTAGTCGTGCACATTCACGTCGGCTGACAGCGTCAGATCTGCCTTTCACTTCTCATAGTCACGGGTGCCAGTCTGAGTGCTGTCTCCTGTCACTTCTGCAGCCCCATCCATCCATATTGCAATACTTGTGTGCATGAACATCTGCTCACGAGCTGCTATTGTGTCGAATACAAAGATAAAGAGGTAGATTGCATGATGATGACATCAGGTTTTCTTTTCTTTTTTTCTTTCCCCATTGCTCATCCGCCTCAATATTTATAAGCCTTTTGCAAACAGTAATCAGGGGTTTGTGGCCACGCAGCCTGCTCGCTACTCTGTGCAGTGAATAAACTGTTGGAGGTGATCCAGCCTTGGATATGAATCTATATGCCTCGGGGTGAGCCGGCTAATATTCCACAGAAGAGATCATATGATCAAAGAAGTTCTCCCAGCATGCCTGTAGAATATAAGCGCAGTCAGCTCAAAGGCATCAGGTCAGCTAACAGCCACAGAGCGGCTGCGTGTGCGCTGCCGCGTCGATGTGGTGTCCTTGATTTTATAATGAGACAGTTTGGGTGCATAAATTTATTCATAGCTGGTGGGTGGACCTCATTATTGACATTGCAAGCAATGCAAATGAACGTAGGCCGAGCATCGCGGATATCAGGGACAAATGTGGAACTTTGGCACATCATGCAGCTTTTGCCAGTGGCGGAGGTGGAGCCGCTTCGCAAGTTACTGCGAGAAAAAGTATCACAGCCACGCTCTGTCGAGGTCAGTCGAGGAGCCGCTTTTAAATTTTTTATTTTCTTGCATTTGAATACATTTTTGATTGTGTTTTCAATAGTCTGATGCAGCCATGCCTGGACTCACACATGGAATGCACAGTACCTCGGGGTGAATCTTGCAGCAGAAACTATTGTAGCTGCAGTTAAAACGCCATGAATACCTGCTCGGCAGTGGCATTGCAGCAAAGGACTGACAGAAATGATGCAAGATCACTTAGATATGCAGCACATCTGCATTTAAAGTTTTCTCAGTTGCACGCATGCTTTTATTTATGCTTTTTTTCCCCATTAGCAGCAGGTAGCGATGATATCTAAATCATTGAAACATTGACGGGGCCAGAGTGATTCCAGTGAGCATCTCACCAAGTTCATCTTTTAAAAACAAATCAGCAACCTGACATGAACAGTAAGATGTCCATTATTCCTTATTTCCACATCCAGGCCCGCACACAGCCAAATATGAAGCGTAAAAAAAGCCTTTATTTTATTTTCAAGCTGCACGCGGAGAAGCCTGGAGGAAAAGAAAGATTGAAAAGGTCTTCCTCCAGTTCTCACCCTTTCTATTTATGCTGGAGCAACTCAATATGTCAGTTTCCTGAAAGGCAATGAGGTGTTAGGGTGTATTTTTCAAAACCGAGCACAACTTTGCAAGGAGAAATAAAATAGAAAAGCTGCTAGTTCATCAGTGAGACGTACCCTAAAGCTCGCAGCAGGGCCACTAATGGCCTTAAAGAAAGCTCACATCTTTCCCCTTCACAATCACACCCGCATCCCCCCCCCCCACCCCCTTTTTTCATTCCCTCTCGTGCATCCTCTTTTACGCAAACCTTCACATTGTCTGCTGTTTTTTTTTCCCTGAGACGTCGTTCATCAACCTCCCCCCGTCGTTTCCTCAAGCTGAGTTTTAAACTTATCCCGGCTGATGCTGAGCAGCCCGTTTCTCAGCTGGAGTGATAAGTATCTTTTGCATGCCTGGCACCGGCGGGCCCGAAACCTCTCCCCGGGGCCAACGGAGCCTTATTGATTCGTCCGTTTTCTTGATTGATTCAGGTGGGGCCGCGAACGGGAGGAGCGTCGCTGGCGCCGTCGTCACACTCACACTCACACACACATCCACACTCGCACTGTCCAGAATGCTAAGCTCCATGACAACAAATTGTTGTGTAGGATTTGGATTTGGATTCACCCGGGCTTACACAACTGCAGAGCTGGCTCACACCAAAATACTGCGGCCCGTGTGATTCGCTCAGCTGCTGAAATTGCTTTTAGCTTTTCTTTTTTAAACTGTCCGAGCAGCCTGCAGATAGATTTCTCTCCTTCTCTCCTTCCCCCCCGCTATGAAAGCATGATTTTAGTGTTTGTGGTAAGTTTGGGCTTTTCCATCTATCAAGTGAACTATTTGCACATTTGGCACAGATCCAAGTTTGCCTCCCACAGCGAGAGAATAATTACACCAACAGCCCAACTTGCACCAGTCCAGACGTGAGGATATGTAATGCACAACTCAGACATGCTTCTAACCCCCCCGTGAATTATTTATAGTTGCACTTCCCAGGACACGGGCCCAGGTGAATATTTCATGCAACTTATTTGCCCCCTGTAATAGGTTTGACTTAAGTCTGGCTCTGGGGCACGTTGCCATTTGGACAGCTCACCTTTCTTTAGCCAGAGCGAGAAGTCGGCGAGGGCAGAAGGAGTTTGATGTGTCAAAGCAGTTCAACCAGACCACCGCTGAACAATCACGTGTGGTGTGTTCTGAAGACATGGAGTTTCATTAATAATCAGCCTGCAGTCAAACCTCTGACAAATGTGTTTTTTATGCTATAAATAATGACCAAAAGTCACAGGTTGCTACCTACAGCCATTGTGCAGATTAAAAACGCTATGCATTCATGATAGATTGAATTGCGACATGCCTGGTGGTTGCATTGACTGCGGTCTGCCATCAATTCAACACAACTGGCTGAGCTTTCCTTATTTTCTTGAAGTTAGAAATTCCTTTCCAAAGCTCAAAATATGTGATATTATGAGGGGAAAAAAAACACGGTTTACTTTTAAAGCTTAGCAGCACTCATGTTGGATAGCCATTAGGTGCAATTAGTCCCTTATGCCAACAGTTGTTCCTTTGTGATTGTGTCGCAGCTGCACACCTCTTACTATGAGACCTACAGTAATCCTGCCAACTTCTTGGGGGTAAAAGATTCCTCACAGGTGGTACAAGACAGCCACAGGCCACATTAATTAGCAGTATTTCTTTTTCTGTCACACAAAAAAATGCTGAACTCATGTTGACATTTTGAAAAACGGTGCATTGATCCGAGAACTTGGATTCCCTTGTTACAGTAGTGTTTTAACCATAAACGGTAAAGGGTTAAGTGACTTTGTAGAAATTAGTTGAGCATTTTTTTAGGCTTTGAGTGACAGGCTGAGGCTCCCCCAACAGAATTTCTCTGGTTTCTGCCACGTCGCGGGCAGCACATGTACAAATTACACATACAATGTTTCTCTGAAGCAGCTTGGATGGGAACACTGTGGAGGGGAAAGCCACATTCATCCATCTTTTAAACTGTGTGGGCTGGCGTAATCCAGCCGTGGGTATGACTCCGGGAGCATTGTGTTCCAGCACTGATGACAAGCGCCCCCGGTCACAGAGGGGTGGAACAAAAAAAAATAAAAAAAATGAAGAGAATGGCAACAACAGCATGTGACATGCAGTGTCAGGCTGCAGATTGAATGCGTTCACAGGTCATCTACAGGTTGTTCAGAAGAAGACGGAGCTTTGTGAGGGAGAATATTGTATAGATTATTTGACTGAGCAACAATGATAATAAAATTAACAAAGACTCTCTCCCACTGAGGGTTTTAATTGCTTCCCATTGGTACCTTTCTTTTTTCCAAACAGGTGACTCATCATGTCGGTTTTTCCATTTCTTTTATACATTTTTTTGTTCTCTATTTTTCCTAATGGAAGCCACCATCAGTTTTGCAGTTGCATGTATTAGCGTTGTTTGATATGGGAATGACTTGGTCATAATACATGAGAGGAAAATCAGTCGCTCTCCGTCATTCAGAAGGTCAGCCTTCTGTATGGCGTCAATAAATAAATTGTTTTGCAATGGTTTGAAGCCAGTTTGATGAATGTATAGCTTAAATTGAAAACTGTTAATCATAATTTCCAACAGTTTGCTCTTCTTCAATAAAAAGGGAGTATTTTCTCCTTAGATTAAGCGGGATCACAACGTCTCAGGGTAAATGATGTCCGAGTGGCCGGAATTCACAAGCACTGTGAGCTGAGCTGCAGCTGCTGGCTTTTGTTTTGTGTGTGTGTGACACAGCAGTGTACCTCCAGGGTATTTGGTGAGCTGCAGCAGTAAAGTTGCACCAAATGGACTAACTGACTAATATTTATTTTTGTTGACTGTTGTTACTGGAGGCATTGCCAGTTACACATTAATAATCTTTGAGAGACAAGTGTTAGAGAGCATCGATGGTATTGGTCAGTTTTTGTATCAGAGAAGATTTTAACAAGCAAAAAATGCATTTTAACAGTGACAGACCTTCAGAATCTATTATGATACACGTGCAAGGAGCTGCTAGATGGTATACGAGATGTTTTAGATGCCATCATTGCCTGCAAAGGCTCTGCAGTTATTCATTTTCAAGGGCAAGAAAAACAACAAAGCAGGCTTAGTGTGTGCCCATAAACCGGGATAGAATTTTTTTTTCCACCCAGAGAGCAGTGAGGCAGATCAGAGGCAAACTAATCTGTGGTAACCTATTTGAAAATCCAGTCCAAAACAACAGCCTTTTGCCGATACAACTTTGTTTGATCACAAACTCGACCCGCCCCTTCAGTATCAGCACCCGTCCTGTGTTTGATTGGTGGACGCTCAATGCCGCAGCATGATTTCAGGGTGGAAGCAGTGTTTATTTTCGCCCTGGGAGGAAGCCATGATTGCCGTCCAGTATTCCTCCAAAGCTGAACCAACCGAGCTTATCATCTGCTCCTGCTGGCTGAGGCATGTGCATACATACTGTATACATGCAGACATCCACACGGCTTTATCAGTGAAGCGCCGGCCAGCCCCGGCCCAACCCGCTCCGCTTTCATTAACACCCTAATTAAGTTTTCATGAAGTCCATTTCCTCCTTGTTTAATTAACTCACCGTCCCCCTGTTGGCCAACTCCAGCCAGACCGGAGAGGATTGAAGTGGAGGAACCAACCAAAACAAACTCCCATATATGGAGCCACACGGGGTGCCAGCTGAAGTTTGTGGGTTCTACCCTGACCTTAACTGATTTTGTAATGAAGTGGGTTTTGTATAACATTCATAATTTAGTCCCTCAAGTTGAGCTGCTTCCCTCCAGTGCTGACAAGTAATGAAGTTTTTATTATTTATAGCACCACAACGACATGGCAAAGTTGTTGATGCACACTTTGGTCACAAGTTTGTGCTAAAAGTGTAATTTCTGCCTTCCCCTCGAAGACATGTCGGGGATTATGTGTTTCCTGTCTTTATAGACTGTAATCATACAAGTGGGGAGCTATTAGATGAACCCACAGGATCTGTCATCAGCCTCGTCATGTCATATTGAGGATGCAGGTGAGGTTTGACCCCCCCAGCAGCCATCAGAGCCACGGTCGGCGACCCTGTATCCTTCCACGGGATGAAAGAGACCGCCAGGAGCCAACGCCGTGTGGAAATTAAAAAGCCCCCTCACCCCCCTCATCTCAACCCCTCCCCACCATCAACCTCCAACATTTCTTTGCCCCTCCTTTGTTAGCTATGCTGAAGTTTTTAATCAGATAAGGCCGATGGGAAATACAGATCCCCTTCACGCCAATCCTCCCTCCTCATCGTGATGGCAGAGGGTTTCCATGGCAACGTGGGGAGGGACGTCAGCAAGCGGCGGGAGCTGCTGTAATTATGACTGATCTAAAGGAGATCTATGGGGGGGGAGGCTGCCGAAACTCTCTCGCTGCAGTCTGGCTAGCCTTTCTGAAAGTGAGGAAGAGACAGAGGAATGAGAGGGGGGAGGAGTGGGGGGGATATCGAGCGACGTCGTTGGCGGGTCTGTTGGTCTATTATTAGGACTGTTTGTGCTTCTGCACTTTGTGGCTGTTTATTCAACTTTGCTGCTGCATATTTATCCTGTCTGCGGCAGAAGAAAAGCTCCCGTTTTAAAAATGTTGACATTTTGTTAAATCTATAACCAGTCAAGAGGCTTATTGCACCTGTAAAACATTGGCACAATGCACCTTTCTCTCGCTTCCTCCCTCCTCATTGAAGACTCCGACAGGCTGCTCTGCTTGTATTTCTCTCACTGTAAACTGCTCAGACGTCTTTTGACGTTTCAGCTCAAACATTTTGAAGTAAAAGTTGGTTGTTGCAGCTCCAGTTAGAGCCGTGAAAAAGTTAAATAGTTCAGGATTAAAATCAGTCAAATGATAGTTGAGAGGACAGTGAATAGTTTTTCACACTCAGGTCTGCTGTCGAGTCCACAGCGTGTCTGATAATGCTTTTCTCATTGTAGTGTGGCCTTGGGCCTCATGAAAACTGGTTTCCGATGTTGGGAACTACCGCTGGTCTAGATAATGCAACCCGTATTTAATCCATTCACCGAGGGGAAGGTCGTAACAATATGTCTTTAATCTTTCTTTGGTTTGTTTCATATGCAGCAAACATATAAGAATTAACTTTCATTCCTGTAGTGAAGAAATTTAGTATTTCATAGCATTCTTTAACATTTGCAATCCAATTTTCTGGCTCCACATTCCAAAGTTGGTGAAAAAAACGACATATCTTAAACGGCATACTGTATATATTACATTTATTTTCCACTTTGTTTTTCTGCAGCGCGTGAACTCAGGTTACCTTTTGAAACCCCGAGTCAAGTATGCAAAATAAAGCTAATTGGACCCACAGCAGCAACGAGCCTTTTGGGCATGAAATATCAACTTGTAGCAACTAATGATTTCATGTATTACCAAACTGGCAGCACCACGAGTACAGTATTGGAAATCATTGAGTAAGTGCCTGATCAAAGCCTGGTGCATTTCTCATGCCGTTTTAAGACATACGTTCACTGTGAATTTTACATGTGGAGAAACTTAATGCAATGGTGGCCCGACTCATTAGCCGGACCCCCGACCGACTGACATCACAGTGAAACATCGACCTCATTACCTTGGAAATCAGGATGGATCGCAGCCAAGCTTCACCTCACCTCCGTGTGAAGGAGAAAGTGCATAAAAGTAAATTATCAAGCACCCGCCGTGAAGCGAAATAAATGCTGACGTGGTTGTGGTGTGGCAGATGGCCATCAGAAAACAAAAAACACAACAAAAAAGAAAGAAAGTGTATCATCAAAATTGATTTACAAAATTGGGAATCAAAAGAGCGAGTGAGCGTTTGATCCCACGAGCCTGAGTTGTTATAAACTTAACTTCAGAGAGCAGATGGTAGAGCAGCGCGGAGTGAGGGGAGCAACTTTGGAAATTTAATATGTGTTGCCGCACTCCTTTTCAATCTTTGTCCTGTCTGGTACAGCTGTGTACAATCTGAAAGCCAAAACAATCCGATTGCATTCCATATTTATTCTTTAAATCCCCGAGGACACATTGATTGCTTAATGAAATCCAAACCCACAAGGCACAAGATGTACTGCATTTGAGCAATTTTATCCAGGAGGAGAGTATTCAGCATCCAGAAAAAGGGGCAATTTGGCGCCCATAAATCATCACATTCATTTCGAAATAGTATTAGAGTAAAGGAGATCAATAATGAGAAGTTGGCAGGCTCCATCAGTCGAGGCATTATATTTGACACGGCGTACCACAAGGTCGAGTTTCTCCTCCAAGTTTGACGGATAGCTGGAGGTTGATTCCAGCAACGCGGCCGGAGCTGTTCTTGTTATCATTATGAACTAATGAATTCTGTTTCTTCTCTTTTTTCTAGTCTTTTTTTAATTCTCTCATTTTCCCTATTTATTTTGAGGGGAAAAAAGAGAAAAGGACAAAAAGGGAAGTAAGAAAAAAGGAAATAAGAAGAAAAAGGAACGGACAGAAAAAGAAGAAAAAAGGAAAATTTGAGAAAAATAAAAAAAAAGAAGAAACTAATAAACTGGTTCAGTTTCTTCTTTATTTCCCTCAAAATAGTAAATCCCTCCATCCCTCTCCTCCTCAGTACTTACTTCATCCATTCATACTTTGTCTATCAATCTTTCCTTCATTCATTTATCCCAACTTCATCCATCCATGTTTACTTTAGCCTTCCAGTCCGTTCCATCATTTCTTCTTTCCGTCCTCCACTGGATTCACGCTTTATCTTTTGGGGTCTCTTGGTTTATTCAGGATCAGGGTTGGAGACCACTGCTCAGTTCTCCTTGGTACTTGATAGTTCTGCTTTAAATGGGGTATTTTTGCAGAGCTTTACCACATTGACTCATCACTACTACGTCCACCAACTCACCTTGAACTCGTCACAAGAACTCAAATCGAACTCCAGTAAGTTTTGAAATTGGTTGTGGATATTGCAACATGAGGCCACGGCTCCTCTGCGTATGACTGAAATAGTTTCTAATATTACATTTTTCTAAAAATGCAGCAATGAGTCAATTTGATGAATTTTGGTGTCATGATAATGTGACAAACTCTTTTTTCATGGCTGTTGTCAGAGTGAACTGTATTAGAGCTGAGTCGGGATTTTAAAAATGTGCAAAATATCATTACTGCTAGCATACCTTACATATTCTGATATTATTTTAGGGCTGTATCAGCCATATTCTATAGTACCAAGAGGTACACAAAGCCAATTTAACTTGGGGAAATGCTGTTGGGGGTGTGAGTAACAAATAGCAACCTCCCTTGAAAAGGTTACTGTTACAAAAAATAGCCCAAGCTCCGAGTCGGTGGAATATTCCTCGGTGTTTCCTCCTGTTCCCTCACAGCCAGAGCTGCTTGTTTGCTGTGTTCTTTTCCTGTTAGCCTTCTTGTAACGTCTCACTTTTCTTTGTAAGAGACAAACTCAGGTGTTGACACTGTGTTTAGTTGCTTTAATGCAAATGTTTCAATCACAATATTTGCCCAAAAATCAATTCAAACTTGGTGAACAGAAGCCGCGCCTGGAAAGTCTTCTTCACCGTAGGCTGGCAGAAAACGGGCCTCATGAAGAAGCTGCAAATAACCGTTATGACGATGAATCCTACATGTTCTGGTGCAGTCACAGTTCCTGCTTTGAGAGCTTCAACTATCACTCAACATGTGACCTTAATTTCCAGGAGAGAACTGAAATACCTGCAGCTTGTCCCACAACGTGCAAATTGCATTAAAAATTAAACAAATGTTGGTCATTTTAAACTCCCAGCTCTTCATTATCACAATCAATACTCGCACCATTGGAGAAATCAATCTTCCAGTGTGTAAGCGTGTTTGTGTGTGTGTGTGTGTGTGTGTGTGTGTGTGTTGATACCGTGCTCTGACTGTCACACCAAACGAGCAGATCTGACACGTGATAAATTGTAAGCATGTGCACTCAATTTCATCTCGCCTATGGGCATCGTTTCCAGTCGATATTGGCTCCGAGCGCGATTCTGAGGACCGTATTTAACTCGCGGGGCCGATCCCTCCGCGATCCCAGCGACCTCGACCATGAGTAAAGAAACATGTGTTTGTGTCTCGCTGGATTGTGTGCCACCTATGAATTATGTAGGCTGACTGCAGGCGGTAAAATTAGAGAGCACAATCATTCCTGTCACATTTTATGATGAGATGCAGCATTTGTATTCACTCGATTATGTTCGTTTTTATCTCTTGGTGATTAAAAAAAAATTTAAAAATCGTATTACAATGTAATTGATGTAACCAGACCCATGCTTTGTGCATCTTTCAGTCTCCATTTAACTCCTCATTAAGTATAATGGAAATTGTTTTGGCTCAGTAAAAAGTAGCTAAACTGTAATTAGAGGGATAAAGTATTTTGCAACGACAAATGCTAAATGTAAAGCTTTAAACTTAAAGGCAAAAGTTAATCCCGCTATCTACAGTTACTCTCCGGGGTTTTGACCTACAGAAAATGGATTTCTCTTCAAAAGATGCCCACGGGAGATGAGGAAGCTCCCCCCGTGTGCTTTCTGCACATTTTTACATGAACATTTAATCAGCAGCTGGATAATTTCTCTGAGGAGGCCATTTTTGTTCTTTAACACAGCCGGCTGAGGAGAACTGTGAGTGAGCGGCGTCCTTGATGTGTCTCGAGCCGGATCAGCCTGCTGAGCCAGCCGCATGCATGAAGAGGCATGTCTCAGCACATGTATGGACACGCTGATATATGCATGTTATATGTTGCCCCCCCGCTACGTCTCTGGATGGAGCCTTGAATCGACGCTGAAACGATCATATCGAGGGACGAGGAGCGTGCTGCATAATCACTGACTCGGGCGTGAAGCAAGGCTGTGCTGCCTCCCCACATGAGAAGCAGGTGCTCTGCCCACTGCTCCATATCAAAAAGACTTGTAGTTCAGACTTGTGTAATGAATAACCAAGCAGTTCCTTTCAAATCGACTTGAAACGCTCGTGTCCAGCAAAGACAACGCTTGAAGCTGGGTTTGTTTGACTATTTAAACTGGAGTACAAAGAGGATGTTCATTGACACGCCGGCCTGTCTTTTTACCGACTCTATTGGGAATTCACTAGAAGCAGCTCAGCTACGCAAATGATTCGAAGGAAATGGGAAAAATAAATCATTTGATCGGTCGAATAAAACGGCAAACAACTCAAAAGATTTTCACCAAGAATTCTTTCCTTCTTAGCTTATTTCATACACAAAGGGAGCTGTAAACATTTAGTGTTTTATTTAGAAAAATAGATATATCAGAGGATCATTACTGAAAATGTCACTATATCTCACTGAAATCTTGGTTATTAGGTGATTCCACCAAACCTCATGGTGAGTCACTAGATGACTCAACGGTCGTGTTATACCAAATTTATCCTTTCTCGTCTCTGTCTTCCACTTTTATTGAGACTTTCCGTCTTAATATTGAACAATAATGTTTCATAATGAGCTGTGACAGGACGTTTTCACTAAAATCAAGATCATTTTGTTTCGCTGAATTAGCTTAAGGAGACTGCAGGGTTCATACTGATGTTCTAACTCATCCTCCAAAGAGGATAAACTGTTCTCGTTCGGGATCTTTTGTCTTACCAAGCATAGTTTTGAATAAAGTTTTGTCATTTTGTCTGATTGGTATGTAGGGTGACGTGCACATCCGCCCCCGCAGGTTAAACTCTAATAACTTTGACGACCCTTTCATATTTCACTCGGCATCATCGTCAAGTGAAAATTACAGTTTAGTCACTACCTCAGTTGACATTCCCATGAGACCTAGCAGCAGTGGATCTGATATTGTTGTTGCAAAGCTCGGCTCATAGCCAACCCTCGGGATGGAGCTTGCGATACATTGACAGCTCTGACAGGTTTATAAGCTTTGGTTTGTCGGACAAGTTTTGCAGTAGCATTATCTATTTTTTTTTTTTTTCCTAATGCATTCCTTACAGGCCTGTTAAAACGCCAAGGCCTTGGTGGATTTTGCCGGGACACACAATGAAGTTTGCATAAACAAAGACGGCAACTATTGTTGTTTATCATCTGCTAACTTCCCAAAATATCTTCCCTGTTCCCTACGTAACTGTCCAACTGGCCGTCTTTCAGTGAGAAACAACAATCATGCACAGGGGCACGCAGATGTCCACCCTCTGCTTTGACAGGCCAATAACTTGATGGTGCATAAAGTGCAAAGTTCAGCTCAACAGAGTGAGCAGCAGTTGAGTGGATTTACTTCATTTAAACATCCTCTTTCGCTCAGACTTGACTGAAATGGTTCGCTTGCTGCTTATATCCTGTAACTGATACGTCTGTCTCCCAATCACCGGCTATTGGGCTTGTTGTTCGGTGCATTAGGTGATGCTTACAAAACAGGTGTTCCGGTCGGAAATAAAAGCCGAAAGTAGCCATTTTACCTGCCAGACTAATCAGCTGGATTGACTACCAGATGTTAAGTTGGTGCTTTGTAATTATAATGTTTTTAAAAGGAGATAACAGGACATCCAATAACTATGACTATAAAATGATCCTGTCTGAGTGCAATATGGAGCACCCACACTGGATAAGCAAGAGCTTTAAGATCCTGAACTGATTTAAATGTGCCTTGTGTTTGTTGGATAAAAAAGCCATTGGGTTTGGAAAGTGTTTTTTTGTTTTTGTTATATACATCCGCCTCAACACTGGAAAATTGATGCTGGTGAAATGTATTTCTCTACTCTTATGGCATGTGGGGATTTTGGACTCTCTATTCTATGTATCTCAATGAAAGAAGTGGCTCTGTCTCAGTAGCTTCCTCCTCCATTCCAATTGTCCTTGAGCAAAACACTGAATCCCACATTGCTCCCAGTGGTGGTTGAGCTGTTTGCATGGCGGCCGCTGCCATTGGCGTGTGAGTGCTTCCATGTGAAGTGTTTCAGTCGAGTACCTTCAATCCAATGAAAAATGTAGAGTTCAATAGACAGAGGAGCCATTAGGTTTATATGAAGACTGTCGGCACATCTTAAAATATAAGGTATCTTATGATTTGTCGTAAGAATTTTCCAAACCTTGGATGCAACAGGTATCACAGCAGCCATTAACCCCGATTTCTGCCCCTTTCTTGAAGACAATTTTTAGCTTTCAAATGCTGGTCAATGATAGTGGGACTATTCTGAGAAGTTGATGTTATAAATGTGAGACACTGTGAGAAGGTGATATTCTCTTCTCACTGTCGCACGCTGGTGAATTTTGTCTGTCATTGGTCCTTCACACCATAAAACGTGTGAGGACCACCACAATGTTAACTACGTGGCAGCAGAGCTCCATTCCTTTGCTTTCTGGTTCTCGTACTACACAACAGGATGTATGTCAAACTTCTGACGGTCAGCGTTTGGCCGAAATAGTGTTCAAGGGTGAAAATAACATCTGACTTTGTCGGGTTTATTTGGTAATGCATGTCGCCGTTCATGGCTGTCGCCTCAATTTGCGGTTGTATTTGTGTCCGAGTCCGGCAGGATGTTTGAAATTCCACAACAAACAGGAAATAATCTTATCAAACGATTCCTCAGCTCCCCTCTTCCAAACAGTAAACCCATTACGTTTGACCAAATACCAGTCCACTCTGTTTATATGGACACCCAGGTGCCCCCCCCCCCCCCATCAACTCCCTGCTGTGCTTCTAAATAACATTACGCTCAGTCCGTTGGAAAACAGACTTAATGGCACCATTCATACATTGAAATTTATTCTGGCATTCACCTGCGCTAACTAGGTCTCCAGGCTTTCCTGCATTTTGTGGATTTAGTCGGTTAGTGGAGCGGAGAGTGAGGAAATGAGGCTATTTGCGTCGAGAACATGGCAAGGTTTCCTCACACTCAATGACAGAGCCGGGGGTAAAGAAGAAGACTCCTCTGGCTAAATATAGCCGTGCGTCCTCCTCGACCTACACAGCTCCTTCATCCCCTAACAAGCTGGAGAGAAACAAGCAGTGATAATAAACCCCGTAATGCTGTTAAAGTTGGAGAAGTTGGCGCCATTACGCGTGGTCACATTACTCTTATTAACCCCCAACAGCAAGGATTAATCACAGTACTAAGTGAAACTTTGCCTTGTGTGCATGGCCACACACAATCACACACACACACACACACACACAGACACACGAGCGCCTTCACGCTGATCGGGGAAAACGCGGCGTAATAGTTGTGAGGTGCGGTGATTAGTCTTGTCATTTAGACGGAAAAGATCGTAATGATTTCATAATTTTGACCTTGGCTGGAGGCTTGATTATACACATGGTTCTAATGTGCTGAGGCAAATGATGATTGATATCGATAATGACTCCTGCCAATCACGGCTCATAATGGCCCCAGGATCCAGGTGGTGGGAGTCGCGTCGGAGCCAAACATGCCATCACACACATCATTGTACAAGAAACACAGTACGACCAGCAGATGTTGGTCTGACCTACATTGATATTATATATATCATTTATGAGATATGCGATATAACACACGCATATCTACCCACCTACTGTAATACAAAGGAAATTGTTTTTCCCCCGCACCGCCTGCTCTTGGCCCAATGGCTGTCCACTCTTGTTGACCTGGGTCAGGGGTCACAGGACGCAGAAACATTGCAGCAATCCAGCAACGTTGGAACTACTTTCTTCCTCCCTCCTCATCGACATATACTCTCATCTATCTATCGACATACCAGATAGAGGCATGACTGTGTTGTATTTGGCGTGATAGAAACAAAATTGAATAGAATTCGGTAGTTGACCCTGCACACGACGCCTTCAGTTCCCTCATATGCTAAAAACAGCACGTCTCCCATCCATAGAATTGATTTCGTCTCTTATAAGATCAAAAAGCTTCTTTCTCCCTCGTCTCTCAGACGGGCTGCTTGAGCCGTTTTGCATCAGTTGAAAATTACGGCTGTGATTTAATTATTTCCTGGCAATTTTCTGTATCCTTTTCTGATGTTTGTCCTTTATTCAAACGGCTTTATAAATAACTGTTTTTCTATTTCGCAAAAGATGTAAGAAATCTGTCTTTTTTTTTCTTTTTTTTTTTTCTAACCAGGAGGTTTGGAGGCAGAAACAATGTGTTGCATCACATGAAGCAACAGTATTGTTCCATTATTTTTTCTCACTCTCTCTCCGTCTGATGTTGGAAAAATAAAAAGCAACACGTCGGAACATGAAAGGCGCGCCGAGTCGCGGCTTGAGACAATGGCGCAGGGGGCTGGAAATGTTCGCACTCCTCCGGTTTCTTGCCGGATCACTTCACAAATCACACACAGATCGTTGATGTATCTCCAATAAACACGCCGTTAGTCCTCTGTTTCACCTCAAAAACAACAACGACGACAACAACAACAACAACAAAAAGAGAGATGGGTGCTCTCCTGACACGCGCCCGCCGCCACGCCTCCCCTCGTTCCTCCGGAGCACTCAGGTGGAAAAGCATTTCATTTGCTAAACAAAGTGGAAGGCTGCCACAACACAGGGGTGTAATGGAGAGTGATGGGTGGCCCCCATACCGGCAACCATGGGACAAAGCATAATTACTCCTCCTGTCAACACTGCAGCATCCATCACTTACTGCTGTCGCCCGCTAAAGGCTAGCACACTCCCAACAAGGCGAGAGGTGTGTGTATGTGTCAGAGAGGTGTGTTTTAACCTGTCTGCTAAAGATTGGGGGGTGCTTATTGATGATTTGCCACCGAGTGTGTGTGTGTGTGTGTGTGTGTATTTGTGTGTGATTGCTGAGAACGCAGCAGCCCGAGTAAAGCCCCGCAGGCATTCATCTGGACACTCATACAACACGTAACTCTTCAAAAAGTATGTATTTATTTTTTTAGTGGGAGGTCTGGGTGGATAAAAGAGAAGAAAAAGGCTGATTGCGGCGCTCGGTGTGCTGCAGCAACATGGAGAATCCATTTTGTAAGTCGGGAGTGGAGACATGCACCAGCCACTCGGAATGAATTTCACATGAAGACGTGTGTTTGTCTTCTCAGCCCAGAGCTTGAAAGGCTCCTCACAGCAGACGCCGTCAGAGGAGCTTCTTTTTCAGGGTACAATACATTATGGATGGAGGAGAAAATTAGCCCGCAGAAAGAAAGTCTTTCCACCTCCACCTGTTCACGGAGAGTTAACGGCATATGGCCGCTAAATACAAAGACATTTGACTTGACTTGATCATTTGATGATAAATGATTAGATCAAGTCTGTTAGAGGGGCTGACTTTTCAACCTCTCATTACAAATAACAAGATAGAAAACATGGTTTCATCCCATTTTGAATGATTAATCGTCCATATTTGATCATTTTTTGCTTGTGCATTATGGTGATTTTTGTATACAGACATACTTTACTGATCTGTGTATTTCGTGTTTCATGTATTTCTGCAGATATCCTTGGATCTAAAGTTTATGGACAACTCGAAATTGTGACTTTCTCTTTCTACTCTCACTTCGGCTCGACTCATTTACATTTCCGTCCATTCTCGCATTCCTGCTCCTGTTGCGATACCAAAACCAGCGTTTTGGTATCAGTGGATTTGGAGACGTACACACGGGATACTTGAGGTGTTTCAGATTGTTGGCGTGGCTCCAATTGTTTTGTAATCGTCATGACACAACTCTATTGTTTGTGTCAGTCAGTGATAATTAAAACATGACTTTTCTCATAATATATTGAGTCCAAAGCACAGAACTGAGGAACAACTTCTCATATATACTTTATATGCAGTTTGAGTCCCAGGCAAAAACGACTTTCCACTTGTTTAATTAGCTTCAGTCCTGTCATTGTTATGCGCACCAATGTCACTCCTCTTCAGTGGTTTGCGGAGGTGTAAAAGGCGGTCGACTCTTTGGTTTGCATTTCCTAGTTAAAGCAGACAATGGCAGTATTGCAAAGCACTAATAAGTCTCCTTATTGCCTGACCTTGCGGGCCATTCTTCTTCAGGCACAATGCACAGATTGTCCTCCGCTGAGCTCCCAGCTTATTTTGCTCCGGGGCGGAGAAGCTACAGCCTGGCACGACGCTGGCAACACATGCATGGAAACATTGGCTCGCGATATTTGGAGATTTCTGCCAGTCCTTGCAACATACTGCAAAACAGATGTGGCCGCTTATTCGTCCTGATTATGATATGCAGACGACATCATATCTTTGGTTCCTTGTTTCATCGCACTCACAGATTGAGGCAAATCTGTTAAAACCTGCACAGCTGCTGCATTGTAGTGCACATCATGTTGGCTTTCCATCATGTTTCACTTTATATTTACTGCAATGAGTCTTTTTCCTCCCGGAATATTGGGAGTTTCATGCCATCGGGCCCTGTGTTAAAAAAACTTAGAAAAAAAACCAAGAAACACAGCATTTACTATTATCACACAATAAAATAACAAGCATCAAGTTTGTTCCAATATATTCTGTATAATTGTCTTAATTATTGACAATCATTGTTTAATTATTAGGATTTTTTTCCCCAGTGCTTGTCATTGAGACATCATTATAATGATGCATTCGTTTAAAATTATTATTTTTTTTTATATAAACAACATGTAATAATTGTGAAGTCAGAAAATTTGCTATTATTGACAAATTATTGAACTATAATACTTTTTTTAAAATCAAATGATGAAATACTTTTAGGATTTTTAGAAATGATATATTGATCTGTTTGGGCATTTTTTGTGACATAAAAATGATTCAGCTTCGACAAATTCAACCTTTAGTGATACGTAATTTAATGTAAAATTTTCTTTTTTCTTCTTTGCTATTATCAATAAAGTGTTTACATTTGTTCCATTGAGATATTAAACTAGAATCCATTTTCTAATTATTTGTAAGAGTTTTCAGTAATTTGATTATTTAACTGCAAAATATGAATTTCTTTTCATAACTCCTCTGTGAAATAACTTTATTGTTCGCTGTGATAGCACTTCAGCTGGGCCTGTATGGAGTAGCTGCTGCAGTAACCGTCTTTTCAGGCTAAGTGTGGGATAAACAACGGCGCGGCGTGTTCCCGTCGTGGCTGCGGGCTTTCGTCAGACTCAAGGTGGTTAGTCACTCGTGGCTCTATGATGGTCCTCCATCTCTCACAGCAATTTAAGGCTGCCGTGAGAACAGAGCAATTATCCTCTCCTTTCTGCCGGCTGTAGAAATGAAGGATTGACTCATCTGGACCGTCTCAAGGGGTCCATAGCTGTCCGGGCTGGAGACACCCTCTCACCAATTGTCACCTTTCCCCCAGTATCATTAAATCTCGCTTGCTGTGATTTTACAAGGGCACTCTCAAAAGTGGCCGTAAAGGTCGATTTACTTGAAACAGGCTGCACAATGATCAACGCAATAAGAAACAAAAAAAGATGAAAGTGGGTATCCAGTGTACAGATAGATTTTTGTGTCCTTGTGGTTTAAAGTCATGGACTTTCTTTAATGATTTAATTCACTTTCATCCAGGCTGTTTTCGAGGAACAATTTAGCAATTTTAAAGAAATCAAGGGGAGAGAGGATTTTCGGTCGATAAAAAAAAACTGTAGTTGAACCTTTTGTAAGAGCCGACTTTTAATAACTAAAGTGCCCTGAGCACAATGTCTAAATTAAGTTTTCAAGAGACTTGTAAAAAAGTCACATTTTGCTGGCTTTTTTCAAACGAAAGAAGAAATCTGCCACACCATTTCGGAGTCAGATCTCTGGGAGGATTAAACTTGGTCCACGCGTCAAGTAATTGTAATGATATGTTTTGTACATTTTGTACATTATTATCAGTGGTAGGTAGAAACAAACATTTTTCTATATGTTTACCAGTGAGAAGAATACAATTGTTCTTGACTGCTTTTCTTTTAATTACTGTATGCATTACACCGGTATTCAACCAACGTAAATAGTGCCACACCACCAGTATGAATACACATGCATAGGACAAGACATATAACGAAGACTAAAGACAAAACAAAGATTATATAATGTCATTCAATGGACTTAATTTCAATTTGTTTCTGTGTGTAAAAGCAATTGCAATGTTTTATTTTGTCTTTCTTGTCTTCTGACCAATTTCAACCTGATATATATATATATATATATGTGTGTGTGTGTTTAAATGACTACTTTTCATAATGTTATTTAAAAAAAAAATCCTCATAGGCAACATGAAGATTACTGCTTCAATTAATTCAATGTCTCCTCCGTGCACTTTCCATACAATCCTTTTTTTGTTGCAGTCCGCAGATCAACATACAGTTTAGTTTCTGTCTATGTGTTGACGTTATTTATGCAGCAAGTTTTGTCTGGAGAGAAAAAAACCCACTGTGCCCTCTGACTCAATAAGCAATTATAGCCCATTTTCATCTATAACTTTCTCATTTTTTATTCATACATGCTTCAACTTTATGCCCATTTGGATCACCTCCTATAAAGAATAATCGTGCAATAAGACTCAATGGAGTTCTGACTTGTAAACTTCTGCTGCTTTCTTTTTTTATTGCTCCTGCTCATTTGTGCCGGACTAGTAACATCGTTTATTCAGACTTTTACTATATTTAAGGTCATCAGGAAGTAGAGGGTGTTTATATATACAGTATATTTGGACTTAAACTTGAAGCAGAGACAAATACTAAAGATACTCTATGCATGAAGGTGTTTTCTCTGGGTACTTGTACGTCCTCCCATAATGCAAATTCTTGCTTGTTTTGGGGAAACAAAGGTGACCTCAACTTGAGTGATGAATGGATTTCAAGACCGTGCAAGTTTACACGTCACAGTCAGCTGTAAGTCCTCCAGAAAAAAAGTCACCGTCACCTTTCTGCAGCATCCTTACTCGCTTCTTAAACACCTTAAACCATCTGTCAGAAGGCATAAAAAAAGATGTATGACCAAAACACCTGAGGCATCACTTTAAATGCTGTCAATTTCCACTGTAATGCACATTTGAACGCCTGTAACTCATTTATTTCAGCGGTTTTGCATATTATCGGATTTGCATGCAAATAACCCGCCCAAATTCGGCAGCCATGAAGCTCTGCTGCCCTCAGCAGCGGCGATATTGAGGGAGGACATCTTGAAAAGGCAAGAGAAGCAGGAGCGTTATTATCTTAAGTATTAAAAATCATGACATTGCACAAATCCCAGGCCCAATTGTTCCTCCTTTAAGATGGCGTCGAGCGTGAAAATAAAGCCACAATGATCCCTGCAGGGGCTTAACTACTGGTTCAGTGGGACCAGCACAACCAAAACATAATGCTGCTGTAAAGGCGGAGGAAGTCGCCCCATTGCCTTTCTTTAAACTGTTAAGGGCTTAAAACACGCCGAGCCAAAGATTATCTGATCACCAGCTCTTATAGCATTTTCCAGCTGTGACTGTTAGAGGATAGGGGACAGGCAGAAAATCCTTAACCTTATTAGACACAGAGGATTCAACAGTGATGCGGAGGATTGCTCAATCAGACCCCGGTGAAGCTTGTATGGGCCTCAGCTTCCACAGCCGGCGTTCTGAAATCAGGAAGTGGCACTTTGTGATTCTTGTTTGTTATTTGCTTTGGCAATTTCCAGACCCGACGTTCAATCAAACGTGTCTTTGTCTCGAGCATCGAGTGGCGCATAATGACTGCAAAATGCTCAATATGGTGAAACGTTTCTCCTCAATCAGCATCAGTCGGCAAAAATCTAGCTCGGCGAGCAATTGTGCAAAAGCATGGAAGGAGGCGGTGGCAGAGGAGGCCTCGCCGTGTTCCTGCTTCCCTCTAGTCAAACGGAGGAGTTTGACTAGTTGCTCTGCTGAATCTCCATCCGTCTTTGCGGTTGATTTCCCCCATGGTCTCTCTCATCAAGAACAGGAGGTGTGTTTTTTTCCTCTCCCCCGATGTCCTCTGTCTGCTCCGTCACCTCATCTGAGAGGAGTCTTCCCAAAGTGTGATTGAGCGTCGAGTTAAGTGGTCGACGGCGGAGAGTTTTCTTGGCTCCTCCGCCTGATGAGGTGAGCTAGGGCACGGATGCCAATTTCTGCACCGCCAAGCAGATGCGCTCCGCACCAGGGATGCTTTCCTTTCAATTAGTCCCGGCAATCAATGCAATCTGTGTTTGGTAATCTGCTGCACTGTCGTTCTGGTGGTGGGAGACAAAAAAGAGCTCCCCTCCGAAAGAGAAACACAACAGAAGAGCGCCTGGGAGCTGGAGACGAGTAATTTGGAGGACAGGGACTCCAAGTGAAACTGTGGACATAACTATTCTGCAATGAATTGAAATTTTTCACCGATTGATCTCTGGCTTGGTGGAGAAAGCAGCATTGTTTCCAAAGTTATCCCACAACAATATGGTGCTGCGAGGAAGCCCTAACAAACACTGGAGGAGAGTTATGAGCAAGAGAAGGCACTAAGATAGAACTTTAGTGAATTGGCTTCCAGTTTAATGAGAATGGTTAGAAACAAAAATATTTTAAGACATTTAAATAAGGAAAACTTTATATCCACCAAGGCCCCCTTCAAATATTCCTTGTTTTCTTGACTAGAATCAGTGATTTTGTACCACAAATTGCTGAACACTGACAGGGTGTTGGTAGGTATTCGGCCAAACATTATACCAACTTTTTCTCAAACGATTAGTTCCACTAGTTATCGCGTTGTATTGGAAGAAAAGGTTATCCTGTGGTGGTGGCACCCTCAAAATAAACTATCCCACAATGAGATTGCACTCCAAGGAGACCAGTAGAAAATGGACTGCCACTCCTTGATCACGTGAGAAATCTAAAGATCCTAAAGAGTGTTTTCACTATTGGCCATCCTCTCTACACCTCCGATGTGTGGGCATTCTAACCAGGAACTCCCACAAACATTCAAAAAATCCCATCCTCAACATGAAAGAACATTTTTTTTCTCCAACTGGCTTCCCTCTAGAGGGCCGGGGCCCGATATCCCTTTGTGAGTGGCATGATAATCGTTCTCAGTCCCTCGGAAACATCCTGCTGTGGCTCGAGGGGGCGATGCATTAAGAATATAGATTTATAGACTTGTGGATTGAAATTGGAAACATGGGGGTGGTCCTTCCAGCATGCCACTACTAACTCCTGCGAGGTTGCGCTGAACCCCTGGTGCCAAGGGCGTTAGTTGTGGCGAGAGCAGTAGTACTGGCAGAAGAGTATTTATACATGTCCTTTATGTGTACCCAGTCATTTTGGTTGCACCTACAGATGTATAAGCGCTTAGTTACACAATATACACGTGTGCATGTGAAAGGACAACCCACAGCAAAACTCTGTTACATAACTCTACTTGTCTCTGTTCGCTTAATTACCCGAGCATTATGAATGTCCTTGACAGTTAATGTTGCTCTGGCTTGGTTTCCTATTTACCTGAAAGCTTGTGAATTTGATTCCAAAGTTAGTTGAGCTGTGATATTGGCTCTCCACCGTGGTCCAGACATAAATCTTTACTATTTGATGAAGGCTTATAGACTTTTAGCCCCCGAGCAGACTTTGATGAGTTAAATATTTGAACAACTACAAGACCGATTGGTACAAAAACTCTACTCTTTCTTCCCAAACAACCAATTCTAATAACTTGGCGATACCTTGGCGGTTTGTTTTGCTTGTACAACTGCACCAGTGATGTCTGAAGCCATTTTTTCATTGAATATGGTCCAGATATTTAAACTTTTTGGGATTAACATTGACCTATCTGAGACTCATACTAACATGCTGCTCACCACACTCAGGTCACAGTTCTACCATAATAAGGCTTCATACAGTTGGTTATGTGAACATTTACAAACCAGACCACCAAGATTCAGTATCGAAGTTTGTACAAATGAGTTTGGGAGTACGAGTCCTTGAAATCCAGACTGGGCCACTGTGTGCAAAATTGCACATGTAGAGTACCTAAATGGGAACAAAAATGATTTTTAAGGAGGTGATAAGAATACTGGTAATACTGAAAGGGACAAGCAGTTCCTAGCTTTTGCAGCAGCACGCTTTCTGGGTAAATAGCAGTACTTTAAATAGCGCTGATATGGGATGTATTGGTCTTACCTCTAAGAAGAAGCACGATAACTTGCAGGGGATTTGCTTGGATTCGGCCAATTTCATAGGGAATGGACATGGATACTGATATTTAAAGGAAGTGCTTTAACTGGGCCAGAATTCTTGGAAGTTTGTTGTTTACGCGAGTTGATGATAAAACTCCTTCTCAGGAGCAAAATACCACAAAGATCAGCGTTCTGGGAAACAATTTATTGTATTCTACCTCATCAATCATTCTGCTTCGCACCTTCAAAACACAGAAATCCTGATTATCATAAATCCTCAACCAAACGCCGGGCAGACCTGTTCTTTCTTTGAGTTCACTCCGACTGCTGCAAAATGTCAGCTTACGTAAGACACGGTCGGTCGTTTCATCATAATTTAAGAAAGATGACCGATGCGGTGAACAACTCTGTGTGTGTGTTTGTGTTTGTGTGTGTGTGTGTGTGTGGTGCATTGTTTAAGCAGCTGTAAGCAGTAATCTGAATTTGGCAAAATCCCACAGTAACACAAAATCGGAGCTCATTCGACCCACAGATTCGCATATCAATCTCATCATACACATGCTGGATCATCAGAATAATGCACATCCATCATGATCACTGATACCATCATTTCTCATGCGAGCAGCGACAGGAGAAGCCGGCGCACTAATTTCACACACAGGGCCACCCTTCATTTCTTCGCCTTCTATTAAGTCGCACTGCGAAGTGGGAGTGAAGTGATATGGCAAATTAAATGAAAAGTGTTTGTCGATGCCATTAATCCAAAACAATACAGATCATGTCGCGCTCGAGGTGTCGGCTCGCTCATTTATTATGTTTGTGTAGTCGGTTTTAATTGCTTTCTCTCGCATAATGGCAAACTCCTCCAAGTTTGGCTTTTTCCACTTTCAGTTGCGTCGCCCTCAGGAACAAGTTACGCTCAAAGTGTATATTTATCTGCTTTATTGCAGCAAAGACCTCCACATCAATGCAGTATTGACACATGCAAACAGTGAATCAAATCTTAAAGTGTTTTCCTTTTAGGGATTTTTTTTTTTTCTTTTCTTCTTTCAAGCCTCCACACTTTACACATGAAAAGTAAGTACAGTATTATTGCTTCATAAGCACAAATAAATGTCTCTGCTTCTGTTTAGGCCTGCAAAATGTTACAATAAACTTTGCTGCAACCCGGAGTAGTTTAATTAGGAATACCGTGTTGCCGTGTGATAGCAGCATGATTCATTCTCACTGTTCAGCGCAGGAAGAACCTTTCCCTTCATTTGCATGACGGGTCGCCAGCTTGCGAGAATGTGATGGAAAATCCATTTTTGCTTAGTCTCCATGTATAGACCAGCACACAAATCAATTGGGCCAGAGCACGCTCATGGGCGCTGAGCACCTTTGTCATGCTCAGGAACACCACGTTTATTTGTCATTTGCATGCACGCGGCACAAGACCGCATCTTTGCAGCATCTGCTAAACGGCGAGCGGTGCAAGGTGGTTATCTCTGATGAATGTTTTTGTTGTTTCACGGAGTTCTGTCTCATCGTAACGAACTGAACTCCATCCATGACCGATTGATTACAACCAGCAAGGAAAAAGGATGGCTAATACACGAACAAAGATTAAAATCACATGAACTAACCCTGATCACTCATTTTTTTCTTACGCGGTCGTTTCATTTTGTGCTCGAAGGGAATCAAATAAGACTGCGGGACTTTTTCAACAAGAGCCATAGCTGGTCAAAATAGATCCTAAGTGGTGGTCGCGTTCAGCGTCTACTCAGGTGAAATAACAAATGTACACATCTCTGCCCTTAAGAGGCCCGCTCTTGAAACGAGGCCTTGTCTGACAGCCCCTCGAAACCACTCGGTGTACTTTGCATGCAGCTTTTCTCTGCATTTGAACCTATGAGTAAGAGCTGTCTGTGTGTTAGTCTTTTGATGAACTCCTGGCCTGTCCAACGTGTGTCTTCTCTTCACTCGCTGCACGTCTCCAGATCCTTGCTTTGATAAAGCAGGCATGGATGAAGACTGATGGCTGCGGATGTGGACGAGCCGTCTCACTGTCTGTTTCTACATGTAGTAAATGTTACACGTCCCCCTCGGATAGCATTGCATTTAATCTTGTTTCAGTCGATCGAGGACGCTTGAGTGCTTTCGCACTGAGCGTTTTTGACATCTGAAAGCAACCTGATCTGCCCAGGATCCGTTATGATGGCATAATGTGAAAACAGAGTGAAATAACCGTCATCATTCGTTCATCTAGAGACTGACTTTCTTTAATACTGCTACACCTGGCCTTCAGGTCAGAACACCAATTTTGGGTCCAATCATCCGGTCTTCTTTCATACTGTTTGAGGTCACGGTGTACAGGGGCCGATTGCAGCAAAAAGCAGGATCCACCCAGGAGAGGACAATCACAGTCTGAAGTGGTGCAAGTTACCAAGTTGTTTTTTTTGTTCGCTTTTTTTTGTAGTTTGGTTGATGATCCAGCCTTATTTATCTATTCTACTCACAAACATTGTTCAATCTGTGGTGTTCATCCACCCATGTGCCGTCTCTGGTGTGTTGAAGAGAACGGTCAAACCCTGTCGCAAAGGTTACCCTTGGTGGACTCATGTGCCACTCTGCCATTGCGAGCCGTCAATCAAACTGTGCAGCCTCAGTGCACATTGACTCATCATCTCTTTGGCGAGCCTTTTGAGGGGGAACGAAGGAAAAGGGCTCCGAATCATTTGTCAAACTCTCTGGCAGATTTGAGGCTGGAAATCCTCGCCAGTGTTTTCTCTAGATGTCTCATTCCAAACCTCGCATTAGAAGATACACAATCAAACACAGACACGACCGGATATACACCCACTCCTATGTATTATTTATACTGCTGTCATTGTCTCTTTGTTCTCATTATGCTCATAGCCATCTTGAGTCCCCCGGTGCTGAACGCTGAACCTCTCTGAGCTTAAAGCCGCTGTCAAAATTTGGCGATGGGGGGAAAGAAATGCGATGCGGTGCACTTACAGCTGCACGAGCAAATCATAGCAGGATGACTGATATATATATATATATATATATTTTTTTTTATAGACGTATGTCTGCCAGCTGTTTAGCATGCTCCTCGAGGACAGAGCACCAACACAAAAAGACACTCCAGAGCTGTGCGACGTGGCTGTGGTCACATTACCCCACATCAATTTTATACACATCCCAAAACATTATCAAGAATTCAGAACCCATAACATACATCATAACAAGCACAGAAATCTATGTCCTTTCATCCATACCATGTGGGGATACATATAAATACAGATTCATTTAGCTTTACATTCCCACACACACATTTGATCGAAGCAGAAAGTGCTCTAGGTTCAGGTCTTGGCAGTGAAAGTACAGTGAAAGACTCTCTGAGTAGCGCGCTCGTGAACTCCTGCAAGTCACTCAAGTTGCCTCGTTTGTAACAAGCCCACAACCTGGCCCATGCTTCTTCTTTATGTATGCACCGTGGGTTTCATTTCCTGTCTGTCAGTGAAAGTGTCTTTTGGATGAGGCATCGGCGTGCTTTCATTCAGCTCGCACACGCAGACAGGAGAAAAAGTACCTGAGTGATACTTAGGAAGCGCGCCGTGTTTAGGCGTTGAAATGAAACAGGTGCAACATCAGGTGGCATCTGTTCTGGAGAGGTCTTCATAAAATCGACTGAGAAATGAATGCAGAATAAGTGTCATAGCTCCGTGAACACTCAAACCCGTTTGTCCAAGTGATGTGGCCTTTTAATTTTAAACTTTTAATCGTATCCATGACAACGACAGTAACCCCAACAGTGTGTTCATGCAGCTTCATTTGAGGCATTCAAAGAAATGTCATGAAATGGTGCTTGTGAAGCAGCGATATCGTTATATTTCGCTATATTATAGTTATATTTTGTTTTTTGTTGGCTACGCTGTCATGCCTGTTTGTGCTTCGGTATGTCTTTAAAAAGTACTCTTTTGCATCTCGATGCACAAATTCTGGAACTGCGTGCTTGACAGCACTTCATTGTATTTGTGTCCCAAGTTCAAGTTAATTATAACCACACTGTAACATCTTTTGTGCAGTTTGCTCACATGATAATAGGAGAGTTTTGCTAAATATGCGATCCTGATTACTATCAATTAAAGCTGCAACATTTTTTATGTCCCCAAAGGGCAGAACGACGTGTGCGTGAAAGGCTTTGCTTGTGCTGATGAACCTGCAGAGCATTATCACCTCTTTCATATCGCTTTGTTTCTCTTGCTCGCCATTTCTCTGTTTTGTTTTGCTTTTACCGCTCTTAAAGTGTCCTTTTTTTTTGCCACAGCGGGACAGCTGCTTTCAGCAAAAAGGCTCTAAAAGCCCACTGAACACTACCTGCTCGGCACCGACAGATGCAGGCAGCGACTGGCTGGCGAGTGTAATGGATCATTTATGTTTCTTGGGAGTTAATGGAGAGCAAAAGAAAGCATGAAAAAGTAAGTAAATATTGGATTTCATCACCCAAAAAATACAGCACATCTTGGCTTGTGGTCTCAGTGTTTTATTTACCACAAATGTCCAACAGAATGCAATATACAGAATCATTATAGAAGAAACTCCCTGTGTAGTTGAGACCAACTATAGATCGACAACAGTCCTGCAGAACAATTTCCACTCTGGCTATCTTTTGAGCTGCGCCCTAAAATGTTTGCATAAGAGGCTTTTTTTGACATTGTGTTTGATGCATCTCAGAGCCAAGGCCCCGAGTTGAAACGAGGGTCTCACACTAAGAAAGTCACTTGTCCTCTGTTGCATGGACTTCAGAGGCAGCGCTGGCACTTGACGAGCAGTCTGGGAGTCTGCCGCCGTCCTCTGATATCCTGGCAAGGGAGGCGGCCAGACAGCGGATCAAAGTACATTACAGCGTGTCTTCATGTTGCACGCTCTTCAGCGACTGGAGTCAATGTGCAAAAGAGAGGTTTGCTTTAAAATGTAACAGCAAGGTACCGCACTCGTCTCCATTCTTTCTGAGGAGAGGCATGAGTGGCGTTGGCGAGTTGTTTGTGCTCCGGTTTCTATTCTTGTGAAAACAAACATCCACCTGGTGTGCAGGGAGGATGAATGGAGATTGTCAGCGGTTAACTGAGGTTAATATTTGCCATTTTCAGAAGAAAAAAAAAAAGTTTCAGCTGTGTCCTTGTCATGCTTGTCACGGATGTGATTTCAGCTGATTGTTATCCATTCAAAACAGATATACACTGCAACGGGTCTTATTTTCACCTCCGTATCTCTACGATCCACTTGGAGCCTCCAAGTCATTATCGATGCAAAACGATTCAGCCCCGTGGGATTGTAACCTTATTGCGACCCGATGAAAATATCACGTTCATGCCGGTCTCTTGAAAGTTGGTCTGTCAGCATTGAGACCGGCTCCGGACGGAAAGCGGCAGCATCAGGGCGAAACATTCAGCATTCAAAGGGTAACCAAGTGAAGTCAGAAACTTGAAGGCAGAGATGAGGCCAGGAGATAGTCGGGGGGAGCTGGAGGCGATGTGAGGTGAAAGCAAGCGGCTACTTTTCATGGAGACTCAGCGCAAAATAAACAAGAATTATGAGGCGAGCGCAAGGTTATTCATCTGATAAAACTGTACAGACACTTCAGGACTTCTGAAATGTGAAAGAAAAATCCCCCACCAGGGACAGTTTTTTTCCTGTTGTTTCTTTTTTGTGCTTGTATCTTGGCCTCATTTCCGGACCTGGCTTGTTTGCAGTGCATCTTATTTATTATTTACCCTGTTTGGAGGGAATCCCCACCTGAAAACACAACAAACAAAAAGCTATCATACATGATACTTGAGCTTCTGCTCTTCTGGGTTCGAAAGCTCCAACACTCACAAGCTATTAAAAGTGAAGTCTTTCTCACTTCACTGTTTTTTTTCCAAGGGTCTATTTATTTATCAATAATAAAACTGTGTTTTCCTCATATGTCCTCTGCTGTAGGGTCTCCAAAATATTGACGTCTATCGGACTGGCCATGAGGTTGTGAGCATTTTTAGTAGCATAGATTGAAGACAAAGCAATCTTTCCAAAAGCCGACAAGTTGAACCACTAATCTACCAAGTTAGAGTTAACCAGAAATCAGTTTGAAACCAGTCGAACCAAAAACCCAAACCCAGTCAGTTGATGTTTGTTTGGTTGCGTGGCTGGCTGGTTATTGGTCGGTTGGTCAGTCAGTTTATTAGTTGGTCAATTGGTCGAATGGTTGGTTGTTTGGTCAGTTATTTATTCTACAGCAATGACAAACAGCTATTCATCAATGTCTACTCACAATTTGCATAATCCATTATTAGTTTGCTCAGTGATCATCATAATCAGAAGGCAATGTCGTGTTATTTTCGGCTTTAGTGTTTTTGGAACGTCTTTAATAAACTAAATTAACTATAATAAACTAACCAATCACACTTCATTAATCCCTTTGTGGAATTCATTTTTCCCCCCACACTGATGAATCGTATTTCTAGAAAACACAGGTGCAACCACATTACGGCGCGTCAGGGAGCTGATGGAGGGTCAAGGGTTTTGCTCAGGAGCTCACAGTGGTGACCCGTCAGCTGTGGGATCAAACCTGCGTCCTCCGGATCCCAAGTGCACTTCTTTGAAACACTGCACTGGTTTATTTAATTTGTCTGAAATGGTGTGGAATAGTCAGCAGGCCTGAAGAGAAAATAAGGAGCCAGCGAGAGAGAAGAGGCAACCTCCTGTGGTCGCTTCTCCAGAAACCCTGTGTCACTCTGTTATACACACTCACTTGTCAGGCAGATTATGGCCACTTTGCTCTGTGTGTGGATGAAACCGGATCCACTCATTTGCTTGGCCCGTACACAAAACACACACACACACACACACACACACACACACACACACACACACACACACACACACACACACACACACACACACTGAAAGGAGAACTATTCTCATCACGCCTCTGCAAGCTTGCTGCAGGTTACCTGATGCAGAGGCATAATTAGACCATATTAGTGTCAGTCTTCTCGTTCGTGTGTGTGTGTGTGTGTGTACGTGCGTGCGTGCGTGCGTGTGTGTTTGTGTGTGTGTGCGTGCATTGTAAGTTTACTCAGGCACTCTTCAATGACTCCATCATGGTCAGTAATAGTCTACACTTTAAATTAAGGCGGAGTGAATTTATAGGGCGATCCACCGAAGAAGAAATTAGGGCTCTTTTGTTTCCTGTCAGTGTCCATTATGGATGACGAGGACACCTCCAAACTGCAGATCTGAACATAAAAAAAAAAATTAAAAATCAATATATCAATACGCCCAACGGTCATCTCATGAAATTTTGATTTACTTTACGAGGCATTTAAAAAGCGAGGCGAGGTTAAAAGAGAAGATAGATCAAGCGGTTTTTGTGTCAGCTGTTTAACGACTCGTCTTGCTAACCCCATGAAGTGTTGTAAATTTGGGTCATGATCCTTGTTTCGGGGCGGCACGGTGGTGTTACTGGGTAACAGGTACACTCTTCTCTGGCAAACATGCACTTGAGGACAAATGCAGGTTTGTCAGAGATTGGTTCCAAGATGCACAGATCTTTATTTTAGCATGAATTAGAGAGAGCATGAGATGAGGAAGATATTGGGTCAAAAATAAATCCTGAATATTAGGATGATGTGTGATTATCTTCACACTGCATTGGAGCCAAAGTTCCCAAAAATCACGTCGATCTCGCTGTGTCATCGTCTCCGCCGCATCAATCCGACATGAGCTCGCAATCGCAAAACAGCCAAGCTATTCTGAAAGAACATGACCAGAGGGAAATACCTGTGATCAATCCAGTCTGGAGCGAGTAATGAAGTGCAATGTTTATCCTGATGCGATTTCCTCCTCTCCAACTGCAGATTTAGTCTTTATCAAAAGCAGGTGGAAGTCTTCTTTCAGCAAAGGCATAGTGGACATGCTCCCTCATAATTCACATGCTCAGCGGTGATGAAATATTCTATTTTGATTTGAAATTCAGATCTCATCTCCTCGCTAGGTCTCATCCCCTCCCTTTCTGTTTTTTTTTTTTTTACCCATACAAATTCCACTCATCCATTTTTGACTAAATATTCTCTTCCCACTAGTTGCGGCCATTGCAGGCCATGAGACATGAAGATGTGCTATAATGTGTTTTCATTTGGTGCCTGTTTGCCTCTCTTGACAGGATATCAGAGCAGAGTGGCTGACTCCCAGATTGTTTATGAGGATGCAGAGCCTGCCTCTCGGGACTGTTATTTTGGGTTGAGGGCCATTCAGAAGAAAATAACAATGTCTCCCTGCGCTTATTTTGCATTGCTGCAGAGGCAGTGCTGTTTTTATGTAATTTGCTGGTCATTTCCTGCACAAAAAGTCATAAAAATCGGATAAAAAATAGCTCGCAGGTGGTCGTGCCACACAGCAAATAATCTGTTTTCGAGCTATTCTTGTCTATTATTAAGCCTCACGGTGCCTCATATTCACCCACACCTCATCTTGAAGCCATCAGACTTTCCCAATCTGATCATTTCCAAAGCCACCTGCCCTCCTTTTCTTGATTTCCTCACACATCAATCTACATCCGTCCCTTCTTACCCTCTCCCAGACATTGACCTGTCTTCTCTTCTGCCACATCATCAGCCTGTTGTCTTTCTCTTTACTCTGTTTTCCTTCTCTCGTCCTGTTTTGGCTGTTTGCCCCTGCAGGCCGCCTCAACCTCTTGTTGTTTTCTTTTTGTTATTTCTCCTAAACATTGACTGAGGCGGTGAAGGTGCTGACCTCTCCTGCTGTGCTTTTTTCCCGGCGCTCGGTTAAAGGGCTAAAGCTCCAGATCACCATAGTGAATCCAGTTATTGTGTCTTGAAAATGTCAGTTGCTTTGAGCAGCTGAACTAAAGTACAAGAAGTCCACCACTCTGTGGTCCCAAACACATGGCATTTTCCAGGAGTTTGAATGACTGATTTGAACTAATTGTCTTCAAAAACTCTTGTACCCATCTAAAAATGTACTTATATTTATGCTAAATCTATTGCAAACCACCTTGAAAGGGTTTTTTCTTTCCTGTTTTGGAGGTAGGAATCTGCTTTAGCTCCTTGGCCTGCACAGAATCTCAAGAACTTTATCTCAAACTTAGTTTTTCAACATTGACTGTCACATTTCTTGGTTTAATTTTTAATGATATCATGTATTTGCTTTGCGTTCAATGCCTCCAGCCCACCATCATGATGGTACCTCCACCCTGTTTTACTGTTGGTAGGCTGCACTTGGTTTCATGTGTCCATTGAACATCATCTCAAAAAGTCAGTAGTTTTGACAGTTCTTCCCCCTTTGTGCTTTCCTCCTCGGCCTCGGTCCTTTGAGACCTGCTCGGTTGAGTGTTAGGTGAGTGGTACCGACTGAAAGCAGCACTCCATGTTGTCCTGGCTCATCTCGAAGCTTGCTTTTTTTATTTATTTTTTTCCAGCATTCACACACTTTCCCTGAGTCCTTTCCAAAACTTTGATGACAAATTCGAACTCAAACACAAATGCAACTAAGCAGTGAAGTATACTGTAGATTCAGTCCTCTTTTGAAATCCCTTGTTTTGGCTGCAAATACAAATCCACACATGGATCAGTTTACAAGGACAGTATATGAAAATTATCTGGAAGCGTAACAATAGCAAATATGAAGGACCTTGGAGCAACACTTTATTGACCGAATCGCACGCTGTCGTTTATGTGGACGGCATTAAAACTGACATTTCAGTAGTTTTGGCATGATGTTCCAGAAGAGGGAGGGAAAGAGAAAGGTTACCCTGGAGGGACAGGGTTAGCATCCAGAGAAAAGTGTGTCATCGACGGACTCAGACATCCTCTGAGGGTTTGAATCAGAGGAGGATGTCAAGTGTACACTGCATCACATCTCGCTTGGGCTTTTTTTAACGGGGCTGTAACCTTTGGGAGGCTCAGTTTTCTGCAAATGGGACTTCAGATGACTCTGTGTAATGAGATCAAAGAGGTAATGACAGCATTATGAATAAATGATATGCCCCAACAAGCCGTCTGACTGAGTGCGTGCAGTTTTTCTGAGTGTGCGCAGTTCAACAAAGGTAGAGGTACGGCGAGTGCAGTTTGGAGTGGACTGTCAGGATCCCACCAATTACCAGTTTGAGTCGCGTCATGAAGACAAACCTCCACATGTGTCTAGGACCTGACTTCTGTGAGACAAATCCTCGGCAAAACACAAAATGACAGTATTTGTTGCACTCAGAGTGTAGCATGTTTACCGATTCCTGACAGGCAGCCTGTTGTGGTCATGAATAATAGCCGGTTTCTTCAGAAGACAGACAGCAGTGGCAGTGGTTTCTATCTGGTGACCTTGAATGCTGAGTGGGGATGAAGGAGGCTGAGGTCTCAGTCCAATTCCTCAACTTTACCCTTTAGAAGGTGACTGAATAATGCCCAGAGAGAACCTACTCAAAGGCATTTAAATAGACCAAAGGAACAATTAAATAAGGAGATAATTCAGAGAGTAGTGTGTCAGAAAACTCAGTTTGAGGTGAAGCTCCTGGATCTTTGAGCCAACGCTGACAACCAGCAGCACAAACCAGGAGACAGACTGTTTTAAAGTGGCTGGCAGCGAGCCCTGGCCTCAATTGCACTGCAAACTTTTGGATGGAGTTGCCACGGCAGAAAGAACTCCTGCAATCTAAAAAAGAGCTTGAATACATCACAGTGGGAGAAACTAACAGAGAAGTCCGAGGAGCCTCTTGATAGATGGAAGAGACATTTCAAGGCGGCCAGTGACACCGACATCTCTGCAGCAAAACACAGGGTGCTGCAAATACTGTTTTCACACAAAGAAACATATTTTCTTGCTGATTTTCAGAAACTTTTGACATATTATGGAGCATTCTGATCAGACAAAATGGACTTATTTGCATTTGTTTGTGAATATATTCTTTTTTTCCCTCTTTTTTTCCTCTTCCTTCCTTGTGAATATATTCTTAATTATTAGGGGTTTGCCGACAATTCTGGCTCCATACAACCAAGTAAAGATGGTATTTTAGCGTTGCCATTTCTCTTCTAATTAAAAATCCCTGTGGCTCGCTGTGTAGGATCATTAACAAGAATCAATTTATGTTCAAAAATATGAGACGCAGGCCTGCTGTGGTGCTAAAATATGAGTCGGCCTCCACTGTGACTAATTTAATCCGACTAATAGCAGAAAGAGTGACAGTGTTTACTGTTGCCGCCGTAGCGAAGTCATGATCTTCTTTACAGCATCAGCAGTGCGACTGGAGTTCATTGAGTTTGTCCATTTTTTTTATGTTTGGGGTCAGACCTCAGAGGTTTGAACATTTGATCAGGATGTCTTCCAGTTGTCATCCTGTGGAGGTATTCCGGGCTCGTCCAGCTGGGATGGGCTCGAGATCTGTCAGAGGATTAGGTTATACAGCCGTCTCTCTGGTGGATCTCACAGATCTCAGAGGTGCTCGGAACTGTTTATTGCCAGTGGACAAATTCTTGACATCAGAAATCATGTGCACTGTTTGTCCACAGCCTGTTCTCCAGGATCCTCTTTCATCAAAGTTGGAATTCATACCGCTGTGGTATTTATGTAACTTTGATCCTGAATTGCAAACCGCACAGAAAAGAGAATCTCAAATCCTTGTAAAATGTAAACAACTATTAGAAGCTGGAAGCAGCTTCAAAGTAACAAACACTTAATTATCACAAGCCGAGACATATTCTCACTTTGTTCTCTACGGAGAAACTAAAAACAGAAAAGAAAAAAAAACAATGCCTCTCAAACGCAACGCAGTGTAGGAACTGATGATGGTTTGAGGGTGAACCAAATAAAATGCATTTCCCCAGTCTTGCAAATTGTTCTTTTCACTCCTGGTGCTAAAGCACAGAGACCACAGTGTTCTACCTCATTGTTGATATTTTACCCGTTTACGTGAACTTTACTCACCCCTGAAGTATAATTAGAAAGTTTTTATTGATAATTACTCTTGGATTTGATCATGACCCCCGAAGTTACTGTGTAAAAAAGAGTAGCATTATTTTCTACAGCGTTATATAGGCGTTATTGGCCCGTGAAGTGACCTTGGCTGCTTCACATACAGAATTCAGAAGAACATAAAGTGGCTGAACTGCTTTTGATGATAAATACTTCAATAGAGACAATGAGGGTCAACAAAATGTTGATCTAAAGGCCTTGGCGTTGCAGAAAGGTCTTTTCAGCTGCGGCCGTTGTGATGGTGTTAAAGCTGGAGGTCACAGCCAGGGGCGAAAAAGACTGCTGCTATACATGCCTGCTTTTCTTATTCTCCTCACATTTTTTTTTCTATGCTTATGCTCTGAACTAATCCACAAATGTTAATAGTTTTGACAGAATTGCTTACAAAGCCGTGCCAGGCTGGAGCTTTAGTGCTGACATGCGGAGAAACTTTATAAGAGTCGCTCTCATGAACATCACACATGTCAAAGTTGCACTTTTGTTCTCGCGCAACAGCGGCGGGTAGATGAGAGCTGCTTCCAAAAATATGTCTTGTCAAGATAAATCCCTAAAAGGAATCGCTGAGACGAGGCTATCCTCGCTCCTCGTACCAGACAATGTAGTTTTATTTGAACTAGAGTGAAACGGAGACGGTTTAACAACTTCTCAAAATCCTTGTGCGATAGTGTTTGTTTTTAATTCCACGTCGGAGAGCTGTCCTTAAAAATGGAGATCTGAACTTGAGCTGACTTTGAGTTCAAATGAGGTTTTGTTGTGTTCCCAGCTGGGGAGCAGAAGTCCCAGTACTGCCGCCACGGCTGCTCTCATTATTCCCCGTATCGGTGTCGGAGGAGTTTGTATCTCCGTGACGTCACCGCAGTCTGTCTCCTCCTGATAAATATAGAAAACAACAAGTATCAAGTGCAATCTGAGAGTGGAACTTCACCTTCAATCCACAAATGACTCCAAGCAAGACGTGACGATTGTACTAATTGAGAATCTAAAGCATCATCTGCCAGCTGGCCGTGGTTCCTGCGCCAACCACTCCACTGGAAAGCTTCGACAGACACACTATCATCGCCACAGAATATTTCTTTAACGATTGCCCCCACGTTCCCCGGCTCTGAATGTGATTTTGACATTGACTGGCACTGCGTTTGAAGTGTCCTTTAGATTTCACAGTTAATCAAAAAGCCTCCCAAAAATGAGCTCCAGATTATATTTAGGCGCCGAAAAGTGCCGCCAACTGACGACGCCGTAAAAATTTCACCCAGGCAAAAATCGATGAAGGCGTTGTTTCCACATTTGGCATATGACACTGTCACTCTATAGTTTCCCTCCTTGTGCTCTTTATTTAATTAAATACAGACGCTGCGGACGGGAATCGTGTGAGGCATGAAAGATGAACAACTGTCATCTGTAGACTAGTAAACACTGAATACTTGGTAAACAAGAATAAGGCGGATCTGCAGCCTTGCTGCACCGACGGTTCTGGTAATTACAAGTGGTGTGTGCAGAGGTGAGCATGGGATGAAATACAGCTCCACTGCCAATGTAATGCAAGGATTTCAAACGTTATTGTACATTTTGAAAAGGATAAATCCGACAAGTCCCTTTGTAAATGGCCTTGTGAAACAGCGTCGCAAACTGTGCTCACAAACGGACGGATATGTGCAGAAGTGATCCTCACATCAGCTGTGGATCCCTGCTGTTGGGCTGTATTCTGCATTTTCACGCCTCACATCTGGTCAGTGTCTTTAGATCAGGGGTGGGCATTCCTGGTCCTCAAGGGCCGCAGTCCTACACGGTTTCTTTGTGTCCTCCCATCAAGACAGCTGACAGCAATTGATGGCTCGTTATCAAGCTTTGTGCAGAGCCTCATCATGGCAACTCAGGTGTGTTTTTAGCAGGGAAACATGGAAAACATGCAGGACTGCGGCCCTCGAGGACGAGGAATGCCCACCCCTGCTTTAGATGTTCAAAATTTTCAAAGTCTCAATCCAGCCTAAATAGTTGACTGGTAGTTTTACTGATTACAGCTCGATATTCTCACTTGTACCTAATCATGTTGAAGCCACACTTTTCACTAAGTGACATGTGCATCAGTGATTAGAAAACTGGCCGTAACGTTACTTTTAATACCGCAGCAAATCATCTAAAATGGCTTGCTTTAATCCTACTTCCTGTCAGTGCTAACATATTTTGAATAATTACAGAAAAGACAGCATTAGAAAAAAATCCATAATGTTCCATCACTGCAGTATGATGGAAGTATTGCTGAATCGGTGCTTCATATTCATCGTAATTCTTACTTGTGAGTGACGTATAGCAGCCATAAAGCACTTCACGTTACCTGTGAGGTCTCAAAACTGGAGAGGATTCTGGGAGCTCAAGATATGGCAAAGTCAAGCAGAGCTGGGCGATAACGTTTGTTGTTCCTTGGCCACATGAACGCTCGCGCTGTGAGACCGGAGAGTATTAATCGTCGCCCGCTGGCTACTCCTCAACACACATAAGCTTGAGCGACTGCTCCAAGGTCACCTGCTGCTTTTCCTCCCCTCTTTTCTTTTTTTTCTGCCCCTCTCACCTTTGCACCTTTCTCCATCACCTCCTCCTGCCAACTAATACACGCACACGCACACGCACACAGACACGCACACAGACACGCACACGCACACAGACACGCACACGCACACAGACATGATGTGCAACAAACACCGCCTCCTTCTCATGTCTGGGCAAGGACACAGTCAAGCTGACTCACCCAGAATTGAGCTGTCATCTGTGTCACCTCGGGCTTGTGTGTGTGTGTGTGTGTATGTGTGTGTGTGTGTGTGTATGTGTGTGTGTGCGTGTGCATGTGTCCCTGTCCCTGTGTGTGTTTGTGCAGTGTGTGAGCGTCACCTTGGGCTGGGAGTCCACTGTGGGAGGTTACTGTCAACATGCACAAGCTGGGGTGTACGGGCAGAGGCACTGGGCTTGATTTGATCATCATCTCCGAGACAGAGAGGGAACATGACTAATGCGCCTGCATGTGCTCGTGTATGTGTGAGAGAAAGTCCTCGTGTTCATTTATTTATTAATTCATTAATTAATCTATTTTCGTGAAAAGTACACGGGAGCAGGCTCACAAACAGAATTAATTAGGAGATTAAAGAAAGGAAGGTTTGTCCACAAGAGACGAGTAAATCAGAGGGGCGTGGTGTCAATGGACCCTGAATGCAACACACACACTCCCAAACACACACCTGGTGCTGACCGACTATCCTGTTGCTGCTTTTGTCTGGTCCTTCTCTCGTCACACACACACACACACACACACACACACACACACACACACACACACACACACACACACACACACACACACACACACACACACACACACACGCAAAGGCGAAACCTTTCCTACGAGCATCTGGGCAACAGACAGGCCTATTAGCCCACAGGGCCTCACAGTGCCAAAATAACAACTGCAGCATATGCCTGCGTAATAATTGCATTAATGTTGAACATGTCTCTCCAGGGGGTGGCTGCGGTTGAAGACTTGGGGGAAATTAAAGCTTGTTCTCGAAAGCATGAAATTAGAATTTAGTAAATGTTGGAATGGAAGAGGGTACGGCTAATGATCGCTAACTACACAGTAATAGATGGAGAGTTCATTTCCAAAATGTGGCGTATTTGTGCCGGAAAGCAGATCATTACCTTGCGCTCTGCGCTTAAATCCTGAGTGTTTACAAGTTGCATTAGTTGCCACCAAAAGCTGCTGCACAAGACAGCATTCATAAGGCGTGGTGCTCTGAAAAGCCAACAGAAAAATTTAGTAATTATTAGATATAAATGTTGCAAAAACTTGTCATAAATTATCCGTATTGAATAATTCAGGAAAATTACTATGCTGACTACTCGCCACACAAATGCGTCTGGGCTGGAAATCTTTCAGGCGAATCAGTAAACAAATCATAAGACGAGGGAAGAAATAGCTACAGACTGTTGCACCGTAAGAGTTTGAGTCAGAGGCAGGATTAAAAGATGCTGCATTGTTCCTTCGACACGAATGCCAGGATGGCAACTGGCGGCGGGGTTGAGACGCAGTCCAGAATTATCTACGACTGGATTTCCGCTGCCATGAATGGGGCATTTCTGGAAGCACATTCGGGGGAGTTGAGACGAGCCAACTGCCAAAGCCGCGTGTCCCTCATGGCAACAGTGTTTTGGTCATGAATGTGAGCTGTGTGACAGAGCAGGGTTCGGGCAGACACTTGCGTCTGTGTTCCTCCGACTTGGACATTTCCAAGTCACATTGTAATCCCAAAAAACTCCGGCTGATTACTCACAAAGATGCAATATGGCCGCAGGCACTGGTCACCGCTGATTGGTGACGTAACTTTTCAGTGTGAAGAAAGTCGGTTCTTTTATTCTGGCAGGTGACCACATTGGGTATCGCTCACTTTTTCCTGATTGTTTCTCCAGAACTCACACTGACGAGTTAGTAAGTCACAGAATACAGGAGGGGAAATGTGTGCTCAACACTGAAATGGGAGATTCTGGAAGTTCTGGGATTTAGATTTTAGTTGCGAGGTGTGCCTCAATTTTAGAGAGTGTCAACATGTTCAGTTTTGGAAAATATGCTGAATGAGAATTGCAAGAAAGAGAAGTGGATTATCGAAGCTTTTATTGATTAAACAAGAACTAATGTCAAAAAAAGTGATGAGAAAGTAAAATATACTGTAAAACATTAAGTTCAATTTGAGTGAGGATAGAAGGAAAAATAAAACAATAATACAAACAAGATGAAATTGGAAATAAGATATGAAGTAAATAAAAGATTAAACAGTCATCGAGGAGAAACAAAAAAATTGTTTTAAACAGGAAATTATCCTTAAACAAGACAGAAAAGTCTTTATGTGAAAATTTAAATCTCTTTAAATATAAGCAATGATAAAAAGGAATGTTTTAGCCTCTCTTGTTTTACAAATTCTTCATCCATCCTTGGTTGTTTTATTATTGGCTTTATCTTTTTCCATTCTGGATAAACACAGAAGCAGTTCGCTGAATAGCAGGTGGAAAACAAACAAAGCAGTGTGTTATCAAAACTGTGAAAAAGATGTCAAAGCAGCACATCGTTGGCAACGCAATATAGTGGAATTTATTTTCTGCACTTTATTTGATCCGCTGCTGATAATGCATCGTCGCCGATATTTAATATTCACGCTATGTTGATTTCAAGGTACAGCTCACATAGGGGCTCCACTTTGTTTATATGTTTGTCTCAAGCTGATAACTTAGCTGGAAGCTGATTGTAAAAGCTTTGGCGGGCCGCATCCAGACAAGCTTGTTTTGACTACGAAGCATCATTGCAACGCGCTCGGAGGGCATTTTAACGTGCCGTCTTTATGATAAACCATTTAGCACGGTGGGGGGCTGGGGGGGGGGACCCGCAGCCTCCCAAAGATTCCATTTAGAGGCTACATCACCTTGTGAAGTTACAAATTGTTTTTGTGCCCCGCAGCTGAACATAATGAAGATTCAAGGCGTGCGAGGGAACGTGGTGATGTGTGTCCAAACACTAGCAACGAGGAGGGCAGGAGCGTGCACGTGCAGATACGGCGCATGCGCAACACATTCACATGCTCGCATACATTGTGCATGTCGATATCGCTCTGCCTGGTGGACATTCATTAGGATGCAGAATGGAGGGATAATGTGGTTTAAGCAATCAAGGAGCTGGCAGACCTGTTCCCCTGTTGAATTAAAGATAAGTCCAAACACCTTGAGAGAGCAGATTATAGGACCATATGTGCGTTTACCCCAAAGAAGCCAAATGTCTGTGGAACAGTATGTGCAAGTGTATCTGTGTTTGCATATGTACTGTGTGTGTGTGTGTGTGTGTGTGTGTGTGTGTGTGTGTGTGTGTGTGTGTGTGTGTGTGTGTGTGTGTGTGTGTGTGTGTGTGTGTGTGTGTGTGTGTGTGTGTGTGTGTGTGTGTGTGTGTGTGTGTGAAGATGAGAGCACATTTACATGCATATCACATGCAAGGGCAGAATAATTTGCTCCAAATGTGCCACCAGGTCAATTACCCAGACCTGTTGTCTCTGCCGGTGACCTCTTTCCTACAGATAAGTAGAATTACAGAATTTCAGCTTGTGCAATGACATCAAATGATCATTTTCACCGCGAGCAACTTGACAGTCAACATACATCATTTGAATTATGGCCAATTTCAGCGCAAGGTTATTTCTTTTCTCAGTGCGTTTTGTCCAGTTCTCAACCGCACATGACTCCAGCAACTGACTTAGAATGAGAAGCAAAACCAAAGACCTACGTAGCGTTTGTACTTTAGCAAACTGCCCTTAACCGCTCAAATCTACCAAAATGATAACAGTGACATTTATTGGCTTGATCTTTCCAGATATTCCTCTTGTAGTTTTCCCACTCTGAGGAGGCGTGCGGATTGGTTTCTATGATCTCACACACACACACACACACACACACACACACACACACACACACACACACACACACACACACACACACACACACACACACACATACACACACACACACACAGGTTTGTTTTTGGATGCACGTGTTCTAAGGTTGGTTGTTTTGTGCGAGCAATGCGCTCAAGCGTCACAGCATGAATGAGTCGTCACTGTTTGAAGTTGCGGGTCTAGGGCCTCTTGAAGGCCGGAGCATCTGTGCCTTTGTGAGAAGAAAAACCTTGGTGGATCCATAGTGTGTTAAATGTCTTCACCTTGAGCAGATTTCCTGCTTTGTACGCTCTGCTCCAGTGATCAATGTCACAAGGAACACTCTGAAACCAGCACTTTTCACCTCCATGCTCCAGTGATCTGTCACCCCTTTCCTTCTGACTAAATTATGAAGTTTTACTGAACAATAAGGGTGTATATTTTTTTTTAAATGATTTGGAGAGAATTTTGGAAATCCATGACATTTATCTTTAAAAGAAGACGCACTCAAACAATCATACCATTGCAAATACTCCGTCACGTCTCAAAAACTGTAAAGAATAAATCGAGTTGCAACAGAGAAAAGAAATGTAGATTTATGCGTAATATGCTTGTCCTCATGATTAAGGCAGAACATGTGCTAATGTGGTCAGTACCAGAGTAATTAGCAGTTTGAAACAGAAATGCAGACACTTGTGTCGTCTGCACGGCAAAGATGGAGTCATTTTTAGGGGAAAGTAAACCATTAAGTCATCAGCATAGAACATAGAAATGTCTATTGTCTGCATAATAAAGTCAAAACAGACGCTAGCATGGCTACGTCTTGAAGAAATGCTCAACGGCGTGCGATAAACTGTGCGTGCGAAATAGCAGAGAAATGACAGCGAGCAATTTCCAGAATAAAATGGGGCCTGACATTGTGCCTTGTGGTATGCCAGTTTGTTCTGCCTGGACCCCTTTCACAATACAGCGTTCTTTTTAGTTCAGTAATATCCTGCAAGTTCTATTTGCTTTATTTTCTAACTTTGTGGCGTTTCATTTTTGCGGCAGGACCTGTTAAATGGGTTACCTTGGAAACAAGACTCGATAGGAAAGTCTATTAAAGTTTAACGCCACTATATTCTGTGTAATTAAGCTCATCTGCCCGGCTCTGCTGTGATAATAGGCTTGTGTACATTCCCTTGCAATATTAAAGAGATCTGACTCTGTGCAGCTCACGGCTCTCGAACTGACAAGCGATCAAGGTCTCCATGACATAGCGCTTTTATAGACTTTTATGTAATCATGGAGTTTGGAAGCAGCTGGCAAAAAAAAACCCCATTGAAGCGTGTTGAAATCCTTCAGGTTGGTGATGCAGCCACCGAACAACATTGCATAAGAAAACAAAGATAATTGATACTGGGACATAATCACTGTTATTACACCCATTGAGATTCTGTATCATATCACTGGTGAATTTATGGAGAATTAAGTTGGTGGACTTTTTATCCTCCAGAGCCTTCTCGTGGGAAAAGGGCGGGTGTATTGATGGAGAGCAGGAGGCCGAAGTTCTCCACTTTATAAACTTATTGAAGAATCCATTTGGAGTCTTGTGGTTTGTACATTTCTAGATTTTGTCCTGCAAGCGACCATCACGATGCCTCCACCTTTAATTTTACTACTACTGTAGTTAAGAGATAAATGGGTTTATTCAGTGTAAATTCAGTTTTTTCGTGACAGTGCCGGCCTCCAGGTTAGAAACGTGCGACTAAAACTGTGAACGGTTCAAATCCCCGTTGGTTCTTTTAATTATGTTTTTCAATAATGTTCAAGTCAAAGTTGCTCCCTTATTGTATCTGGAAGAGCCACAGCTTCAATCTACCTCGGTGCAGCGCCGTGTTTCGCCACAGGCTGACAGTTTTCCCAGCAACGGTGTGATTTCTCTAATTATATAATGTTTAATTACATAATCTTTAAACTCACAGCTAAAAGAGAAGCAACACCTCAAATCCTTTTTTTTTTTTTCATGCCGTTTTGAAGGATAATGTGTGTCATCTCTGACCACCAATCACAGTGTGTGTGCTGAAGTCAGCCCACTGCCGTGGTTTTGCCCACCTGCCTGTGTGTGTGTGTGTGTGTGTGTGTGTGTGTGTGTGTGTGTGTGTGTGTGTGTGTGTGTGTGTGTGTGTGTGTGTGTGTGTGTGTGTGTGTGTGTGTGTGCTGAAGAATTAAAGGGTTATCAGTCTTTATTTCTCCAAACTGGGGCAGGGTGCATTATGTAAAGTGCTGAATTATATATCAGATCTGCCTGCACGCTGCTTTGGCCGGAGGGAAAATGGCGAAAGGGAGACGCACACACACACACACACACACACACACACACACACACACACACACACACACACACACACACACACACACACACACACACACACACACACACACACACACACACACACACACACACAGACCCTTGCATTACCTCCCCTGGATCACCGCACATTTACACCGAACCCCTCGTTCTTCCAGTCAGTTACACAAATAAGTGCAACACATATGCATCCTATACTGTTACATGAATACCTTCATCTGAATGTACACACACACACACACACACACACACACACACACACACACACACACACACACACACACACACACACACACACACACACACTGTACGCTATCTCACACAGGCACACTCGGGCTGACAGATGGGAGCACCAGATGATGAGCACCACCAGATTTGTGTTTCACGGTGGGAGCCATCGCTGACACCATTTAAGCTGAGAGAACACTCAGACTTGCATTAGCACCCTAAACGTGCGTGTGCGTACGTGCGTGCATGATCCTGTATGTGTGCATACCTTGAATGGTGCCTGCAGTGTGTGTTTGATTTGTGTCGCTCCCGAGGTAAGCAGACCGCTGAATGAGATCATGTGTTTTTTAGTCTGATACTACCACCCTAATGATTGCATATATACAGTATATATATATATATGTATATGCACACATAGACGATCCATAGTCAACTATGCAAATGAAGAGGGAGATCTTGACATTCTCTGCTTGCAGAAGCTGCTTTCATCTGGGTAAAGAAGAACAGTGACCTCTTAGCGTGCCTCTCAAGCACACATCGGCCTCCCTAGACCAGCTTTTCTGGGGCTATTTGCTCGTTTTCTCCGCTCCTGCCACTCGTCTCCCTCCAGCCACCCTCTTGTCTCTCGCTCTCTGTCTTTCCCGCATTGTCTCTTCTTCTTGTTCTTCGCCCTACCGCTCCCCGCAGACCCCCGGAGTCTGAGCCTGCCTGCCTTTGAGACAGGCTGAACTTAACCAAACTAATCTTTAGAAGAGAGAGAGGGACGACTGCATTCTCCCTCTTTTTCCTTCTCCTCCTGAGACACTGCTGACATTTTTGCGATGAGAAAAGTGTGTCATACTGGAGGGGTTGGGGGGGGGGGGGGCAGAGAGTGTAGCACCAGAGAGTTGACTCGACTTGCAGTGCAAAATATTCCGCAGGGGAATCGGCTCCCACGTTGTAGCCTGGCAGCTCTCACTGGCAAATAATGACCTGTCACCCTCTGATAATATCCCGTCGCACACCAACGGGGGTTTGAAGTCACAAGCCGCGGCAACTGTTGCAGAGAGACATGAGACCTTACAAGTGCTCGGACACAGTCCTGTTGACTGACGGCAGACTTTCCTCTCTCACTCAGAGAGGATATCCATATTTGAGCGGGGCCACTGCAGGCCACTTGTTTGGAGCGATAAGCTGCTTGTTGCACCAGGTGCTGCATCGCAGCTCGGTTCATACTACATGATATTGCGCAACAAACAAAACCATCGGAAATTGGTGGAAAAAAATCTGTTTGACCCAGTTTTTTTCTGAATCATTTTGCATGTGGTCATGTCATGTTAAATCCTGAGCTTGTCAGGGCTGAAGGGAAGCTGCCTCTGCAACGGCTTTAACACTGAGTAACACTAAATAACAGACACGCTCTACTGGCTACAATTTTCTTTTTGATTCCAAAGAGACATAAATAGCTGTGTTGGATCAATCAGTGGCCCGATTCAGCTACCTGGGTGCAATCGGAGCCTCTTTTACTGGGACTCACTCCGCGAAGATGTGACCACATGTGGCTTGAGCTGTAAAAGATTCTTCAAAATCGTCTCCAAATAAAGAATGATGGACTGCAGGCATTAGTATATAACTCCAAACCTCACCCCTATTCCGTGTGAAACCTCAAACTTCACCCAGAAATTATGAAGAGCAACACATACTCCCAGAATATGGAATGCAGTTCTGCATTTACAATGCGATACCGTTGCCCCCTGCTTGCTGTCCTCATCAGTTGAATCTCAGACTCTCTGACTATCAGCTTGTTACCGAGAGAGAAGAAGTTATGTTTCCTGTCCTGAATGCAAGCACAGCAGCTCCTCCGGGACTTGAGGTGAGTCCATTCCCCCGAGCCACCGAGCCAGTTCCTCACATGGAATTTTCAGGTTTGTGAGTGACGCCATATCGGTTTTCACAGTGTGGGAGGACGAGCCCCCCCCCCCCCCCCCCCGCATCCAATTACCGTTTATGTGATGTGGCTTTGGGCTTCCTGTTAATATCAGCTGTTGAAACTGGCCTGACTTGTACTTACCAGTGGATAGTGGTTCCGTTTGTACTTAAATTTCCATTAGCATCATACAGTACAGGTTCCATTTAGTACTTTCACACACTTATATATTATTACTGTCTGTATATGGTCTGTGGCTCCAGGCCAAATTCTTTCTCGACACTGGTTTAACTCACATGACACTTTTACATTCAATTAGCTTTACTGTACAGCAGCAGTGAAATTTAATTGCAACCCCGTTTGTGTAAACTGTGAATAAAGGTGAATAAATACATTATCTGCAAATGTCATTAACTTATTTTAATCACAGTAGATCAGAGACAGCATATCAGGTATTTACTGTAACACTGTTTGTCACTTCATTCTTGCAACTGACAGCCTCATATCTCTAAAAGATTATTGATAATTTAGCACCATTTGACACACTATTCCAGCATTTTCGGAATGAGGGTTGTAAAATGAATGCAATGCATCCATTCATCCCAGTTGTAGATTGTGTTTTCTAAAAAAAAATAGTCTAAAAGTGTGTTGTGAATGGACTGTCATCAACATAGAGAGAAGCATTCAAATGTTCACACAAAAAGAACCACAGAACAGTCAATCTGTGGGATGAATGAAAATCCAGGGCGGGCCAGCTTTTACAGTTTCTGGCCCACAAACAGATAACGTAGGCGATTGTTTGATTATCTGTTTTCTGAGATAAAACTACCGCGATTAATTCAAAGCTAGGGTTTTGAAACTCTCCTGCAAGGAACAAGAGTTAAACAGCCACAATGGTAGAAGCCTTTATGTGTGCATTTACTCTTGCTCTTTCAAGTAAATCATTCTAATAGAAATCCATCAGTTTGCTCGGTATCAAGGTCAAACTTGATTTCAATAAGTGCCACTGAAGTGCTTAAAAAAAACCCGTCATACTTTTATATCCTGTGCAAATGTTTTCTTGTACGTGGGGATGTGACACAGTTCTGAGGTTAACAGTGTCTTGTGCTTGAAGTGCTGCATTCTGAGGATAATAACACCTGGTGAATAATCTCGCTGAATGGAATGGTACGCTGCCCTTCTGTGCACCGGTGGTGGAAGTTTGTCGGCCACGTCGAATAGTTTAGGAAGCCTTTTGCTATTGTTCGTGCGCAATTTCATTTTTGCAGACTGTCGGTACACCCCCCCCCCCCCCATTTTCTCTGCGTGCTTGCGTCTGAAATGGCCCCGTGAAAAGCCCGAGCTGTGTGTCTGGGCAACACAGTGGTGATTTATGCCCCAGTGGAAGCCATCTCTCTGTGGACTGAATCGGACTATGAATGTCAGTTCCAAGCCGTGCCAGCTCCCATCCATCATCGGGAAAACAATCTGACAATCGGGCCCGAGTTCAACCACAGGTTCTCCCTCGCCGGCTCAGAATTTACGCCACTCGGCTGAAAATAATACCGAGTTCAAGTGTGTCTGCGGAACCGATGATGAAGATGGGAGTCAACTTTAGGAATCCAGCAACAGTATTTGAGGAGATGCCTCAGATCTTTACAACTAGAAAGACAGTAGTAGCCATTTTCGTGCCAGCTTAAATAGGACGTGTATGTGATCATTAGTTTAGTAAGCAAAAACACCACAAATGTGTGAGTGAGCCCCGTGCTTTAACGACTTTTTCATTCTTGGTTTCAATTAAATTAATCAGACTTGTACAATGTTGATTATAAATCCGACTTTTGGAGTTTTATTCCTTTCTGAGCTGCTTCAGATCAGCTGTGGGTTAAAATAACAAGCATCTGATTCCCCGAAGCAACAGAGCAGCCCAAAATAATGATGATACCTCCACCATGCTTATGTAAGAAGAAAAGGCTTTCATGTTTTTGCTTCTTTTGTTAACTTTGACTTTGCCCTCTTTACTCTTGACTTATGGTGGACTCATAAACTGAGAGACGAACTACTTCCAATGATTCCTCAAGGTCTTCACTTTTATTATTCAATGTTTTTTTTTTACTTCGAAATCTTGCAAGAAGGACAACCAGACACATTGTGCCCAAACTGAAATATTACCCGCGAAATAAATGATTTTGTTTTTTTAGACACACCGTCAGGGGTATTTGGAGGAAGGCTTCACATCAGCAGAGCAATACAAAACCCCAATTATTTTTCGATTTTTTTTAATCAGACAAGTATTTGTATGCCTGGCTCAGTTTTCTATATACTCCTCTACGACTGGAACCATTGTTCTTTGTCTAGCTTTGTATTTACGAAACTTAAGATAAAATTGTGTGACTCAGTCATGCAGAATTATCACGGTTCATATACTTGGGCTTGGCATTGTTGTTGGTTTTTTGTGCTTCATTATTCACATGGAGGTTGAAACTTGGTACTACATGCAAAGAAATACCACGATTATAAATAGGAGAGACTGGAATAAAATTTTTGCTTACTAACTGTTATATTGCTTAGCTTTAAGTCACATAAAGTGCAGTCCAGCTGTTTTGCTGTAATAACGAATGCTTTATGGACCCATAGTGTCTACAGTGTCTGCCTCCCATCATGTTTTTGCTTAGTGTACTTAACAAATCCTATTACTCCCCCTGTCCTCGTTTCAGGTCTCAGCAGCGTGATATCACAAGTAGACAAAGCTTTCCTTTTAGTATTCCTGTCTCTGTTGTGGTTAAATATAGTGCAGTGGCTGTGCAGGTTTGGCATAAATGGAGAGGTGTGCCCACAAACCTTGAAATGTCTCTTCCTTTTTTATTATTTTTTTTGGCAGCTGTACGAAACACAAAATGGAGAATCTCATCTTGCGAGGAAAGTTCTAAGTTTTAATCATTGCAGTGAACAATGCACTTTACCCTGGTGTAACTCCTTGCCCCGAGGCTGAAACCAGGGGGACAAAAATATATATAATATCTGGAGTCACTCCTGCGCAAAGCCCCAATCTCTAGGGAGTTAATGCAGTGTGCCTAACTGGATCTAATTTGTCTCTCACCGTGGTTTGGTTTGAGTCCACACATTGGCTCTCTGCATGTATGACAGAGATGAAAAGTACAGAAATGTTCCCTACGATATGTTTTATATTATTGTCTCTGAAAGTATGCAGAATAAAGCTCATGCATATCCCCAGTCTTCATTTGAGCATGCTCAATAACCCTCGATCAGCTTGGAAGTAGTAACAACAAAACCTTTTTTCACTTTTAAACCACAACAGCATTCTGGGACTTATTCCAGTCAGGTTCCAGGGTGTGCTACACGACAGCACTGAGTCAGCTCTCCGCAGGGTCAAGGATGATTTATTGGTGTTTTAAGAGTTTGGAAATCATGCAATTTTAGCTTCGTCACACCTCTTAGACGCCTTTAACATGGTCGACGGCTTGGATCAGACCAGCTTAAACATCCAGGGTCAAAATCTGTAGTTTCTCAAAATCAAAATAGAGGAAAAAAGAGCCTTTATTTGTCACATGAACAAAATAAAACGGTGACGTTAGTTGTTTGTAATTGACCCATTGGGATTCACGACAAGTTTGGTTTAATAATCTCGAGGTTTATGGGTTTATTTCAGTTTTAATCTGTTAAGATCAACTGTGGTATACCACAGGGTTCTGTTCGGGGACCCCATAAGCCTTCACTAGATTTCTGGGGGTAATTGGATTTCTTCCAGTGGAAATGAAGCCGGGTTTTGCCAATTGATTTGACTGTTTCGATTAAACTGTGACCATAGATGGTTTGAAATCAGATTCTTTGATATTTCCATCAGCCTAATGACTGGAATTTAATTTCTGGTGTTGGAAAACTTTATTACCTACATGCTCAATTAACTTTGAAGAATTGTCTGTGGTTGTGATTGTGTGTCGCTCTATGGTGTTGTAAATCTGTTTAAAAAATAGAATAATGCTTGATTCCTGCACGGATGCTCCAAGTAAACCTCACACATTGATTAGCATTTATGAGCTATTTGTCTTTGTTAATTTAACTCGAATGTTTTTGTAAAACAATGAAAATAATTGGTGTGTGTCAGACATTTTGTGGATTTATTACTTTTTTGGTTGCAGCTCTTGTCTAAAAGTCAAACTTTGTATTGGCTGGTGAACATGTGTAATACATTTTCCAGATAGAGACTAGGTGTGTGGCCCACTGGCATTTTCACGGTTTAGTTCCACCTCTTTTTTTGTGCATTCATTAAAGCTGCCGACCCATCTATCTCTCTCCCTCTCCTCTATCTTTCAGTGCATTAACACTCCCCCCGAGGCTGCGAGTACAAATTCGGTCTGTCAAGGGACCGCTGTAGTGTTGATCACATCCACTTTCTGTCTTTCTGCTCCCCGTTCTGTCGGTCTGTCTGACCCCCCCCCCCCCCCCCCCCGCTCCCCGCTCGCACTCAGACAGCAGACGTGCAGTGCATCTCATCACATCATTAGTCTAACAGATGTCTGCAGCAATTTTTCCCAAAGATTCAGCTGCTAAAATACCCACAGTGCGAGTCACTGGGAAAGGGCCAGTGGCGGAGCAGTGTCGACCGGGCGAGTCGTAATGCCAGTGAAAGTGTTGGACTGTCCATTCATTCCGGACAGCAACATGAATAAGGCAATCACAACATGCAGTACGTTCACGCCTCATTATTTAATCTAATTTGTGTGGTTTCATTGACAAAATCATCTATTTGTTATGATGTGGGAGTTTGGCTGCGATCTTGAAATTCAAATGTTTTGCTCACAGTGTAGAAGGTTAGACGGGAATAAATCAAACGGATTACCGTCTGTCCTTCCGATCCATGTTTGGTGAAAAAAATCATTGGGTTGACCAATTCATTTTTAATGCAGGGACATCTGTTGCACTGGCTTTAAAGCAGCGGATACTAAAATATATATACTTTATTTTATTGATCGCCCGCAACCTCTTCAAATCCTGCATCCAGTTACATGTTTTCTGTGTTACCTGCAGGATTTGTTTCCTTAACCACAGCAAGCGCCCACTAGTGGCCTAGCATGCTAAGTGCATCGTTTCCAGTGATTCTGGCATTTCCATGTAAACGGCCATTGTTTTCAAAATAATGTTTTTTTCATTTGAACCGATGTGTAAGTGTGCCCTACGACAGTTGTTGAAACTGCATGAGTGTCAATTGGTGAAGCTGCAAAAATGTGAATAAAACCCCCACCAAAGTTGTTAGTTGTTAACCTAAATTACAACCTGAAGGGAGAAATAATATAACGCAGCTCCTGCAATGTCTGATAGTGCAGCCACTACTATTATAAATGTCTCTGTAAAGGTGAACATGTTGAGGAAGATTACCAGAACTCACAAATTACATTTTAAATTAGTGATTTATATTGTCAGAAGGAATTCTGCAGGAAACAGAAGTACTGAGAGTGGAATAAAGCTTGTTTTGGCAGAATAACGGTGCGTGCACTCGAAACAGATAATTCCTACATAACCGAAGTCTCCAACACATGACTCCAAACCTGCACGAGGTAATCGGGCTCCGCCGGTCTGAGAGGCACAAATTGCCCCAAATAGCATCCTGGCGGCGTAGCCGTATACGAGGCGGCTCTGCGATCCTTTTTTCAGCCCTTTTGTTGCCCTCGGTGCATCTGTGTAAACAGCTTAAATCCTCTATTTTCTAAATCCTGCATTAATTTCGGGTAGCACAAATAGACTCTCCAAGGGAAGGATTTGCTGATGGGTAAATATAATCTCAATTTAAATCTGAACTCAGAGTCCAGGAAAGCGGCTCTAACAAAGGAAACCGGTTTATTGACCACACCAGATTTTACAGTCCAATTAGAATCAACATGTAGAAAGCCTTTGATTTTAATATGTTGCAGTAGAGTGCTGTTGCACTGACATTTCATCACAGTTGATGGAATCGCGGTGCTTAAGTGATAATTGCTCATCCTTTCTCTTTGTGGTTTTATCATCTGAATGTTAATCTTTTTTTTGTTTGGTGCTTAAATGCATTTTTATATGTCAGCACTGTACATGATGTACTCTACGAGTGTCACCCAGTGACAGTACAAGTACAAACATTTGTAAAGAGCATTTCTCTTTTTTCCTTTGTCGCCACCGGACAACCTCCTCCTCCTCCTCCTCTTCCTTCTCCTCGTCCTCTTCTTCCCCCGCTGCTGCGTCGTCACCTGAATTGCCTCTTTTCTGTGTGTGTGTGTGAGAGACGGTCTCATCATAATTGACGCACACACACATATCTACATTTTCATCTATTCCTAGCTTCAGACTAACAGATGGGTTGGGAAGCAACAGAAACCAGAAAAACAAGTGTAACCTTACAGTCGTTATACCTGAAGCCACATATACTAATACAGCTGAAGCCCATTGGATTTAACAGGTTTTCACCTCTTGTTGGGCGATAATGGCGTTAGAAATATCTGCATTGATTACTTTTTCATCCAAACTGTCTGGGCCTCATCAACCACAGTCACAGATTACATGATTTAAACCAATGGTGTCAAACTGTGTGGCCAGAATGGGCTGTCTCGGGGTCTCATGGAATGTTCCATTTGTGAGAAAGTATGACCACATAACTTATTTTCTTTCCAGTTTAGTCTGCATTATGTGGTGAATCAGTTAAAGGTAATCTGATACAGAGATGTAGAAGTGTGTCTACACTAAAGATACTCTCTAGAATTTGACAAGTTATTTGGGTGATAATGTGAAGTTGAGAATTTCAGATGAAATTATGTGTGTACCTGCCGCTCACTGTCGACTAGAATCTCCTCCAGTTTGTGTTTCTTTTTTACCAAAATCCCAATTGCTTTGACTGGACAATTTCTTGCAGTTTTCTTTTTTGATTTTTGCTGAAACAGTTTGCCGAATCATTAACAAAAGTCATAGCACACTATTTCTAAAATCCCCTCCACTTAGGCTGAACAATTTCCCACAGCTTTTTGCCAGTTTTGTGCAAGTGGTTGAACTTGCACTTCCTTTATTCAAATGTCATTTTTGTCACGTGTTGTCAAAGGATAATTCATTTCATATGAACTTCTTGATTTATATTATATGATATATTAATGATATATTAATACTTTGTTGCACTAAACCAAAGATTTAAAGTTCTGGTTATTTACCTGAGATCAAATTGCTTCGTCTGTCGCATCTCAAGTAAAATTTCTTTGACACTCGTGATTTTCAACAGATAAATGATTTTATTTAAGGGCTGCTTGTGATAGATTTTCGGCACTTGAAATATTCTACAAAAAGCTTCCACCTTATCTGACTCTCAGTAATATAAGCACTGGTGCAATTCCTTCCAGTAGTGTAACACCTACTTGTCTGGCTGGGATTTAAAATCCCCACTTTCATTTTTAATACACCTGATCTAGATTTGTCACCTTCCGCAGCCTCAGTGTGGATCACTGTTACTGAATCCAGCTTATTAAGTCAACATTATGCATGCATTTTTTAATTGCATTTCATTTTACAATATATGAGACATAATTGAAATTGATATTAGGTTCAAATGTGGTTAGTCAATCTTCATACTTGAATGGAAACTGTGCCACAAGTGTCTGTCATAGAGAATATGAGGGAAAGTGGAAATTACAGAAAGGAAGTACACATAGTGACTCGCCAAGTAGAAAATGTCTGACAGGTTTGGATTGAAAGGCAGGAAAAGGGCCCCGTGGTGCGTCTAGACCCCCAGAACCTGAACTTTTTGGTGTTGAAAATGCATTCCCGTCTGCAAATCTGATTTCATTCTTTTCCTTTATCAGCCGTGGGACATTAGCTGAATGATAAAGCAGAGATCAAACAGAGAGATTAACAATGGCTAAGAGCATATGCCAAAGACCACTCTTCTCCTTTTTTTTCCCCTTTAAAATTGGTTTGCATTAAGTTTTTTTTTTCTAAAAAAAAGAATATGAAAAGGACTGCGAGGGAATTGTCTGAGCAGACCACACAGACAAAAGGGAAAAAAAAAAAAACCTGTTCAAGGACAGGTTCAACACAACAAGCAGGGAGAAAAGACAGACTTCTATAGACAGTCGAGGAGGACAAGATGGGCAGAAATCCCAAGTGAGTCAGCGGGGCGTTTTCTCACATTTATGTGCACATGTGAAAGGAAACTTCTTCTGGGGATCCGCACCTGCAAACACCTTGACAGAATACAGTACTGTGCCAGCAGCATGAGAGAATGAATTCCAGTAAAAACCAGGGTATACGCCTCACTTCTGAAAACTTAAAGCTTTATTTTTTCCCATTTTTCTTTGATGTTTTTATTCCTGTTTCTTCTGTAAAACTACTATTACACTATATCCACAGAAATGGGTTCATAAGTTTCCTAAAATTTAAAAAAAAAAAAAAGAAAAAGCTCAAATAAGAGTATTATAATTATGGCTGCAGTTGTCGAGGGTACATGGAGATGAGCTGCCAGAGCTCTGCCAAGGTGTTTCTTCAAGACGCGCTGAAAGACATTCGCTGCTCCCATTTTGAAAATTTTTATTTAACCATATTGATTTTGTAAGCAACATAAAAAAACCAAACAAACCCAAATCCATTAATTCCTGAGGCACTACGAGCCGATGGTGCAGGTTCAGTCGATTGTGCCAATTATATTTGAAAAGTGGACATCGCCGCAAATTGCATTTGGCCTCGGCACCTGTCTGACACGTATCGGTCGAATGGAGCCATCCTGCACTTTGAGACTTCCAGAGTTTTAGCGAGGCTGCTGCAGGGCCATCATTGAATGGCTTTTTTAGGCGTGTGTGTGTGTGTGTGTGTGTGTGTGTGTGTGTACATTCAGAATCTAATTCTGAAAGAAATGATGGATTGAGGGAGGCAATTTAATTTGAAATGTCGCGAATTAAAAAAAGCTGCATGAGCTCACACGTATTATTTAATCGCTTTGCTTTATTCTTTGGAAAAAACACTAATTCATTGTGTTCAGTGCATTCTGGAAATATCAACACTGTCATATAAACCCATATATGTTGATGTCTGACACACCATGTTGCAAGAATATCACACAAATACTTCAAACTTACCTCCTGTCTGCATGGGTGGATCTATATTTTTTTTAACTTTTGGTTCTTGACCTTATAAATACGTATCAGAGAACTATAACTAGTTTAAGTTGCATTAATGATATTTAATAACTACATTTGACATTACTCACCTACAGTGAAAGTTTGGCTCGATGTCACATTTTTCATCTCGATCTGTTAAATAGAAACCTATTTGATTGGCTGCTTAGCACAAACAATAGTGACATATAAACACTCCGAGAACTCGAAACCGACAGCAGCAGAATTATGAAAATGGTCCATGGTGATCTGATCCTGAAAACAAATGATCAAATAGGGAGGATTGTAGCCTGATCTAAAAATTAGAGATGATTTCAGTCCCACAGGTTGAAACGTGGAGCTATTTAAAGCCTGAAAACATAAAGCTTTACCTCCACTTCTACGTTGAGAGACGCAAGAAGCCTCGAAAAAGGATGAAAAGACGCGTATAAAGCCATGAGAGCGTGGACTGCTTTTTCACCATCTTTCACAGAATCTGCATTAATGTCTGCGCCACATCACTGTCGTTCCGCTTGTTCAAGCTGTTCTCCCCCTCCGCAGTTGGCTGGGAGAGGTACTTCTTCATGCAGAGATGCATTTCATATGTATGCCCCCGGGGGCAGACGGCGAAGAGGCAGGTACAGAGGAATCGAAAGAGAAGACAGGCGGACTGTGAATCAGAGAACAGTCACCTTCAAACCAATGCCTCCGTGTCTCCGTCTCCCTCCCTGCACACACAGACGCGAAGGTTACCGACCCAGCGTGGGCACCAGCATCTAAAATATTTAACCAGATGTTTCACCTCTGTGTCTGGTGTAAATATTCACCCTGCTGAGATTCCTCCCACCTGCAGCAGCTCAGCGTGGAAGCTCAAACTCTACTTTGATAGATGATTTCCCCACCGGGACTACTTCCTTATTTCATAGTTTCCTTGCTTTAATAAAAGCCTTTTGTTTGTGATGCCTTTGCAATCTCGGTTTTACCAGCCAACATTAATAAGCTTCGTTTGTAATCATGCCCACAAATACCTTCCATATAAAAGTTATATTTAAATACCCTCCCAGGCTGTAGCTAAATAGTTTATGTTTGTTTAATGGAGCCTCAGAAGTGGCAGAAAAATCCATGCTGAGCATGAAATTAAACTCAATTTACCGAATGACTTCATTAAATTCAGCAGCGAGTGACTGACAGCTCCGGGTCAGAGTGAAAGTGACACCCCGGTCCTGACTAATTCAAGTTTTCCAAGAGGCACATGATAAAGTGAAGAGGTGAAACCAACAAGGTTTTGTTTTGCAGGGCGAAGCTATGAGCGGAATAGCAAAACAATCTTCAGCTGTAACCCTGCGGTTGCATCAGGAATCATCTGTAGCGTCGACATTAATATGAGAGGTTACGTTAGTTAGCAGTAGTATGGATTTAATATGCCGCTGCATGTTTACTACACTGCTTTTCTTCACAGGAGTCCCATGTGTGTATTCTCATGCAATACATTTTGGTCCCTTGGGCCCGTTTGTGCCCCGAGGCAGGTTGTGCACACTGTGTAGCCTTAATATGACAAGTCGTGGGTTTTAAGGCGCTGACATTGAAACTGTAACACCGTGTGCACTTCTCACTTGCGGGGTTTTTTTGGATGACAGGTTGAAGTAGCTCTCCCAAACCCGGTCGACATTCATGGAAACAGTCTCACTGTACCAACCCAAGTTGGGGCCCCGGAGTGGCATCGATTGCCTCGGGAGTCGGCTCTGGTTAACTCCAACTAATCTTCCCACGGTTCGGGCTAACAGGCCGTTTATACAGTCTTTTAGCAGAGACGAGTCTTCAAAGGATGCCGCCCCTAGAGAACCCTCCCTCCCCTGTGTATTGACACTTTCTTTGGCGCTCTCCTCATCAGTCAAACATGACAAGCCGCTGAAGTGCTAATCTTGCTGATAGCGGCTAACCTATGAGGAAGTTCAGGCCACACAGGGATCTAGAAAAGGGGCGAACCCAAGCGCTGCGGCGCATAAGTAATAGCTCGCGATTAGACTGGTGCGATAAAGGTCCTTATCGTGTGACCCGGCCGCGAACTGTGGAGGGAGAGTTCATCCCCCCTCACATGAGCCCCTCTAATGATTCCCTCCATGCAGCCATAATTAAACCCGTTGCCCATCGTCTTGATTCATTAGCGCCGCAACTCGGTTTGCCAACCTTGATCAATTACGTGACCGGCTATCTCAGCCGAGCTCCTTAGTTAACACTCTCACGTAGCCCAGTCGGCGTGTAAGCGACAGTGCAGGAGCAAGACTGGGCTTTTGAGTGCGCATATGTGTGTGTGTGTGTGTGTGTGTGTGTGTGTGTGTGTGTGTGTGTGTGTGTGTGTGTGTGTGTGTGTGTGTGTGTGTGTGTCTGTGTGTGTGTGTGTGTGTGTGTGTGTGTGTGTGTGTGTGTGTGTGTGTGTGTAAAAGTGAGCCAGCGAGTGTGGGAGGCATTATCATTCTGCACCGTGATTAGGGAGACCTTAATGGATGTCTCAACAGCGACAACACTAAGATGAGACAACCATTTAGTCCACGTCTAGACTGAGGCAATGTGTGTGCAGCGATCTCAGCAACAGCAGGAGCACTCCAATCCTCTTCAAACGGAGTGAATTTATGCAGCTCTGGCACTAATTAGTCCGCTGTAGTTAATTAATATGTCTGTTTCACACGCTCGGCTTTAAAGTGTAGGTAGACGGACGCAGGGTGGCCAAGCTGGTGACGCTCGCGTCAAAATAATGGGACACAGTGTTGACGGGTGAGGACGAATTCTAACACGGCGTTTCAATAAGGCTCAGCTTCAGAAACACGGACGTGTACACTCACTGGAAGGTAAAACACACAAAATATTTCCGCGACTATACAACACCAACATCATTGCATATGAGTAAATTTCAATTGCTGAATTGCTGTTGTCAAAGTTTGGAGTTCCGTAAATAAAAACTATATTTTTCATTTTTTTTCCCCCCCACTGTGAAACATCAGATTTGTGAGGCAACAATTACGAATTGGTGAACAGAATGTACAGAAGTCCTCAGCATCAGGTTTGGGTTAATTTGAAATTTCCAGTTTGAATCCACATGAAAGCATGAAAACATCTGCACTTTCGTTTTCAACAGGGTCTTCAGGTTACTTGCAGCGTCATGTTGGTCCGTGTCCGTGGTCTCAATGGAGATTTTAATTTCATTAAGTGCACATTTTCGATTGGGTTCATGATATTCCTTAGCTTTTTTTTTTTTTTTTTTTTTTCAGTGAATAGACATAAATCCTGCCGCATTCTGCGTTATGCAGCGTCCTGCAGGTTGTTCTTGTCGGCAAAAGTAATCACAACTGGAAGCAATGCAATATGCTTGTTACATGGAAGCAGTTTTCATGCTAGATTAGAGTTTCTCGTGAATTTGTGCTTGTATTCAGGACAGTGGAACCAGTGTCAGCGTGTCGTCCTGAACTTATCTCAGTGGCCACAGAGCGTGTAAATCTATTCCTGACTTCATTCCAAGACTAGTTTCAACCTGCAGCACCGAAATATATTTTTATGTAGTTTGTATGGTCTTCATATGAGGTGACGTCAATCACTATTAGGAGCGCTGGATTCCGCCCCCACAGGGATACAAGTAATTTAGCCCAAGGGGGGTGGAGATGTCGGAGGGGGTGAAATTCCTATGATCCCCTCAGGCAGATCTCACCTTGGCAGTAAATGAACAGGACATAAAATCAACACCGGGAGCTGAGAGACGCTCCAGCTTCGACCTGTTTGTCACTGTGAGCGAGGCCTTTTCAAAAGGCCCAGGCATTTGATTTGTGGTTTAAATTGAAGCTTAATTAGAGCGAGGATTCAGGATATGAAACGACATGAGGTCTTTTATGTGGCGGAGGTCAGGATTAAGTGTGTTTACCCACATGGGGCGGCATGGCGGCGCACGAGAATTTATTGCTGCGACAGGTTGTATACCGAGAGGCCGCGGCGCGCCGCCACATCAAGAACAAACACTCCTTATTGATAGACAGCATTCAGGGATTAACATGAGGACGCAAACAGACAAGACAGCAGGGCAACAGAAACACGGCGGCAAATGACAGATAAGGCTGGCGAGAGATAAGGTTCCCAGAAAATGATAGCAAGAACAAGCGGCAGAGCAGACACATGCCGCACACTCCCCTGGAAACAACGTGTTATTCAAGGAAGTGATAAAAGCTCAGCGGTGGTGTTTTTTCAAGAATTTTTCACTGACAATTAACAAGTTCTCGTCTTAGCAGTATCATCATTTGGCCTGAAGAGGCTGGATCGGAGCCAGGCAGCCGCCTGCACACAGGAGGGGACAAACCAAGGGTACTGACGCACTCCTCAATCTTTTCAAATTTTTTTTGTCTGATTGGCAATGCTCCCGACAACACGCAGCAGAAGCAGGCACGTGATCAGAAATCCTTTAAAATCTTTTCTGGCAGCAAACTGTCGCCGTGGCATTAATGCAAAACAGCAGCCCCTTGGGCGGGATCGCCACTGCAGTGCAGGTTAGCTGAGCGGCATCATGTGCAGGAAGTCTGGCGATCTTCTCCAAACCGGTCTGAGTCGGATGCATCGAGTTTGGTAACGGGTAGTTTGACAAGACATTCATGCAGTTCTGTGTGAATGTGACTGAATGCCCGGAACAAATGTTGAAACTTTTATGACCTGAACGTGATGATTTTCATACTTTGTGATTTTGTCTTCAATGTAGAGGTCACGTGACAAAAAATCTGAGTATTTCTCACCTCCTTGTGGTTACGCCCCGGGAGAGATTTAGTTTTTTTCAAATGGGAAAACGCAACTTTCTGCAAATGCTCAGACTTCATGTAGACGACGGATACGCTGCTACTGCACTTCTGCACCATGCGTGTAATAAATAGATCTTCTACACATGTGCAAATAGATGAACAATAACAACAATGGCAGTGTAAACAGTTTGTTTTCAGAATGTTGACGTGGGTTTTGATTTGAAACCTGGGTTAAACGGGGTCCTACATGAGTTGACGGGGGTTACCTGCCACACATTTTGTCTCACATGATCTCTGGTTTACTTCCTGAACACGTTTGTAACAAATACCGGAATCCATTGACACTAATCCCCATTAACTGGTGTTTTCACTGTGGCTTGTTTTTTCTCTGAATCATTTCGATAATCATGCATTTTAAATGGTGTCATCCCTGTATATTTGTTCCATCTTGACTTTTGTCAAAGAATGTTTGCATCAACAAACAATGTTATTGAAAGTAGTTTGTAAATTTTTAATCTGCTTGTCTTGGCCCATTCAAAAAGTAAAGATTGTCCCCATCTCATACATTCAGGTTGTGTTTGGAATTGTTTCATGAGCTGCTTTCCCCTCTCGATCCGTCTAAAATTCATCTAAAGGAAAAATAAATCAGGTCCAGTTAATGAATGTTGGACAACTGGTGGTGTCCAAATAAAACAATCCAATCTGAAAAATGCTAATATTTTGTGAGTACAGCTGAGTGAAGATAACCAGCTGCAAAAATGTCATCTTTGCTTGTTTTTTCCGCCGTTGCCTCACAATATATTCCTTCGCAAACACATCATGATGGAAATCCCCGTGGCCAAACAGCTGCCATGTTGGACCCACTCAAGCCGAATATAAGGACGTCCTCTGGCTTTCAATCCGCACTGTGGCTTTTGGACAGCTCGATAAACACCCACAAAACCCTTCTGTTTTTTTTGTTTTTTTTGTCGAAGCCCCCCGAAACCCCGAGCAGATTTTGTGAGCTTTCCCGCAATCACAATCTCCACATGGCCTCCGAGAAGCGTATTTGCCAAAGGAGATAGGAGCGCAAGGACTGCTGTCATTTTCTGATTGTCAAATCTGATGAGACAGCCACTGGTGTGGGAGCGAACGGCAGGGATTAGGATATTCTGCCGGAGTCTGGTCGAGTCATGCGTTTACTGTAGTCTAATCTCAGCCATTTGTAGATAGGAAGAGCCAAGCATGGTATTGATATCTGATTTCTGTATGGTGGGTTTTGTATCCGGCGGTCTGGGCTATAGTTGGCAGCAGAGATCGTGGGAAAGAGACATTGGGAAGTCGTCCGATTAGAGGCGTGGGCTGAATGCACAATGAGGATGGTGCAGGTGATCCATGTGTGTTGTTGCAGGCCGAAACACTTTACATTCTTTATACATTTATTCGTATTAGAAAAGCCTGAAAAACGGCAAATAACAGAACCCGATATGTGGATGGTCATTTCATCCAAACCCAACGTGGCATTAAAACATACTTTGATTGGCAGAGGGTGACAGCTTCTCTGACTTGTGTGATGCAACCCCGCGAGTGGAGGCTGGCAAATGTGTGAAATCAAAACGCTGAAGATCTGGAAGAAATCAAAAGGGATTTACCGGCAGCTTAAGGGGAAGCGTCAATCACCATCGCGTCCTGTTGTCGTGCATTTGCTAAAAATATTTGTTCGCTGGTTGTGGACGTTGCAAATGCACAACCGAAAATGAGTCGGCTGTATTGAAACAAGCAGCCTCTGAATGATGTGACACAAACTGTCTTCACCACAACAACATAGTGTGACATGTTTTCCCTTAAAGACTTCTTGATGCATCAGGAGTTTTATTGATGCCTCCTTCCTTATTTATGTGCCACAGTGGAAATGAAGCCTATTTGATGAATCGATAATGGCATTTTTCTGCCGTTTTAATGCCTTTAGAGCAAATGAATGTTGCAATCAGTCGCCAAAAGCTGATTTCCATACTGCACCGGTGAAGGAGCTTCGCCTATTTTTACATCCAGGGGATTTTATAGCCCCCATGAGGCCGTTTAATCAGAGTTAACTCTGTCTGGAACTGAATTACAGGGCAGCTCTTCTCCAAGAGCCCACACACACATACACACACACACAAACACACACACACACACACACACACACACACACACACACACACACACACACACACACACACACACACACACACACACACACTGTACATACGCATAAACAATCCCCCGCCTCCCCGCATGCACGCGGCGGGTCGTAAAGCGCTCCCGCTCCCCTTTTCTGCTTTCTGGCTCGGGACAGAGTGATAGAGGGTGGTGCAGAGAGTGATCAATATGTTTGTGCTATAAATAGCTGGTAGCGCAGTGTGGTGCTAAGGAGGAGGGATGCAGGGGTAATATATTTGATGAGAGGGAACCCAGTGGTGCTCAGCATGGAAATGTTGCTGTGTATTCACAAAGCTGAGGCCGGGGACGGGGGTATTACAGCTTTTTATTACCTGGCCAGGGCTTCTGGTTTCCATTTGGAAGATAGAGCAACACTGTACAGCAGAAAATCTGATATTATGGAAGTATGGAAATGACGTGATTTGGTGACAAAAGATTGGCTTAATGCAAAGGCAGTGCTACTTGAAGTCTCCCACACAAGGAATATCAAACATTACTGTATCAAAATGCAGCACAGAGGGTTGCTGGAGTCAGTACACGGAGCAATACCTCGGGGTTTGAGGGCTGTATGGGAACCGATATATGGCGAGGATTCGTATGGAGACACTGGTGCTTTGAGCTCAATGCTAATGTGGTCACGTTTGATGATGATGCTGAGAGAAATCCATGTAGATTTTTGAGGCACAATCGGGACTCACATTTAGCTGCTATGAAACAAATGTTCATGTCGAGGCTTCAGTCTCAGGCAATCATCCAAATGTTTTTACTCACACGGGACACTGATGTTCAGCCAAATGCTATAATCCATTTGTCTTGGGCCTCCAACCACAAAGTACATCAATTCTTAGGTTGTAGGTTTGAACGAGAAAATTTCATCAAAATTGTGAGTGTGTGTCGGCTGGTCGCTGCTGACTAGTATCCCCTCGATACCGCCACGGCGAAGTTCAACCGGTAATCGCTCTATCATTGTGTGTATAAGTGAGTTTGTGAGAGAAAAAGGATAATATATGTATTATAATAACACTAGTTGTAAAAGAAATACCAATAAAGACCAAGTGATAGTTATAACGTATCAATATAGGACCAGTAATAGTTAGGCGTTTAGGCGTAAGTTTAAGAAGAAGAAAAAAACTTACTGGTTGATAATAGTTTTTGCATTAGTGATGTAATGCTGCATTGTGATACAGTTAAAAATCGATAGAAAAGTGTGATGAAGTGAAATAAATAAATGCGTCCCCATGTGAACAGCAGAGGGCGCAATCTGGTTTTGCCTATTATTGAGCATAGACGCTTGATAAACATCCTGCTCTAGGTGTTTGATGTCCTTCGTCAGATGCAGAGCGGAGCGCTGGAATTATTGGTGCAGACGACGACAAAAGTTTTGGCTGTGGCCTCTGGAGATTTGGAAATACAGTACACTCTTTCCAGTTTCAAATCGGAGGCAACAGTTATTTTATTTCAAGTTTAATGAAAAGAAGACGGTAAAATACGGTATTGGATTTACCAGAAATAATACAAATATTTCAGTCCCAATTTGTCTGAAAAAATGTATAATAAAAAGAATTGTATCGTGGAGAGAGTATGGTGAATCACAACGTATCGTGAGCTCAGAGAATCGTTATATGTTAACAGGCACAACAACAAATCAAACTGGAAGAAAAAAAAACCTCCAGAAACTGCACTGCAACGCGCCAAGTGCAACTGTCAAGACAAGAATAGCAATGAAGCCACAACAGGAGGACGTGGAGACTGAATAATGTGGCCTCAGAAAAAGCATGGAGGGATGGAGGAAAGATGAGTTGTGAGAGAAAGTGGGGGATTAGAGGAAAAGATGTTGAACTTAAGAGAAGATGATGTGCATGTCACTTCAGTAGATATTGATGCATCCGGGGAGCTTTACTGCCGCTGGAGTCCCAGAAAGAATCGACTTCATTTCACCAATCAGGACGGCTCCTCCTGTGACAGGTAATCATTGATGGCGATAAGAGACGCTTCACAGTTTTACCGCTCTTTTAGAAAAGGTTAACCATCATCCAAAGGCCCAGCCGGCACGTACGGGCACTTAACAGGTGGTAGGCAGGTATTTGTCAACTTGGCTGGTACACATTTTTAATTCAATGTTAGTTTTCACAGTAGAGGTCAAACTAATGTGAGCGTTCCAGCCGAGCTTCCGTCATTCATCAGTGTCATTAAGAGACAACTGGAGCGATGGGAGCCTTACTTTGACTAACGACCGCAGTCGGTGCATCGGTCAGGACTCTAACCGTCGCCACAATGTGGCTGTTTGCTTGACAAGAGCTAAATAAATCTCAGTCAGCACCAACGTCTTCTTCAGTGTGATTACTAGTCCACGTCATTGGACTCTCCAATGTCACGCATGCCTGAATTCTTGAAATTTTACACGTTAGAAGAAACCATGATGAGAAAATCAAATGTGCATGCCTTGAAACAGAATGTATTGCAGTTAAATTGACTTACACTAATGTGGCACATACATCCACTTGAATTGTCTTAAAGGTCCCATATTATATTGTTTTCAACAATTTCATATAGGTGTCAGAGGTCCAATAACATTGTATTCAAAGTCTATTGTCCCGAATTTCAGTCTGAAAGTCCTTCTACTGAGCCCTACTGAGAACATGCTGTTTCTGTGTCTGTACCTTTAAATGCTCATGAGCTGTTTTCAGGGAGCGTTTGCAAGGAGAAAAAAATAGTGCTCACTTGAAATGAGGGCCAACCTCATCTACCTGTGGAAGGGCCAAAGTAGTTCCCACTAACAGAGGCAGTGGTTCTTTCCCTGCATGACATCATGAAGGGAACATGTCTGATTTATCTCTATGAGGATGCATTCACTAAAAAGAGGAGCAAGGAAGTGAGGGAGGTGACGGACTTTCTTCACCTCTGGGACCTCAGACACACGCTATGGGACTCATATTGCTGTTAGAAAACCATTAGAATGTCATTTTAGAATAATAAAGAGAAGCTTTGCTTCAGGAGGCCCGGATTTTTTTCCAATTCTGGCGGCTGGATTGGCGCCTCTTGCGGGCCACTTTTGGCCCACGGGCCTGATGTTTGTATGTTGTTTTCTTACAGAATGTTTCCATTCTCGACTCTCACCAGACAAAACTGTGACCTCCACAGACTTCACACCTATGCTGCTATCACATAATCAGTTTCCATGTGTCACGGCCTTACATACGTGCACTTTTTTTCCGCTCACACCTAATTTGACACCGTGGAGAGTGTGAGATTACCGTGACCTTTTGGTATTTAGAAAATATCAGAGGACGGGGTTCTGCTCTTCCCTGCTGTAATTTCCCCCTCATCTTCCTCGGATATCAACACTTCGATATCGACACGGCCACCTCACGCTGATGGCTTCTCAGAATTGCTGTCAGTGAAAGGGGTTAGCGGGCGGTTATCGGAAACTTGAAATGGGTTTCATTTTAATCCGCACGCATAGTACTGAAGATTGATTCTTAACAGAAAAAAGCCCCCCGTCCCTAAAAAATGATGCCACTGAATCAACTGCACTTATTATGTAAATGTGCTTCATCTAAACTGTAATCACAACAGACAAGGCCCCTCGGGGAGCGGTGACAGATGTCAGCCTTTGATTATAAATGTCACCTCGGAGAAGAGCGCCGTCCCGGCTGCCCGGCCACTCCCGGGTTTGATTCCTCATCCAGACCAACATTTATTTTCTCATTAGTAGCGTGTAATCGCCGCGTTACGCCACGCTGTCACGCCACGCTGTCACCGTATGATATTTGGGAGTGATTTTTGATGGATGATGCCGGTAACGGAGGTGTTGAAGGAAAGCCGTACGCGGAGGTGCTTATGAACAGAATTAGCCCAAAGCAGGAGCTATTTGAATGAAAGGCAACTCAAGTTTGGGGATGGAGTTTAAAAGCTGGGAGACATTTTGACAAATCCAAGGCGACTTATAAAAGCTGAATTTCTTCATATTTATACCATGAAGAAGACTAAGTAATAAAATAAGCTGCCACCAGCTGGACATAGAGCCACCACCTGTAAGTCTGAATGTAAAGTCCCATAAGACGACTGATCCTGCAGTGAGACGTCTTACTTGTTTCACCTTGGGAGCCGTTTTTCAAAAGGTTGCATTTTCACTTAATCGGGGCCTCAGTTTTAAGATTTTACTCGAGACTTTCAAACTGGTGATTGGATCCGTCATAAAATTGAGCTCTCTGTACCGTCGGAGATGACGGTTGCAGAATCCAAATCCTTTTTCTGATTTTAATTCTATTACATTCAGATTGGCTTTTCCGACGGTGGTTTCACGCTGCAGATATGAAGCAGTTTTAAGGAAAGGATATTTGAGCAGCCCATGCACCTTCCAGATGCTTCTTCTCTTGTCTCCCATGATTTCTGGCCGGCCTAAGTGCTTGAGTCATTCATTTCGAGCCAGAGAGAGTCTTAATCTTGTGATTTTATTAAGTGCAGTTTTTTTGGGGGGGGGCTGAGGATTTTCACATCTGACAGAAAAGTGTTTGCCCATTTGGTTTGGTTTGTTTAGCTCGCTGGAAAAGCTGCTCATTGAACTTCGCTACAGGAGTAAACAATTTGTTCAGCACTGCTTGAAACCTTGGCTCTCAATCCGCTTACTGGTGTGCCCTGGTGTCATCCATGGGATTTTGCACTAATAAATGTGTGATTTTTATGTTTGTTTATTTTTTTTTTTCAAAAGAATGGATTTAAAAAATAATCGCCTAAATTCATCGCCTGAGTCTCGTCAAAGATGCCTTGTGGCGTACACACTCTTGAATACTAAATGTCATCTCTCTTCTTCAACTCGTTGATAAAGTGAAGCAGCGAACTTGCGTAGCAATGAAACGTTTTGTTAGTATTCATATTCAGGGTCTCTGTTACCTCAGGGGAAAACTGCCCCTCCTGATCTTGGTGTGCTTTTGTGGTGATCGTTGTGGATTCCAGCTGTCTGACATCACAACTGCACATATTCAACATTTACATCAGATGTTGTTCCCTGAGCTTTGGCCGACGACAGGAGTCAGCAAAGTGGAGCGTGATTCGATGTCAGTCATCCAGGCTGCCCTTTGTCCAAAAGTTCCCTGTCAGACCCGATAACATCATATCTGCAGGTCCCTGTTTCTTTGGGTCAGGACAGAAACGGAGCAGGAGGGACATAATATCTATGTCCATATAAGCAAACTAACAAACATCAGTTAAAATCAAGGTGTGTTTTGCCAAAACACAAAAACACAGTGTCATTAAAATGATTGGGAACAAACTCCTCAAGTTGGCATTGTGCAGAATATATTAACATATTTAGCAGAAGCAGAAAAGTAAACGAGTGAATGTATTTCTGTTAAGTTTTGAGAGGCTGCTTTGCTTGTTCAGTGCAGTCGGAAACAAAGAAATGTTGAATTTAGTCACGGCTGTGGTGTAATCATACTTAACATTTTGACATTTTGTTCAACTATTTGGTGCAAATGTTTTAACAAAAAAAAACTAAAAAACATTGGAATGCCATTCAGCTAGATTATGCCGTCTCTTCCGATCTGAAGTGTGTTAGAGAAACAGGAAAACGCAACAGATTTGGAAAATTGCACAACCGAAACCCATTTTTTGAAATATCTGTTTCGCCCAGAGAGACGGGATCAAGAGAGCGCTTTTCTCTAACTGCTCAATAAACAGCTTAACTGTTGTGCTGATTTTAAAGAACAACCTTTCAAGGCAAACCTACTGCACAGAAATCAGTTTTGTACTGGTGATGGTGGCGGCATGGAGAACAAAAACACACACAACCTTTTTACTGCAGCTGCAAAATATGTTTAACCATCAAAATGAGGCGAACGCGGTTTCTAAAGTCTCACAAATATCGTTTTGACACACATACAAAATGTGTACATTGATGAGGATTCAATTACAGTTCAGGATTTCATTACATTTGACCCTGATTTTCACTCCTCTTCTATTTTATTTTATAGACAATTTTGACATTTTAGCTTCTTTTTTGGGGGGCTTTTTAAGCAGTTTTGCATATTAAAAAACCCCAATATTCTTTTAGAAATTCTAGTCATTTCAGGATTAATTTCTTCTTCTGGTTTTAGCAGTTCTTCCCTATTTTCCGTGTACCTTTTTTAAAATCCCTTTTTGAGCGATGGATGGATTTCTCTTTCAGTGTGGGACAGCAGTTCGTGTCATTGAACAAAAACGCCAATGCCGTCCCCTTAAAAGAAACGTATATTTCATAAAAGCTCTATGCCCAGTTCACTGTGATTCACAGTTGAAAACAGAAGGATTTCCCAAAGTGATATAAGTAAATGACATCTGTGGCCCCTCAAGGCCATGAGTTCCGCCTGTGAATGCAGTTTTTACTCCCTTTCTTGCTCTGTTGGTATGGAAACAGCCATCAGAGGAAAAGAGGAGACAGGGAGAACATGTGGAAGGACATTAATGATTGGTGCAACAGACAGGTGGGTGTTAGAAAAAAGGTCAAGTCTGTGAATGAGGCAGACCAAATCCCATCTGATCCCATTCGACTTTAGGCATTTCTTCCTGAATGGTTGAATGCCCGTTCATAAAAAAGAAAAGGAAAACAAAAAAAACCCTCCGCTGCAGGCTTCCCTTCACCGGTGGAGATAAACACACGGTGATCAGACTAATCCTTGCCCTTTGGAAAGCAAGGCTGTGTTCATGCTAACACATACGTAGCAGCGCTATGCTATTCCTGCATTTTTGCAAATTGTATTCTTACATCCCAGCAGGTACATGACACAAACACAGTCTCCGATTAATTCATCACAATGTGTAGTGAACAACATGCATGAAATGCAGGTTAAATACCGACGTAGTATTTCTTCTATCTGTGGAACATCTTTTAGTGCCATCCCAGTGTTTGCTCCTGCAGCTGATAGGAGTAGTCTTTGTCCAAAGCTTGTTTCAGAGGTGGATTACGTTCCTAGGTCTTAATCCCCCCCGTCTTCATCCCGTGGTGCCGTCAAGAGCTAGGATTTCTCGAGGGGGGGGGATCGAGGAACGTCTTATTGAGCAGTCGCCGCCAGCTCCTTCCAGTAACGCAGCACAATGACTTCAGACCGATGTGTTGTGTGTATTTCTTGTTTTAAACGGCTTAAGTGGGTTTCCTGCTGCTTCATTTCTCCCCCAGGTTGTTTTTCAGGAGGATGTGTTGCTTTTATTTGGTTGTGAGGGCGAACAAAGTGGAAATTACAGGCAATTCTATCGCATTTACATCCGCCTATAAATAGGGCTCGTTTTCAGTTGTGAGATTTGGGAAAACGGAGCGTACTCATGGGGACCAGCAACATATTTATTTCCAGGTTGTGGCTGAAGGGAGATGCACGTAATCCTCTGAAGAGACTTTTTACCCGTTTTACATCCCACCTCATGATGTTTTTGACAGCTTATGGGATCCAGGTAGTTTCAGTTCATGATGATATTTCTAGCCTTTAACTATAAATAATACAATTGAAATATCTAGTTATTTCAATGTGTTTGCTAAAAGGATTTATAGTTTCAGGCTGTACTTATTTCTATCCATAGATATTTGTTTCTCCATGATTCAAAGGAAAAATCACGTTGGGAAAAGGCGTCCCCCTGACCCCCCTCGCTGCTGCAATCCCCAAGCAGAGGCCTGTAAACGTTTGTAAAGTGATGCTTGAATTTGTTTCTGCTAATTTCTGCTATAATTTGTGTGTTTCTGGTGGAGATTCAATTCTGGATGGCAGAAATATTGGTAAAATAATCTTGATAATTCACTATTTAAGGTTTGACTGTCGTCCAAAGGAGAGTAAATAACCTCGTGGTGACTGGAAACAGTCATGCAGGCGACTTTATTGGTTGAAGAGAGAATTTGAAGGTGATGAAGAATTGAGCACAATCATTCTATAGATCGAATGCAAAGAATTGTGCAACAAAATACTGTCAAACTACACAACAGAGAACCAATATTCTGAAATCACTAACCTCGTTGATTATCCAGCCGCAGCACTACGATGTGGTAGAGGCTTACTACTTTTGAGATTCAGTTGATTCGATTTGAATCATTTGCATGTTACAGCTCATGATTGATCCTTTATTTAACCTTCATTTAAAAAAGTGACTTGATTTTTCTCGACAACACAATTGCCTGTCGCTCATCTGAGAAAAGAAAGACACATGGCACAGCGTTTCTCTGAGGCCATAACGATAACATTTTCATCAGCTGCCTTCAGGATTTCTTTCTAAATCCGATCCTACATAATGAACATATTATATTCCCCAATGCCGCAGACCGAGTTTTGATCGACGGCAGTCATTCAGTCCCATGACAAAGTGCTGATAGTGTTTTAACGTGTAGTTCATTTGTCATGGCTGACGTACAATGGCTCCATTGCCTGCAGTGCTGATAAGGGAGCTGGTTGCTGGAAGGTAGCTGCTTTGAATGCGCACGTCAGTTTGGGAAATAAGAAAGAAAGAGATAAAAAAATATATATTATAAGGCAATATACTGTACTCTGTCCTTGAGCTCCACTGCTCCCGTATTGTTCCAGCACAGCAGCTCATTGGACGATTGTGAGTCTCACCCAGATTTTTATTATTTTTACTTTTGTCACCTTAAATCAGAACCGGTCAGAGAATAAGACCTGGACGCCATTGTAAAGCCATGTTAAAGCCATGTTAAAGCCCTTAAAAGCCATTCTCCTGCAGGCCCTCTCCGGCAACGCCAGTCACGTTGGAGGTACTCTGTGTGAATCAAGTCATGGTATTGAGCTCTGCCAATCAGGTTACATAACACCGGGATCTCGCCAAGAGCCCCGTCAATCAAAAGTAATGTGTTATCACAAGATTTAATGCTGGCTCAGGGCCATTGTTGGATCCTCTGAACTCAGTTTTTTTGTTCACACTGCGACATTCAAAATGCCAAAAAAGATCAAATTTATCCCTTAAAGTCAGAACAAAATGGTTTTCACCAAGGTGACTGAAGGATTCATTTGCATACTCAAAGTCAGACTGAAATTTAATTTTCGCTCATTGTTAGTGAATAAAAACCGTAATCTTGGCCGCTGCGGCCTGAACTCCCATTCTTGAATCCGTATGAATAAGAAGAATTTCACCGGGTCTTTTTAAGATAATAAGTCATTTCCAGAAGAAGCAGGAAGTCAGTTACCGGAGCATTGAGATCTTGGCCTGTGCCGACATCGTCAAAATCATTTGCAGCTCTTTTGACTATTTCATTTCTTTTGAAATCAGAATAAAAATGGAAACTGTCTCTCGGGTGTTTTTCAAAAGAAGCAGTGAGTAAATTACCTTTTTTTGAGACATCAAATCTGCTTCCCCTGAAACATGTAAATGTAGAAACTATGGAAGCAAAGTATTCCACGAGGATTCTCATCCCATCAAATTGTCTTTTTTTCCCTGCCAAAGACAAAGTTACTCAAATTTCGAGATCTTTGTGGCCTTTGAGCAATTTTTCTAAAATAGATTCTTGAACCATGCTGAGTCATTGGCACCTCTCCAAATTCTATTTATTATTATTTCTTTTACATCCCAAAGAATAAAGCAACTGACAATTGATTTAATGTTTATTTTTGAACGGCGGTTGTTTGCCAAAGACGCAGGGAGTAGGTTACATCATCCTTGAGATCTTAGCCTTGTCATCTGAACACCTGCTGAGTTTCTTGGCAGCTCGCACGCTGCATGGGATTTGTCCCTCGTCATGACGATGCGAGGATTCTCATCAAGCGCCGCTTCTCTTTTCTCCAGGTCCAGATGTGTTTGGTGGCAAAGGCCCAGAGTGTCAGAACGGTCGGCGGCAGGTAGCATTGTAGCCACCGTTCGGCAATTATAATTTTCACTGCACTCGCCAAAACCAGCACCACGAATGGTGATGTGTTGGCAGAAATGACCAGCGATTTGAAAGACAATAACACAGACGTGCATGAATGTGTGCGCCGTCTGAGCAGAGCTCTGGCTTCATAAAGCAAACTGACTCTGGTGTATATTTCAATTATCAAGCCCAGCTGGCTTGATAAACCAAGAGCACTGAAGCAATAAAAGCTTCTTTTTTTCTTTTCTTTTTTTGTTGAAATAATCTACTAAGTGGCCCATTTCTTGAAGACACAACTTGGGTTTTTGCTGGAAATAATGTCGAGCTAAATGAACGTCTGAACCGAGCAGAGAGCTTCTGGGAGGGAATGGCATTCGTAATCAGAGTAATCTTTCTCACATTGTCTCTTATTGTGGATAAGAGGTGTACGCTTCATACGCCGCATCAATCATCTGAAAAAAGCACTTGAGGATAGACGGACGACAGCTTAAAAGCTTTAGATACTGGCGACGTCTCCTTGTATATCACATCTCTTATTTTCAGCTCTGAGGCCAAAAGAGAAGCAGCACTTCACAAACAAAAACAGTGCAAGTTGGACGGCTTGAAAAAGGCAGCAGTGAAAAACCCTGCATTAATTGCTGGAAACTGGGAGCACTGCCTCTGAGCTCTATTTAAAACAAACACACACTTTTTTTTTTTTCCCATGAAAATAATTGGCAGGTCATTAATTAGCTTTTTCTCAAAAGAAACCCAGCAACTGCTGCTATTCTTTGAGGGCTAGTTTTAGCTTCCTCCTCATGAGCTGTGCTGACAGCCCCCCCAGCCCCCCCCATCCACCCCATCCCCCCCCCTCGCCTTAAGGTCCAAAGAGGCCACACGTCCCCTCTGCTGGCTGACTCTCGTGGCTCCTCCCCAGGGATTTCCTCCCGTCCTCGGCCCTGCCAAAAGACATCGTAATCCCCTGCAAACGCCGGGTCGGCCTCGGGGTTCTGCGCCCTGTGGGATACCTCAACCGTAAATGCTCGCTGCAAATGCCCCGCGAGGTATGAATGCTCAGCGCGTCAGCCGGCTGTCCTCGAGCCGAAGCAGCAGCGGCTGTCATCAAACAACAACCTTGGACCTCTGAGCGCAGCAAAGTCAGGTGTTACTCTCACAAGGGGCCATGGACGCGACACAAAAGAATACCTTATTGATGATTAGTAAGTGAGGCTGCATCTGCAACAACTCAGTGTTGTGCAGCAGTGGAGTCGTCATACTTTTTAGCCAAAATGGAACTAAGGAAACCATGTGCATGTATGGACTTTCTCTAAATACGCGTGTGATACATGTGATGCACCATCGATCATTTACATGGTATGACACAGAAAATTGCTTTGTCAGCATATCTAACTGTCACTTTCACTACTGCTTGGCCAAACTGTTCTCATTGTATACAGCATAGTAGCATCGTGGTTATTTCACTAGATTATTTAGAGAATAAATACAATCCGTTTGAAATAGGTGCCAGGCTTTTTGCACGGATGGTTCCACCACTAGTGGACACGTAAATGTGCGCTGGCTAAAGGTGTGAATGAGACAGAAACTCCTACATTTGTCATGAACGTGAACGATAAGAAGCAATGGTCTTCTGCCACTCGTACGTGAGACGCTATCGATTCGCCTTATTGGCTGAAATGATCATTATTATGTCACATCCCTCTTAGATAACGCCCATGTAGAAAAAATGCAATTGACAAGCATGAGTGAATCCCATCTTTTCCGAGCGGAGCAATAATGCTGATGATGGCTGAAACGCTTCACCAGCTCCATTGAGGAAATCTGGGTCTAAAAGGTTGAGTGGTTGTGCTTCATATCGGGATCATTTATCCGTGTTTGCGGGCCGTGTAGTCTGAATGACTTGCTGTGTGGATATTTCTTTAGATTCTACGTGTGTATTCAAGGCTGATGAAGAAATGCTTATTCCTCACCTTACCCTCTGTTTGGGCTCGACGTCTTCCAAATTTGTGAACGGCGAAAGAACAGCTGACAAATTACAGTCCCCGTTTCGTTCTGGATGCCAATACCTCTATTTGCACGAGCAGCAAAACAAATGGATAACGGCATGATACGGCAAGCGGGGGACCTATGATCCTTCCATGCATCATTTTAAGTGACACATCGCTCAGTCGGGAAATCAATAAACCCAATGAAAGAAATGACGGTTAACTTTGAGCGAGAAAGGAGCATTCTCCCAAAAATATTGGCTTGGGTGTAGTGAAGCACCTTGGGTTCTTGAAGGGGAACTTATTTGACTTTCTCCTTCTCTGCTTCTGTCTATTTTCTTTGTAATAGGCTGGATAGCTGTAGGGGACTATAGGGCTGGTTTTGTGAGGGTGTATTAATGAAAAAATGCACCTGCACCGAAAACCATTTATCAGATCACAGTGTGGCGAGGTGACGCCGGTGTGCTGCGTGCCGATGGACACGTGTGTGTGTGTGTGTGTGTGTGTGTGTGTGTGTGTGTGTGTGTGTGTGTGTGTGTGTGTGTGTGTGTGTGTGTGTGTGTTTCAGTTGAAGTGACTGATTCATCACGAGGCAACATAAATGAGCTGAACTGGAGCTGCGAAAGGGCATGAGGGAAAAAAGGTGTGACCGGTAAATAAAAAAAAAGAGAAAGAGGCGATTGTATTTGAAATGTTGTGTATGTGTGTGTGTGTGTGTGTGTGTGTGTGTGTGTGTGTGTGTGTGTGTGTGCATACACACTTGCTAATGTGTGTGAGAGCATGTGAGTGCTTAATGGGGCTTAGTCAAAGAGCCAGTGGAGAAAATGGCTCTCGTCGCGGCTTCCAGGGCGGCGGCGGCGGCGCCGTCTTCTCCGCGGCGGGGCTTGAAGGTCACGGTATCCCAGGACGCGGCTTTACCGAGGCGCAGGTGCTGCAAAGTGCAAAGAGGCAAATCGCTCCACTACCGCTGGATTATTCCAGAGACTTTCACAAGCTGTCTGCATTGTCTCCATCGTTATCTCCCACTGGGTTGGAATGAGAGGACAAACGCAGAGAAACGGCTGTTATTGTAAATATTTCAAGTCATGGAGACTTCCATGCATTAGAGCACGCATCTATTGAGCTTCTTTTTGTTTTATGTTCTTTTCATGTTTCTCTTCACATCCTCCAGCTCCTGCCGTGAAGGCCGTTTAGTTCCGGCTGCACGCTGGACTGCTTCCATGCAGACAGACGAACAAACAGGACATGTTTTGATCTTGCTTTTGTCTGGTGTGCTACTTCAGGCTGCTCTAACCTCCAGGTCGCTGAAGCCTTTTGGGAAGCTGCGCAGCGTAGAGAGCGATTGCCTTGTTTTTTCCTCCTCTTTTTTTTTTTTTAGCCAGAGCATAATTATCATTTTCTCCTTAAAAAGACAGACATGAAACTGGATGTTGGGTTGGATGCGTTTACTCATTATTAAATCAATTGGCACTTTGTTCCCTCCTTTTTAATTACTTTAATGAAGGTGACAATGTTGAAAAGGTGTAAAAGCCATCTGGATTTTCTTTTCTCTTCTTGTGTGTTGAGAAACCCATTAGATTTTTTTATTCCTCTCTTTGGAAACATGTGGGTGAGCTGTTATTCCACTTCAATTTCCATTCTGAGGCAAACTGGGAGAAGCACAGCGACTGTTAACGCGCAGGTGAGCCGACACACGTGTTCTGCCTTCTGGGGACATTTAAGCCGTTTATGTTTTGATCAAGTGAAACGGCACCACGTATTAATTAGTTGTTGTGCACATGCTCGTGTCGGTGCACAATAACAACAATGTGTCATGACTCTAACTGTCTGTCTGTTGTTTGGTGCGTCATGTTAAATGAACACATTTCACACTACAACCCAAGACTGTAAAACTTTTCTTCCTGAAGCGGACACACACGTTTATATCGGTTTACTTCCACACGTTTTAAGACTCGCAGTTGCCAAGGAAAACCCGATGATAACGGTCTGTGATCACATTATCCAACGCAGGCCGTTCTCGCTCTCATGCCATCAACCATCCAAGCCATTACAGTCCGGGTAGCTATCGCCGTAACGGCACCGATAAGTCTGCCATATTCAAGCTGCTCATCCAGCAGCGTTTCAATTCCGCTGTTTGAATAACAGGCCGAAACAGCCCCATCAGTCAGTCCCACTATTCCCCAAAACAGACACTTCTATGACTCCTTTTGCGTTTCAGTCGACGGAGGCGACGATCCGCCAGCCGAGTTGTAGTTTCAAAGTCAAACGCGGCTTTTAATCCTGAGTTGTGTGGTCTCGGTGCCATTTGTTCCCCCTGATGACAAACAAAGGGGAACGTCGAGCTGCGTCGTCTTATCCTCCTCGAACACATTCCTCCCGTGGCTTCGCGATGATACCGTCTTCGTGACAATGTTCGGTCTAAAACTTAAAGAGGAGATCCGCTGATTCTTTTGAAGTTGAGGGTAATTAAATGTTTCACTCCTATCTTACATCTTGCTGGAGATGCAATCCATCGCCAACAACACTGCTGCAGCTTTATCTGCCTTTTCAGGACCAAGTGTCAGATTATACTTTTTATCTTTATCGAAGAAAAAAAACTACAGCCAGTGTTTTTTTGTTTTTTTTCTATTTCTTAAGACTATTGCTGGCAGCAGTTCTTCATCTCCCGGCACATCCCAACTAATAACCACTTCACCTCAGGGCACGCGGGGTGCAGGCCAGCTTAAAGAAGAAAGAATCATAATATATATATAGAAAAGGAAGGAAGAAGGTCTCACCTTCAGCCCGCTCGTCACAGGAAATGCAGAATCAGCAAGCCGCCGATGCAGAAGCGCTGTGATGATTATGCAGAGACCAAAGAGCGCTGGCAGCACAAACAGCTGGCCCCGGCCTCGCCGAGCATCACGCCGGTTCTTCTGATCTTTGTAATATATGCAGTAATTACTGATACGTGTCAGTGAGTCTTCCTGCTTTCTATCTCTCTTTTTTTTTTTTAACTAATTTAAGAACAGTAAGAGAACTGACATAGCGGACGGTTCTGATCCTGTGTGAGGCCGTCCCGGTCGAGTGTAGAACCGCCGAGCGTGAACACGCCTGCCTCTTTTGCTCGCCGCACATGACTCACTCCTGCTGTCTGATCCCACCACGACGCCCGCGACGCCCGCTCTCTCTTCATGTGAAGGTTTCAGTGACGACGCCCTCTGGTTAGTGTCATTAGCCTCGTCTTGTCGCCACGTGTTTTGACACTTTCCCAGACCGCACGAGGATTCGAAAGTCCGGCGAAGCAGGACGATCAAATGGAGAGTGAGCTTTGTGTTCGTCCTCCCGACAGGCGATCTCTGGTGTACCTCTGTGACAATCACTGCTTTCTCCTCCTCTCTCTTGATTGGAAGTGAAACCAGCAAACTTTGCTTTGGAAACGGTCGCGCTGGAAGAGCTTCAGCCCGTCACGTTGATCAGTCCGGCTGTCGGCACAAACAGCGACGTCTATTTTTACACTTTGAGTCGGTTTGTCTTGTTAGCAGCTGAGATGAGCCGGATCACGAGCGTCATCACAGTTCGTCCATCACAAGAAGAACAAGTTCTCTCCGAGTAACGTGAAGTTAAAGGTGATCAGCTGATGGCGTGCACATGAAGAGGAAGGTTATGAAAGTTGATTGGTATGACATGTATAACCTATATATCATATTTATGTAAAGAGCATTTTCAAAATTTCAAGTCCTTCTGTATGAATATGTTGCATTAATGCACTGGTTGGAATGATACCATATTTCTATTCTATTCTATTCTATAGGGGAACAAATTGAGAATTTATATATTTTTCAATAATCTTCACTGTTTTTGTCAACATTAACGTCCTTTTCAAATCACAAAATAATAATTGCGTTTTTATTTTTTATTCAGTAAATAAGGATTAAATTCAAATAATTCCAGAACGTTTTTAAGAGGAAAGAAAAATCAAAAGTGGAAAAACGTCTTTCTGAAGTCAATGAGAAAGATTAATGTTTTTATTTAGATATTTTTGTAATGAAATTAGAAAGTTGGAGTTTTGGTTGTTTTTAAAAGTAATACACTTTGTACTTATTGAGTTTTTGTCCCTCAAAATATACATTATTTTAAATGTGTCAATTTATAAGAACAAAGACATTTATTTAAAAAAAATATTAACAATTCCTTATTAGAGATTTTTTTTAAACCTTTTTTTAATCAAAAAAACATGTTAATGTTAATCTATGTTAAACCATTTATATATTACAGCTCCCCTTAGACTTTTATATTTTCCTTTACACTTTACAAATAAGAAACTACTCATTTCCATTTGCTTTACGCCATAAATGTAACACTTTATCTACAATACTTATCAGTTGTTTGTGACTTTGTATAAACTGGAGGATCAATTTAATTGCCCGTATGTTTTAAATAGTTGTCTTAAGAAAAGTTAGATCGTTAGTATCAATCTACCTTCTGACTCTACAATCACACACTTAAATGTTTCCACCTTCATTCAGCTCTTAAGATATTGATCTTCAGTTTTTTCATTCACACAAGTAATGACTCCCACTTTGTGATTTAGATCATATGATGGATGGATTTTCTCTCGCCTGTTGTGACTTCTCTGTCACTATAGAAACAGTGGAAAGTTTCTGCTGTTTAAAGACTGAGAATATATATTTGATCACTTTTGATTGTCTCAAGGTGTGAGACTCAGCGACGCTTCCCGAACATCCCCCTCGACCACGTCCTCTCAGGACATGTAAGCAGCTCCACACTGTGTGTGCACCAACACATCTGAGCTGGAGTTTTGATAGGGGTCACTGTCCACCCGCTGATAAATGGAACCGCGGGCTCATTTATTGCGCTGAAATTTGCACTCTACCCCTCCGGCACACTGTGGCACAGATAATGGGACCATTTCCAGTGTGAGAAACTGTCAACATCATTAAATTTCTCTCAGTAAAAGAACAAAACAAAAACCTGCAGGAAAGTCAGAATGTAAAGGAAACATCCCTGGAGTGGAGGCGTACATTCTGGAATTCCAACCCAAGCCTCGGACGTTGTTGGACTTTAGTCTCTTCTTTCAATGTCAGCAATCAAAAGGCAGGAATTATTCCCGTCCAGCCCCACAGACGGGGCGGGGAAAGGTGGGCGTGGGATGATTGCACGTTGGCAGAGCGATGAAAATGACAGCTGGTTATCGATCTCTACCATCAACCGCATGAAGATAACGGCATGCGGTCGGGTGAAATGTCATAGAATTAGTGTGATTGTATTTACTCACATGTGGCAGCGTTTCAGCGCTCGGGGACCGGCTTTGTAAGCGTTCGGGCTCCCCTTTGCTTTTGTAATCTTGTTTTCTGGAGAGAAAATAGCCAGTGAATCCGTTTATAACCTGTTAGATGATGTTTAAGATGAAATCAGCCCGCCAACCAGGTTCACTGGAGGAAAAGAACACATCGGGACTGTCTCTGTGCAGGCAGCTGTCCACATGCATCATTTATTATTCGAACTCCATCTGCGAGCCGCACATCGGTCCGCACTCTCACAGCGAGAAGTTCTAGATTTCACTGTGGATTCTGAATGTTCCCCTTGTGCGTGCTTGGATTTCTGAGCTGGTTTCCTCCCACAGTTACAACACACTATTACTATTTTTTAACACTCCACTGGAAAAAATAAAGTGTTTTTTTCTGCAGGTAATTACACTGAAGGTAATTTACCTTCTCTAGTCTCTAAATTTAGAGTTATGATTATTTACGCACAAAACTAAGAGGATTCTTTGAATAGCTCCAAAGGCCAAGAATAACTTACTATGTTCATCTACTTGATTGGAAGGGTCAAAGAGGCATATGTACAATAATGTAAAAAAAAATGTCTTAACTTTTAAAGAATATCTTTTTTTTATTGTTTCCTAGGTTTGTAGCTTGAATCTTTTTTGTCGCCTCATCATTTGATTAGATGTTGGGCTCTATTCGTCTAATCTTATCTCCCGCTAATGTCGGCTAAAGATGAATTCTAATGCTGTGTGTTCACAGCTTCACCCTGGACACACTTCTCTATGCAGAAGATTGAAAAGGCCTGTTTTTAACACTTTGTTGGGTCATATTACTGACCTGGCTTTGACACAAGCTAGTGAATCCAATTGAGACTCTGATGCCCAAGAACATCCTTAATTTCAAAATGTTGTCGTGGAAATGTGAAACTTTTCTGAAGTGAAAAATGCAAAAACGATGTGTTTTCACCTAAAACGCTGTCGTGTAAACGAGGCCTGAAATTGGATGAAACACTCCTTTTAGCTTGAAGAACGATGCAGATTGTGTCTTCTTTTTTTCATTTCCAATAAACATCCATGCATCTATTTCACTGTTATAAAACCCTCCAAGTGCCATAAAGCACAAATATAAGCATGTGTTTGACAGAAGAGCTTTTATATGTTTTTACAGCCTCGTGGTAGATACATCACTCGTAAAAAAAAAAAAAAAAGTAGGTTCCAGTCATTGCTCTCTCTGTTATCGCACTTTAGTTTTTATGGGTCCGGCTGCAGTTTTGCTTTGGTCAGGTGATAACAAACCAAGCCGAGGAGAGGAGAGGAGACATCTGTCTGGTGTTTGGGGGGTGGGGGGTGGGGGTGTTCTGGCTGTGAAGCATTGAGTCAGCTAAAAGGTTTTGAGCTCCGTCAGCACCCCGCGGTGCCTTTATGGTTTAATACAGAGAGCGGGGACGGGCAGGCAGAGCGAGGGAGAGCTGCAGTAGCGACCTAATAAAGATGACATGTGCTCTGTTACATGTGCGTGCACACGGGGGACTTTTAGGCATTATAGGCCTCTAAACTATTCACAGCCAGTGGTTACAGTTCATGGGGGTGTGGTTTTCACAATACGCCCGCACAGCCTGGAGATTTATGTCTGCGCGTTTTGTATTGTCGCTTCAGTCAAAGATTTCACACAGCATTTTGCAACGGCTCGTGTGGCGGAGAGTCCAGGAAGACAGGGTTCACCTCAGCATGCATCGCCACACGCGCATGCAAAGCAGTCGTCCAGCTTCCCTCAACATGTGTCTCCGAATTAGCGCGAGATCTCTGCCGGTGGCACATTTTCAGTCGCCATCCATGTCACAGCTCTCTGTTATGTGCTCGCTCGCCCCTCGCCTCTTCGCAGGAGCTTGCTTTCTGCATTTTGCTGGAGACATAAGGAGGAATTAAACCGAGCCAGCCAGCTGCTGCAGTTATTGTCTTGGAGTCGCAGTGGCGCAGGGTGAACCGGTGCTCATTTGTTTAATTTTTATGCTGCGACTTGTTTTTCTCTCTTGAAAATAACGCGCTCGCTGGAGAAATGTCCTGCTCAGGGCTCTGTTTTCATCAGCTTTCCTCGCCCGTAATTGAGTTTGCCAGTGGACACTGTCATACAAGGCTTGAATAGGATTTGCAAACACAATATTAATGACGTCTTCTTTGTACTGAACGTGGCCATGACATTTTGTTCAACTAGTCGTCAGATTCCATTGAGCCATAAGCCTTGAGTTATTTCTAATAGAAGCGATGGACCAAATGAACACCTGAGCAACCTCACATTGAAATCTTGTCAACTCAGTGGAGACCTATTAACTTGTTAAACCGCACAGAGGAAGAACGGCGTGGATAGATAGACGCTTGTATGGTTCATGGAGAGCGATTGAACCTGACAGGTACATATTGAAGGAAGGTGTAGCCGTCTGTGTGCTGAGTATCTACATCTGGGTGGATTTATCTTACACGTGTAGAAAGGTGCCAGTGGGATTCAACATGTACAATAACAAGAGTTTACAGTGACGCAAAGCCGCATTCAATTATGGATGTCCGTGACACTTATTGAAAAATTGATGATGACTAGCAGTGACATGACGGTTGTTTTATTCTGGAGATCATGAAAAGCAGTTTTCTGGGTAATTAATGTAATTCAGCAAAGACACGTAACATCTGTTTTTACCTGAAAAGACTTCCTGGTTCCCACAAGTTAACAGGATGTTCAAAGCTCCTTGATGTGGTCTTAGGTTGGAAATATATCACTGGTTAACAAGACGACGAGGCTGATGTCAAACTACAAGCATCCAACAGTGCAAGCGGTCAGTTTGCCACACATTTGACCCAAAACCGTAGAAGCCGGTGTCAAATTACAAGCACTCCAATGCTTTGACCTCATTGGCAGATTGATGAATTTGTGCAGAGGTTTGTCATATTAAATAATATAAAAGACAATAAAGAGATCAGTAAAGAATTTATAGAGTAAAAATCCAAAGACTCACATTACGTCAAAGGCCAAAAAGAACAGGTCTCCCTTTGTCCACCCGAGACAAAAGGTTCAAGGAAATCCTGGAGAATGTCAAAGGTTTCATCAGATTGAATAAACACTTAAAATTAGCAGTAATTCAATCTGAACACTGTAATACTGAAATGAAAGGTGCGCTACCTCAATTCTCTAATAACACAGAAGGTGATTGGCCTTGCACTTGACGGAGCGACGACTCCACAAGATTGTGTCCTTGACTCAAAAGCTTCCTCTGAGGCGAAGAAAGTGTTCATCATCCCCGCAAGCCTCATCATCAAATTAAAGCTTTACTCAGAGAGTTGAAGAAATGGGAGTATACATCTTTTATTGTACAGATTTCGAGTATCATCTTCCTTTGATCCTATTTCACGTCTGGTCTTCCCTCACTCGGTCTTACAAAAGTAGGCCAAGGGCGGCGGTTATTTTAGCAGTGGAGGCGTTGAAGTGGGTCTGGAGGACAGGTTAGAGTCTCCAGGTTAAGACGTAGTGGCTGATGGATGTCAGCAGCCTGCGAAGAAGGGAGACTTTGTACGAGATGTCTTGTATTGAGATGGTAAATCCGGAGGTCGTGGTTGTAAATCTTGAGCTTTTTAGGAAACGTGGCGCTGGTCAAAACCAGGACAGGATGGAAGGTCAACACTGCTGGCATGTGAGCAGCCTCTCATACAAGGAGGGCAAAAAATAAATAAATAGAGAGAGACCTGGGGCAGTAGCCCCAATAAGTTTGCAGTTTTTATTTCTGAAGTCGTACAGAAAGTTTACAAGATGATTTACCACCGAGAAAGAAATACTTTCTGGTTTGGAGCACAAGTGAATGGAGGAACTATTTATTGTTGCCTTTAAGTTCCGTTCAGGCTCCTTCATTTCAGACCGTGAGCCGTAGCCATAATTCACACGTACTGACGGCTCAGTCCTCACCGCTCCAACGACCAGCAGGCAAAAGTCAAAACCAAAGTAGATTCTTCACGCTGTTGTTAATTATTTATTTATTGTTCCGGAACACAAGAGCAATCAAAGGTAATTTGAGTCCCGTCGCTCCGCTATATTTTTGACTCCAACCAGGAGTCACACGTGGAGTCGCAGCTTTTTCCATCCTGCTCGCTCTCCGTGGTTAATTCCTGTGAAGTCGCTGGAGTCGTGAAGGTGTGAGCACTTTACCCAGAAGCTTATGGCAGCCTCCAAAGTGTTTTCAACACATCGTCGTTGGGCCGCGAACAGGACGCGCCGCCGAGGTCCTCCGAGGCACCTGTTGTACGTTTTAAACCTGACCGGCCCTGACAGGCTCCGTCGGCGGCCGCGCCACCGAAAAACAAACAACCATCAAAAATTCAGAAGCGTCTGAACTTTGAACAAATCTCAGTACCAAGTGGCAGATTGTGAGCAAGTGGGAATCTGTTGAGACTGGCACGGCCGCTGTCCAGTTTGGGACGGACAAAATCTGGAAGAGAATTTGGACAATTAAAAAAAAAAAGCTATGCATTCCCAATCTCATGACTTATCCAAAATTTGTCAATCTTATGTATTAAATTGATAGTTACATCTATATTCATATTTATGATAGTATAATATAGCAACTTTCAGGTGGATATTATGATGTATATTGATTTAGATATCACCCTTTCTGTGAAATATACCTTGAAAATCTCATGGATCTGTCTGAAATGTGTAAACTGGCATCTATTTCACTTTTTAACAGATGATGCTGACATCGGAGTTTTGATTCCAGTCTTGTTAAACTCTTGCGACGGCAAATTGGGCAGGACATGAGTAAAAAAAAAGAAGAAGAAGAAGAAAAAAGAAAAGAAAAGCAATTGACAAGTTAAAAATCTCTCTTGTGAACAACAAGAAGAAGGAAGTATTGCTTTGACTGGGGCAGAAGATTGTGAGGAACCCCGCTGTGAAGTGTGAGAGAAACTAAGCTTCCAGGGCTTAAAGGAGGATTGGTTAATACTCCAACTGACACCAACACAAAAAGAGTTCAGTGGATAACAGAAATAAATTTGATTTGCTATTTTCTCTGAATACATAAATCCTCTTCCATTGTGGTGGATGAAATGGAAACCATGGCGGCTCGCTGGTGGGTCCAACGCTGGTTGTTATTCTTTCCGTATCTTTTGAATGTGGCTGAAGAGGAAGTTTGCTGTCACAAATCTCTGTCATGGCTCGCTCTCCACTGTTTCCCACTGGAATAAACCTTCTCACACTCTCCAAACGTACGAGGACGTTGCCTTTTAAAAAAAGAGTTGTACGTTATTTTGTTCGACATGATTTCGCAGAGTGGAGAAAGATTGGGTGTGGAAATCAGCAGAATAAACCTTTTGTGGCTCCTGTGTTACAGGCATTGTGCTATTGGGCTTGTGTCAAGCACACAGCAAAGGGCTTTACTTCTTCCTGTTCCCTCCTTCCTTGTTGGTAATATCGGACTGAATTGAATGTTCTGCCTTGCCAGTTTGCACTCACACACTACTAAATATGATTTGCATTCTCATTTCACAGATGAAACTACAGCTCATGAAGAGAATAGGCGCAGATGGTGGAAGGTTCTGAAGGTTCCCCGAGACTGGAGAGTCGTCACGGTGGCTTTGACTCCTGTGTGGTAAGTCCTCGTTATTACCCAGCAAGTATCCATCGCCTGCACACACACACAAATCCCACCAGCTCTGATCAAGCTAAAGGAAAAGGAATAATAAAAAAAAAAAGCACAGGTAATACGACCCTGACCGCAACACGACGATGTCTGTTAGGTGTGGAATTACTTCCTCAGTCGGGAGTGAAGGAAACGTGTTCGACACTGCTTGTGTTTTCAATCCGCAGCAGCGGGATCACGCGGCTACCCGAGGGTTAAATCGTTGGTAATAAAAACAGACTCACAGCAGAAGGCGGGTGGAAACGTGGCGCGCAGATTATGAAAGCGTCAGACATGCTTGTGACCCAGTGGCTTTGAAACGGCGTTGGTGCACGGCATCCATTAAACGTGACACCGAAAAACAAGGGCTTTTGTTTGTGTGATTCAGCCGCCCGTGCTGTGACAGCAGACATTACAGGAGGCTAACCTTGATGTTAGTTGTGTTTACCACATTATGGGGAAAAAGGTGTGGAGAATACATATGTGTTAAGTCGTACATGCTTATCTTGCTACCTCTCATGGAAGCACGTGAGCTACTTCGACCTGTTATAGTGCTCGTGTGTGGTTCTAATGTCTGTATTACTGGCTTTCAGGAGTAGTGAGTAAGAAAGATGCGTCATATGTCCATTAACTTTTTTTTTATCCTACTTGTAGCAGCTTTAGAATCTATCTCAGAAGCGGCTCAAGAGGTTTTCATGGGCATAAGAAGAAACAAATCTAGGCTCAGGGCTAAAACTGTTTCAGAATCAACATTAATGGCTTCATATACTCTAAAAAGAAGTAAAGAAATGAGGAGATGACTTGTGACATTCTTGACAGAGGGATCAACGGGGGTTTGTCCATCGTGAGTCAGGATCACTTCATCTTAGTTCACATCTGATTTGCACCCTAATTATATATTCTAATCTGGAGTTGCTGCACTTTCTCTGAGTGTTGCTGAAAAAGTGGCTCACCTGAATTGTTGTCAGAGAGTTAGGAGGGATGAGAGTGAAGGGAAGGAAGAGGCAGGAAAGCAGCGTGCGTCGTATCTCCAGCTGATATGTGCTGAAAGCGACATGGAAAGCCACGGCTAAGCTCCCTGAGAATTCCGCCTTCACCCACTGGGAGAAGAGCAGTAATTACGCCGATCTTTTGTCCCCGTTTGCCGACAGTAATAAGCCCGAAAGCTCGGCAGCTCAGGCGTACGATAATGAAGATTCACAGAGTGCGGTGAGAGCAAGTTTAACTTTCCCTCTAAACACTAGTGGTTGTGGACGTGTCCTCCTCGGGGCTCCGCGTTGTGCCTCCCATTGTTGACTTACGGAGTGTTTGCGTTGGCGTTGTGCCTCCCGAGTGTGCAGATGTGGCCGCCGCCGTATTCTGCGTGCGGGAGAATGGAGATTCAGCGGCGTCCATCTGGCACCGCTCGAGTACACCTGCAGGAGCTGAACAAGTCCTGCTTTGTATGCAAACACCAGCCGCAGTAATTGTATATACATTTCTGCTCCGGTGTCCTTGGCTGAGGACCGATCTCTTGGCTCGCAGTGAGGACCGTTTCTCCTTCTTTCTTCTACAAGATAGATTTTGTTCTTTGAATTTCACGCAGTGCTGTTCCACCTGTAAAGTCCGCGATATGCACTTGATTTCATGAAGCCTCAGCCCTGAGATGAGGGAAAGTTCCAAATCAAGTTTCTCACCATTTCCTGCCTTAATTCTTTAAGTAGATGTCCGGCACACACCGTCCTTTTTCCTATTCAGCCGATTGTATAATTTACATCCTATTCAACATTCAGCATCAGACTTATTTCACAATATAATGTAGAAACAACCATTAAACCTGCCCTGGATGAAAAGATTATGGGCTTTGTGTTACCCTTTCTGCACCTTTATTAACAATTTGCAAACATTTGCATGGCTGAAACACACCTGCTCTGACATTGCAGCATTAGATTTTTTTAAATTAAATCTAATTGAATTTTATTATTATAAAACCCACACAGTTACCTCATCTCCAAATGACATTCATTATTGTGTGTGTGTGTGTGTGTGTGTGTGTGTGTGTGTGTGTGTTAGTTGTAATTTATATTTGATTTCACTGACAATATTAAATAACATGAACACAAATTGATCAGGACAATATTCATAATAAATGCTATTTTATTGACAATCTAATTCATGAATTATATTTTTTCTTGTGTGATTTTTACATGTTTCCAGTTGTTTTTTTGCCACATGACTGAAATCCATATAAATACTCAATTTGTGCAATATCAACAAGAAATCATGTGGTTGGTTCCAGATTTGCTCTACAGTCCCGATCCCAACCTCATGGAGTCTGTTTGGGGTTACATGAAGAGGTAGAGTAATTTGAGCTTGGCCTACATCTGGAGAAAATACGCTTTTAGTTGAATATTTTTGCAGAGTTCCTTCACAAAGTCTCATTTTCCGGAGAAAACACAATGGATGCTGTTGTGTTGAGAGATAGAAATGAGATAAAAATGTTCCACTTGTGCATTAAGTTACTCAGTAGCTTCATTCAAGGCAGCCATTTTTCTTTCTTATCTGTGGAGCCATTTCTTCCTCTTTTCTTTCTTCCAGTGTCTCCATTGTGAATCGCGGTATTCAAAGTGTCTGGGCTCCATTGATCATGGCTCTATTGTCATAACGCCGGCAGTGAAATCAGAGTGGACTGAACCGACTCTGATCTTCTGTTCCCAAACTGAAAACTCCTAGTTTTGCACCCGGATGACGATTAACTTTATTCAAACAGGCCCCTGGTCAGTGAGGCAGGCCTTGTGCTATCTGATGATATCTGATTAAGATCTTTTGTCTTTTAACCCAAATAACAACTCCTCTTTTGATTAAAACCTGCGCCTCAGTCATGCATCCCAACGACAGGGAGGGCAGGATATGTACTGCAAGAGCATTGTTTGGGATTTAATTAAATGAGTAACTACACTAAAACAGCGTGCTCCGAGTCTTGACAGGAAATTACTGTGCTTTGTGATGGAAAATGTAATCGTTGTCTGGATTATGTTTGCAGGCGACATTTTTCCCCCGAGCAAATGAAGCTTCGCAGTAATGACTCGCACCAGAGTTGCAGGGAGGTAGTGGCGCTGAATGACAGGCCAATCATTACAATCCGTCGCTCCATTGCAAGGTGGGACATTAGTCGGCGTAAATAACTGATAAGTTCATTAACAGTGGTACAAGGAGGCGACTACGTTTCCTTTAAAACCTGTTAGCCTCTGCAAATTAGCTGCATGAGGTGGCGCGTGTTTTTATCTTGTAAGATGAGATGGTGAATATTTATGACTTAAACACACAAGCTGAAGAGACGAGCTTCAATAGGTTTTAATTATACAATTACAATACAATTCTTAAATAATACAGCTTAGTTCCATTGCTGTTAGTGGCGGCAATGTGAAACCAGATTTTGGTGCGGTGAGAAAAAGGACTTGATGCTCACTAATGGAACAAATAACGGCTGTGAGAGGGGCAACAACCTTTCTCTTCTACCTGTTCTACCTCTTCTCTCTTCAACTACTGTCAGTTTTCTTCAGATTGAGGTCGTTTATGTAAAACAGCACTGCAATAATATTAATAATATTAAGGTTTTGTATCGTCGCCTCCCAAGGTTGAGTGCAGTTTGAGTGCATGTGCATGAATGTAACAGTGCGAATCAACCAAACCCCCGGGCCTCATCAACATTTTCAGACAAACCTCACTTGAACCCATTTTCTTTTTCCTTTTCTTTCTCTCTGATATTAATGTGCACAATTACGGTTTGTTTTCTTCAAAACACTTACTCCGAGGCTTTGTGTTGTTTCAGCCGATGCTGCACTGCAGCCACTGGTGTGTGAATGGGTGTATCAAGCAGTGTGAAGCACTTTAAGACTTCTGAAGTTATTAATTGTGTTATAAAGGTGAAGTATATTTACCAAGGCAGAGAACCCTTCACCACTTGGGACTTCAGTAAAGGAGATCGTTACATTAGCCTTCCTCCTGCTCCTGATGCATTGTAATAGATCTACCGTCTCCAACCGATTGATACGGTTCATTAAAATATATGTACCATGGCCTCAATGATGGGGCTCCATACGCTCCTGTAAAGACAACAGAAATCCGTTGGAGCCGTACTGAATGTACATCTCTTTACTAAAATGTAAACATGTTTATTTGTGTGCTCTGCTGGTGAAGTGGCAAACACTGTATGAGTGGTCCTTTGAAAACGGTGTTTTTAAAACCGAAGCGGCTTCCTGATTTGACTTTCCGATGAGCCTTGACTCAACCTTCCTGCGTTTGAATCAATCCCTCAGTCTCGGAGTCATGAGAATGAACTCGGCGGTAGCGGTGCGCTCGTGAACAATAAGATCTCCAACCCGACGCTTCACTTTCATTGACAAAGATCAGACGCGTCAAGTCGGATTAATGAACAGAGCTTATCGACTGATGTCAAAGTGATTCGTCACGTGTGTCAAAACAGTCTCAGTTAAAATAAAAATCAATAACAGAATATTTGCACAAGACCCCTGGACGTTTCTTGTGGATATAATGCCTTTGGAAGTGAAGATCTTTGATGTGGTGACTCACGCCGCGCCCCTCATCGCACTGCTGATTAAGGAGGCCAACTTTTAAAGTCGACCTTCACTGGAGAACCACCGCGCTCATCAAATGTTTTCGCAGCTTGTTTTCCGGAGGTGTTTTAAAAAAGTTCCTGCGGGGCATTCCGGGAGAAAATGATGTGTGTGTTTACTCGTAGGCGTTCACAGGTAAAAGCGGAGGCATTAGCACATGTCAGACAGCTCTGAGCTCGCTGAGACACAAGATCCTCGTCCTTCAGGCAGGAGAGAGGAGACGGAAAAAAAAAAATCTTTTCCAAGAAAATAACTGTGACTCAAAGAGAGGTGCTCGGGAGCGACTCCATATCAACAGTTTCATGGTGAGGTGGTGTTTCTAAACAAATCCAACATGTCCTTTTCCAGCATGCAGATGCAAGGATCACAAACACGAAGCCCACCCTTCAGGACGCCGTTAATCACGCCGCTGATTTTTGACGGCGAGGTGTGGAGGTCAGCGGGAGACGTGTGGCGCATCAGCACTCGTGTGATTTCACACAGTTTCACATGTTCTGGATTTCACTTGTCAATTATCGCAGCACGGGCTCACACCGGTGAACGCTGCGCCCGGCTGTGAGTCATGTGACCCGGCTCTGCAGCAAGTGCACAGGAGACGGTCCTTTGGCCGGGTCTCATGAGCTGAAAGCAGTGGAGGTTGTAACCGGATGGATGTGAACGTTACTAATGAATGGTTCTGTCTTTTCAATTGGGAGGGAAAACACCGACGCACAAGAAGTATCAGATAAAGTGGTAGATATGATTCATGCTTTCAAAGATGCTTGAACCGACGGACCTAAAGTGGGTACTGTTTTTAACAGGAGCACACATTTTATGTACAGAATGTACAACATCTTGTCAATCAACGTAGAGTAGATTGATTTAGTCTGGAATAATATTTGCCAAGACGTACATCACAAGTATGTCAATATCACAAGCACATGAGGATAAATCATTTGTCTTTGATTACAAAGATGATGAGTAATTAGCCTGAATGAAATGAGTTTTTCCTCGTTGTTTTCATTAACGCGTGCACGCACAGCTGTACTGAAGGAAAAGCTCAGGAAGTAAAGCTTTTTGCTTCATAATAAGTAATCACTGAAATAAAACGAAAAGCCCGGTCATACTATTGCAATGCATGGTGGAGGGAGCATCAAGCAGTCCGGCTGCCTCTGCTTATGCATCGAATGTATGAAAACTAAATGATAATGGATAATCAAGGCTGTCGAGAAAGAAACGTTTGCCAGTGTCAGATGACTCTTGGCTTTTGTTGTTGCTGCATGTGAGCGTTTGATTTTCGTCCTTCCTACAGCTAAAGACTGACTGGCCGAAGTGTCCAGACCTAAACTCAACTCAAAACTATCGGACTCTGTCTGTTGTAAATGTAAAAGATGGAACACTAAAATAAAAAACTGGAGATGATCTGGGTGCATTAATGTGTTTCAATTGGATGTATATGTGGAGATAATGTAAATACTTTATATAAACAGGACTGATAGTAATTATATCTTATATCTGTATATTTAAAGTTTCTACTCGGTGGCACTGAGCTGTGTGTTGAGCGAAAAAGATCTATATGCATAGTTTAATCAGTTAACAACCCCTGTGATGTCAGAGCTTAAATGATACACTCCCAAGTTCCTTGGCTCCAAAAGTGAGATGCAGATGTATATTTTCAGAACTTTTAGACATGTTTCTGAAACTCCAGTGTCCATAATCATTGGAATTTAGCCATCTGCAAAATGGATGGGCTCCACAAAAAGAGTTTTTACTGCCATCACATTATAAAGGAGGAAAAAAAATGGAGAAATCAATGGAGAAAGTCGAACCTTTTTGTAAACCTAAGCTGCTACAGGAGGAAAATGAAAAGCACCTTTTCTTACATTTATTTTTTTTCATATTCTAATAATACAATGCTCTTTGTCACGGTGAAAGAAAATTTTTTTTTTTTTTTTTTTCTGCTTGAGTTTCCATTTGTTTGAATTTGAGTCACTTCAAATAATTTCATCTGGAGGTGAAGCTTAAAGTTTGCGTGTCACTTTTCATGTGGGAGATAAGGCAAACATGTTTTTCTCTGAGATTTAATGAGGTCAGGCTATGCTCCATTTCTACAGGCTGCACGGACGCCCCCTTTGTCTGGACGCTGCCTTCAACCGAAGATGAAAATCCCAATAACGGAGTTTACTAGTGGTGCAGGAGGAGTGCAGCGGTAGCGTCCTTAATGGCTCTCCCTCATCACTCCTCACACCTCTCTGGTCATTGATGTAATCATGCACCGCTTAAGGTTATTAATAGCAACACTAAAGGTCTCTCCCATGCATTATTAAAAATAATTTCGTCTTGCCCCTAATTGATTGTGCCCTGTGCTCAAAAAGCAGTCTCCCCTCACACAGAAGGGTGGGGGGGGGGGGGGGGGGGTAGTGTGGTAGTACCATTTCTTTCTCCTCTAATTTGCATTTGCCTCAAACTAAGAACCCATGCTGGCTGCATGCAGTCGACATTGGCAGAAGACCTGAACATTGGCTGCCAACCCCCCCCCCCCCCCCCCCCCCCCCCGTCTCCCAGGGCCTGCAGTGGCATTCAGTCATCACCAAGAGTGCCTTGTTGTTAGCACTTAGCCTAAGCACATTTACCTGCTTATCTTATTTCCCAGGTGTCAGCTGGAAACCATGTTGGTAATTGAGGGGAGTAACCTGCCAGTTTAGGTGTTCCTCATTCATTTAGGTAATTGCATTGTTCTCGCTGGATGTGTGTGGGGGGGGGGGGCGCGGGTCCTCGTGTAGGAGAGAACATGACAGCACTGTAATCAGAGCTCAATTCTCAACATGCACCTCTGACAAAAGTAGAATAACAAATTAAACAACTTGTCATATTAAGGGATTAATTAGCATGAGCAATGCGAGACTCCCCTTTTTTTTTTTTCGTTTGTATTTTCATCATCAATCAAAGTTTGTTTCCAAGAAAAACAGAAGGATGAAGCTCACCGACTGAAGTGTCACGTCGCATTTCCAACCAGCTGCAGACGGTCGTTTTGAGTCAGAATCACTCAGATGGCACTTATCATCACGCCGCTCCAGATTGACCTTTTTAGCGAGGCTCGGGCTGATGAAGTCGAGCGTATTGTGGCGGCTTTTCACACAGTCGAGTCGAGTCGAGTCGGTGAGCCGTGATTCAGCAGAATAGCGCGCGGTGGTGCAGTGGAGTGAGGAGCGTACATTGTCTACAAGTGTCCGTCGGGTTTTGAACCGCAGCATAAAATGAACCAGCACAGAAATGCAGCTTTAAGTCTGAAAGATTTACCTCCAGCATTTTGAGTGTGTAACTTGTCTGTGATGAGTTATGAAAGTCTGGTTGCCTGATTATAGAAGCAGGTAATTAGTGTGTAACGTGTTTTGGGGGGGGGAGGGGGGAACGGTGGTAAATCCCAGAGCTGTCAAGCAGGAGGGGCTTTTAGCTGCACGGGGGACTCAAGTTCCACAGCTGCTCAGGATTTGTGCACGTGTCAGCAAAAAATCATGCCAGACATTTGATATCGCTCACATACAAAGATGTAAACAAGCATCGGCGTGGGCGGAGTGGGACACAGCAGTCCTCTGGACAGTTTGAGGTTTTTATGGAAAACAGAGGAACCAAACTGAAGTTTGTAACAACCTGCATAATGCAACAACTATAGAGGTTTTGCAGACATTTCACTGTATTTTGCACCAGAAGGTTTTGTTGAAAATGGCTTCAGATTGAGTTTGTAGTTGTTTCCAGTAGTAGTTGTTTGTGAAAATAGACACTTTCATCACGTAAACTCTGTCCAACAGTGAAAACCATGAAAGTTAGAAATGTTAGGTTAATATAAAACGTGTCCCACGTGGTTTCACCAGCAGCAGAATGGACAGTTAAGTTTCATATCCATAGATTCTTCTCTTGACTTGTCAGATGGATCGTGTTTGAATTGTACGTTTTCTTTTCCTCAAACAGTTTTTACACTGTAGCTGCCCTCAGTATTGATCTCCAGTTGTCAGAATAAATGCTTCAAAAGTTCAGCAAATGTTGACCTGTTTCAGCTAAAAGAGCAGGAACATCCAATATGTTTCGAGACGTGTGTCACTTCTCGTATGTAAAACTGAAGCTGGGACGCTGTGGAAGGAAAATTAGCTGAGAACTCTAAGAAAAGATTGTCTGAAGTCTCTGATATGACCAGATGTTCACTTCAGGAAATGATCATAGGCTTTATTGAGCTACATTTTTAATTTATTTTCTCTGTCTCATCAAAATGTCATTGTGATTTCAGCATTTTACCTTCAGTTTGAATAAATAGAAAAGTAATGGGCGACAGTTTCCGGCCTCCACAGGTTGGACTAAAGTATTTCCTTCCTGACGAAGGTCAGCTTCTAGTCAGTTCACGTAGCAGAGTACAAATGGCTCACAATGTGGGACTGCAGATGACGGGCTTCAGAGGGCAGGAGTCAACCAGGAGTCGGCGGGTCAGCCAATGAAACAGCACACCAGATGACAGAGATGCCCTCACCCCCAGAGAACACAGAGAGAGAGAGAGAGAGAGAGAGAGAGAGAGAGAGAGAGAGAGAGAGAGAGAGAGAGAGAGAGAGAGAGAGAGAGAGAGAGAGAGAGAGAGAGAGAGAGAGAGACAGAGAGACAGAGAGAGGATGGTGGGGGGTGGCACAGAGTGCTGATGTTCACACACACACACACGCAGAGAAAACACGACACTTCCCTGCGTCACCGTGTGATGGACGACGCCCACCGACTAATAAATCAGAGGTGGTGAAGAGGTAGGATGCTGAGAAGGGTATTCGGAGCGACGACGACGCCTCGTGCGCTGGGTTGCCGAGAGAGAGCGGACGTGGCGGGAATGCTGGAGCAGATGCTCGCACAAAGAGAGAGAGAGAGAGAGAAGGAGAGAGAGAGAGAGAGAGGGAGTGGGGGACGAGCCTGGCCTAATTTGGCTTGCCTGATGAAAAATGGAGAGGAAAGTGCTTACTTGGCTTGCCCTTCCCTCCACTCCTCCATCGCTCCTCCTCCTGCTGCCTCCTCCTCGCTCCTTCGTAGCCTCCATGCCCTCCCAGCCCTTCTCCTCCATCCTCACACTCACATGATCCAGGTCCGCCCTCGTTGTCACTCATGCGCGGATATTTATAAAGTCATGTGGGAGAGATGCGACGTGTCGCCGATGAAAGTTGTGGGAACCGTGACCCAGTCAGTTATGATGTGTTTTATCCTTCATAAGGTTCTTTTCTTTTCTACATTTAATTAAGAGCTTTCTGAAGATGAAGTATGACAGGATGTGCTCACAGTCATTTTTTGTCACTGTGTTTTGACTGCAGGTCTCATGTGATGATTCACTTTCACTTCTTTTTCATTATGATTTTTCTTTGGACTTGAGCTGTAAAATACTCATAAATAGTCTAAGAATGAGAAAACTTCAAACTTATCTTACAGATAGAGAATCTTGTAACCTAATGTATTCCGTACAGTGTTAATGCAAACCACCCTTCTTTCTTACACCCCGTTTATACGACAACATTTGAAGTGAGACTGCGTCGTTTTCACATTTTCCTTTGGAAACCGACACCCTGAAAACATTGTAGTGAGCGTGCCAGGCCACGAGTTGGCGCTGTTGCAGACAACATTACGCGATTGACATTAACAACGGGAGCACAGAGATCTGTGTGGACAATTTGGATCGTTATCGCGGGTGACTCAACTACACAACGTCAAAAAGTTGTGTTTTCCTTCCGTTTCCACGGAGACAGAGTTGCGGTGTTTACAGTGGCTCGAACACCGTTGTCACGGAAACGAGGCCTTAGTATACCATCATTCTTGTTCACGGCTGAAATGCCTGACGATTGATCATTCACTTGACGGCGCTCATGCTTTCAGTTGTATCGGGTGAGTAGTGTTGACTGACTCTTTTGTTGACGCCATAGAAACAAATGAAACTTTTCTTCTAAATGGTTTAAGTCAAGCAAGAGTCAGTTTCCTATTCAACTCTGTTAGAATAAATTTCACTGGAGATACTTAATGTGTGTCCTAGTGTGACAGTAGTGATCTTTATGCATAATAAGAGATGCCATACCTCTTTGAAAGGTGCCGTTCGCTCTAGTAGATGAACGCAGCGCAAACCACAGAGCTCGACAGTGACCAAACTTCAGATGTGGCGTGTTTCAGAAGAGCCGTATCCTCAGCAGATCGTCATTGATGTGCACAACAGACGTGTTCCTGTCACTGTTTTGTCTCCTTTGATCACTTTCAAGCCCTGGTAAAATACCGCTATAGACGAATACACTCGTCTGATGTTATAAAAAGCTCCTGTGCACGCACAGAGGACTGGACTAGAGTTTTGTAGAAACCTTGCGTGGAGCCCATGTTACTGTGTGAACGCTTGTGCAGGAAACCCTGATCATACAGCTCAGATATCTTACTAACGTCCTCTCACAAGGTTTTTAAAAAGTTCCTTCTCCTTGACGCACAGCGAGCACTCCCACACCATGATGTAGAAGATGAAGCGAATAGAAATGAAAACATTGTGTATCCGTCCCATCATGCACTGCTTTATTTGTGCTGTTTGAAAACCATAAGGTCCGCGCCAGACAAGCAAATAACAGCTATACACTTGCAGGCTTTTCGAGCCTCGAGGGGCAATGCATCGTTTATTTATTTTTTTTAACCTGCCACCAGTGTGATGATGTCGATAGCTTGGCTGTGTGTGTGTGTGTGTGTGTGTGGTGTGTGTGTGTGTGTGTGTGTGTGTGTGTGTGTGTGTGTGTGTGTGTGTGTGTGTGTGCGTGTGTGTGTGTGTGTGTGTGTGTGCGTGTGCGTGCGTGCGTGCGTGCGTGCGTGCGTGCGTGCGTGCGTGCGTGTGGGTACATGAGAGTGTACACAGTGGGCAGCTTGCAGTGATTTCACAGTGAGCCATTACTTTTGTCCCTGTGATGTATCAAACAGGAATTCATTCTCTATCTCACACACACACACACACACACACACACACACACACACACACACACACACACACACACACACACACACACACACACACACACACACACACACACACACACACACACACACAGAGCATCTCACACAGAGCGAGTGTCCTCATCGTCCATCTCGACTTGACACCCCAGAACAGTGATGTTTTCCTTTGGTCGCCGGTGGCGTGGGGTATATTTCACCGACTGATAGCGCTCAGTCTCCTCGCTGCACTCCTCCTCCTCCTCCTCCTCCTCCTCTGCACTCACTCCATCAACATCTCTCTCTCTCCATCTCTGTCAAGCTTGATCTCTCTCTCTGCCTTGCTTCTGGTTTTTCTTTCTTTCTTTTTTTCTTTTTTTTTGCAGGAAAGTCTTAATCACAGTCCAAGCTCATGTAAATACGAGGCCTGAATAAACGGCATTTAGCGCCGCATGCAGCGGGAAGCTGTCTCCTCAGTGCCGACTGTGTCGCGTTTAAATAAAGGGGAATTCACTTCTTCTTGAGTGCCCGGTGGTTACTATGCTATCACTGTTGCCGTTGCACTCTTCACCTGCACATACAAACCGGAGTGCAGCGATTATGTGCGGGGAATTCATTGGGTCGGCCCGCTCGGGCGGTCTCACCGCGACCTGAAATGACTCCTGTTTGTTTTCCTTCTCCGAGAAACCAGACGACTAATTGTGAATGACAGAGTTGAGGCTTGTTTTTTTGGTTTGTTTGTTTGTTGTTGTTATCAGCATAAGGGAACATTATCTTTTGTCTATTTTCTTGGGGTGTTTGGTTTGTGAAGGACAAAGTGAAATCGGGAGTCTGCCTCCACAAATAATCTGTCAATCTGTGGGAAACAAGCGCAGCTGGAAGCAACAAGTCAGCCCCCACCCCCACACACACACTCTGTGGTATTTAGAGATATTAAATATCTCCTTCCAGTCCGACCCCTGAGCTCAATGCATCGTGTTAGATATTGAACACGTGTTTCAACAGCATCCATTTGCTCTGCAATAACAGTATACATACCACATTCGGTTGAATAGTTATTTACTGTGTTGCAAACTTAGGATTAAAGTGCGTTCTCCAGCGATGGCTTAAAAATATCGAAAAACTTGCAAAAATAAGCAGTTATTATCCCAAAAGAAGTGCTGTCACAGTGTGAAAGTGGATTCTATTTACTTTAAGAAGAGATCCTGCTCATAAAGCCCCTCAGACCAGATATCCCAGATAATTGGGTGGCGCTCCGTAACTGTCTCTGTAGCTGCGATGGTGTATTGTGCGTTAATCTTTTCTCCCACTGGTTCGCCGTCAAGACTACAGAGTATAATCCTTTATTTTTGTAGAGAGAGGCTTATAGGCACCGGGAGGGCTGAGGAAGAAGAAACTTTATTTATTTCGACAATTACTTATTCATTATTATAGGACTTACTGTTCTCGATGACGTGACACTTAATAGAGGGATAATGAGAAAATGCAACATACTGTGAATGCCAAATAAAAAGAAATTAGTTGAAAGAGTGATTTTGGTAATGTTGCTGTAATTAATCTAATTTTTACAGCAGACGTTGTGATGCATTGATCCCATTGATGGCGCAACATGACAAAAGCTAAATGCTCGCAGACATACCATTCATAATGAAAGCAAGGGGCTGCAAACAAGAGTGAGGAAAGGCGTCTAACCTGGATGAATACCAGCAGCATGTCCGCTGAAGGCTGAACCGGTTTGCGCCACTTTTTCAAACCAATGAAAACAGACATTATCGCAATGCAAACATTTACAGACGTTATTAATCTATCAGAACTGCCGTACTTAAATAGTACTTGATAAATTCTTCCATGTAACTTGAGCGATCTGGCAGACTTGTCCTTTGTTTCATATTAATGAAGGAAAAAATGCTGTATCAATCAGATCAGCTGTCACACATCTGCACCTGCTGTCAAACATGTGACGCTTTAATAGATGTAATTCTTGATGACAATCATTAATCTTCAACATTGAGATTTGCTGAACTTCATCTCAACTTGTCCCAAAGTTGATGAGAACTAACTGAACTGAAATGCTATTTTAATCCCACATATTGGTTATTCGGCAGCTTTTCTTGCCACCAACATAGGGAATGTTGAATTAGTTCCAAACCATTGTAATCTTTATGACTGGGATTAAAAATCTTTTTTGATAATTAGAAGAGTTGTTGTTGTAGATAAGAATAATAGACTTCCTAAAAACAGATAAAGGAGGCCATGGAGTGTTAAAAGACTTTTGTTTTAATAGGATTCCCTGAAAGTTAGATCTATAAAATAAAAAAGGTTAACAACAGCTTTGTCCACTTATCCTTTAATTCTTCCTCTATAAGGCTTCATCCAGGTTGTGTTTAGGTTGTATTAAAAAGACCCGCGTCCACTCATCACCTCCTTATAAAAACAGGAGACAGGTTGGAGGATTTATTGTAGTTTTTTTTAAAAGGTGTGTGTATAATCTGCTGCCACCAGCAGGGCACAGCCTAACAGCCAAGGTCAGACAGGCTGTGATGGATACGATTTATTCTTTTTGGTTGGTTTGATTTTTATTGCTGCTTTACGCCGCTGCAGGTCACGCTCTCCAGTCATGAACTTGACCTTAATGCGTTTACATCACCTCCTCCCGGGCCGTCCAGAGGGGGCGGGCGCCCGTCCATTAGGCTTTGACGAGCTTATTTGAGTTTTGACATACGTAAGATGAAGTTTTATGTTGACTCAACCCTCCTCCTCCTCCTCCTCCTCCTCTTCCTCCAGTCTAAACCAGGCCTGCATAACAAAACCTTCCTCCACCGCTCAGGATGGAGAACAGATGTATCGCCGTCTCCAGAGGAGCCATCCAGAGAGACGCGCAGACTGGAAAAGAGCTTAATTGAATGACTGATTGAACAATAAATGAATGGAGTTGCACGTGGGAAAGGGTGTTATCCACAGGGCTGTATAATAATTACATTGTTTACTTTCCACTGCTTGCATTTCCTTTTATTTACCAAACCTTTGATAAATGCGGAGAAGCCTATAGACGGGGAGCCGTGACAAAGGCGTGAGAGCTGTGCGTCCATAAAGCAGCCGGCGACTCTCTTGAGCATTTAATAATGTGCATTCAGCCACTTTCCATTACAGTTCCCTTCTTAGAAGCAGGTAAATGAATTAACAAGTGATGGCCATGGAAATTAAGCGATTCACCCATTAAGGAATGAATGAGGGATGATTTTTTTTTCCCTCCACATATAAAGTGTGTACTTAATGTTTGTGAATGAATGAAATGAAAAGATGTGGGCGCCCTCTTATGCAAATATATTCCGTGACTTAGATTTCAATCTGTGACGCTACATACAATTTAAATGTGTGTGTGAGTCATGAGAGTTATTGTGCCTCCATAACAGTGTTGTCCTCAAACAAACATGGTAACTGAGCGAGCCGGGTGTTGGTGACCGTCCAGGCAAGCGCTAATCTCGCCATTGTTTCCAAATGTGAAACGGCTTTTCAGAGGCCTTTTATCTCGCCGAGTCCAGTATCTTTGTCTGAGTCAATATGATGTTGGATCTCAGTAAACGCGACGTCTCCGGGACGTTAGTTGGTTAGCCAGTCTGCAGCTCACAACCCGGCCGAGCACGTTCCCATTCGAACGACACGAAACACAACAGATTGTTTCACAGATGTTTCGGGGCACTTTCGTTTTCGCTTAATTATTTATTTATTTTTAGCCTGTTTATCTTAGCGTGCGGAATTTCAGTTTTTCAAAATGTCGTGTGCGAGAGAAATGCCATTTCAGTTCTCCATATGTGAACTCGTCTAGTAGAACCGACAAATAAAGCAACTTTGAACTTGGATGTCTTCAGTTTAAAGATTCAATTTAGAGGTCATCAAGTTTCATCCTTCATCTATTGACGCCGCAGACAAGGCTTTCACTGTGCTTGTTCTGTAAAACTTGGAGTTGCTGGCCTTTCACCTTCGCATGCAGAAATGTTTTATACGATGAATATGTGGACAGCTTTAAGAAAAAAATAGAATTAGTGTGTCCTGCTCTAGAGCATCAACTTCGTCGCGTCAGATCTTCAACATTGCCAGAGGGGGAAAAAGGCTCTTCAGTTAGACAGTGTGTTTCTGGGCTTTATATTGTCATTCATAGACTGGAGCCCGACACAAAACTGCATTTTAGATGATCATTAGTGGAGTTGCTGTGGCCTGATTGTAGTATCATATCATTACACTCAGTTATCCAGAATATTCACTGAAGTTCACTTGTTGCCGCTTGGCAGAGCATCTTTCTGTGTTATAATTCAGTTATAAAAACAACTCTGCCGCTCTGTGATGTTACCAAAGGACAAGACAGACGGCTTCACTGTGCGACTGCTCGCCCCCTGATACAGTTTTCCCGCCTCGTGTTAAAATATTAGTGTAATAACATTGCTGGACTAAGCCGTGCTGCAAAAATCCAAACAACATCCAGAAAAGGGATTAAATTACAAATTAAATTAGAATGGAAAGTGTGTAATTCCCTTCACTCAGTAGATATGCGCCGGCCGGGGCGATACACCAGCCGTACGTGCACGCCGCGGGGCGAAGAGGCTGCCAGCTCGCAGCGTCCACACATGCTGTGTGTGCGGAGTGAAAGGCAGCAGAGCTGCTCAAGGATATGGAGGTGATGAATGCTCGGCTGAGGACTGAATGAGGGGGCTTTGGGATCATGGCTGAGAGTCAAGCAATATTTGACTGTTGCAGGGGTAAATCCTCTGCTCCTATTCCCCCTGCCTGGAGGTGATAATGGTTCTGCTCTGTTGCCGAGCTGCACGTGCATCTGGGGATGAGACACTGGCACTGTCACTTCATGAGGCCGTGCCAAAAATAAGATGCCTTCGTCTGGCATTAAGCAGTTACTCACAGAGTAGTGTGTGTGTGTGTGTGTGTGTGTGTGTGTGTGTGTGTGTGTGTGTGTGTGTGTGTGTGTGTGTGTGTGTGTGTGTGTGTGTGTGTGTGTGTGTGTGTGTGTGTGTGTGTGTGTGTGTGTGTGTGTGTGTGTGTGTGTGTGTGTGTGTGTGTGTGCGCGTGTGTGTGCATTTATCTTAATTTCATTGTTTCCTAATCCGCAAAGTCTTCTCCATAAATCAGACCAACAGGCAAAAACAAACCTCTGCAGTGCGTCTGCTCACTTTAATCTCCAGAGTGATACTTATTGTTTATTGTAAAAGGTCAAATTTCACTTAAAGGCTGGGAGTTTAATCCAACAGTAAACTCTCCCCGTGGACCAACAGGAGCACCGTGAGCCAGCATCGTTCATTTAAAGGGAGAATTGATTGATGGGAGTCAGCAGATTGATTCCCAGATGTCGGATATTGAATTCCTTCTCCAGACTTCTCCCCCTCTTTATTTTCTATGTGTACTTAATTGCTGTCGTGTGCGTGAAATATTGATATCCACACGAAGATGTTTTTCCTCCCCCCCCCCCCCCCTCTTCCCTGAGGTTGAATTATGGCTTTGCTAAACAGAATTAACACAAAACCTCCAAAGTCTGCTAAGCACTGTCCATGAGTGACAGGTTCATAATTCATCGGTGTCCAATGGGCTTTCAAATAAAGAGGCTTCCAGCAACAATGTCTTTATTACAATGGGCTGTGGGACTTTTTTTTTTTTTTTTTAAAGAATCTAAGCCTTAAAAACTCTTGCAGCTGAAAGAAACCGTTTTTAGGGATAAAAACGTGCACTAACCTTTAGCTACTTGCTGATACCGAGTACCGATATAGGTCCTTATCAACTGTTTCATTTATGCTTAATATGCAAATGATATGCGGAGACTATGTGTTGCCACAAACTGAGGTATATCGGGGATCTTTTACGAGTACCTCGTGCAGTTTGTATCGGTGTTGGTGCATCCATGACTGTTTTATTTTGAGCGCGAGTCCCTGTACTTGTATGATATTGTTGACAGACACTGGGATGCTGTGCCCAATGCTCACAGTTAAATACACATATGCAAATATTATCTTTGTCACTGTTCTGCATTCATTCCTCAGAATTTTTTCCAGTGATTTCCCTCCAGATTGTGGAGCCACACAGACCAGCAACATTAATTCTGCAACCATCTCCATGTCCTCCTTCACTACATCCACCCCCCTTTTTGCTCTGTTAATGACTGAAGTCCTCATAGTAATGGAACTTGGCGCTTTAATCCTTCCTGGATTTGAGTGAAGAATCTCCGGCTTGGAATAATATATTTGTAAAGGCGAGGGTATGAGGTTAGAAACACGATTACTGGGATTTCTTTTTTTTTTGTTTAACATTCCCCGGTTGTCTGCAGCATCCTAATTAGCTGCTTTGTGGGATTACGTGCTGCTCTCCACTTTGCACTTGTGCACATTTGCTCTCCAACCAGTGCAATTCGGGAGCTTTTCCTCTTATCCAAACTATCAGCAGTTCAATCTCAGTTCATCAATGTTTGTATCGACTTTCTGAAGCCCGTATTGTTAAAGGCACCTCGTGGAGTCGGCCACCACCAGCGGTGCCGGGAAACATTGTGCTGATGAGCAGTTTCTGAACTTTGTTTATCTTGATCTGTCGCAGGTGAACCCTGCGGGATGTCCTTCAGACACGCAGGTAATGAATATTTGTCATACTGTCCAGACACGGAGGATGAAAGACCTCCGGGAGGTAGATCAATCAAACAGTTTGCTCCGAGCGCCGGATTGCACAGGCTCGTCCACAACTTTGCGACTCCTGCCTGCCCGCAAGCTTTTTCTTTTCTTGAAAGGCCGAGTGGACACAAAAAACATTAGTTCAGCCTCGCTCTCTCGACGTACTGTCAGCTGGGGCAGATGAAGAAGCAGTGAAAACAAACTCCTATCAGATAAAAACGGAATTACGGTCTCAGTTTTTTTGGCAGCTGGTAAAAAATGTTTTCAGGTGAAAACACAAAACTTTTCGTCGTGTTTTGGGCAACGGTCAGAAAGTGGAACTTTTTGAAAACTCTCTGACTCCGTCTCCATGGAAACCGGGGGGAATGCTCTGACTCCGTCTCCATGGAAACCGGGGGGGATGCTCTGACTCCGTCTCCAGGGAGACGAGGGAAAACGCAGTGTGTCGTGACTCCTCGTCCATATTCTTCTCTGACTGTGGTTTTACAGTTGAGTCGCAGTAACAACAATCCAACTCGGTCGTCTGTCCATACGGTTGTCTGTGTACTCCCATTGTTAATATTTAGATCGTATTGCTTAATGAAAAACGTAATCGTTTTCAGCTATTCTACCATTTCTGTGGACAGACATCGTTTTGAAAACGATGCCGTGTAAACACAAACCTTTCCTGAAACCATTGTGTGTGAACGGGACCTGAGAGTATATTCCAATACTTTTAATAAGTAACAGTAATGAATAAGTTATTTCTGAGTTGTATTGGTATTTTGCCACTTTAAATCTAAAACGTGGTAATTTGTGGGCAATCATAACAAAAGTAACTGAATATGTAAACAAATAAATGAATGGGACGCAGTGATACAAAGAAATTGAAAGTGCAGTTCTCAAATGACAAAAAAAAGCAGATAAATATAAAATGCAACATTAAATCTAACATAAAAGAATAAAAATGTGGTAGAAAATGTAATTATTAGTTATAAATGTTCAAGTTTAGAACTAAGATATTTCTAGTTTTTGCATATTTTGCCAGTTTGAACATGAACAGTGTGTCTCTGGGACGTCTTTATTGACATGATACACGTCAGGAGAAGAATCACATCCAAGCTGCAAAAGTTATTAAACACATTTTTCCTTTCCCCAACACACTTTTTTACAACTTTCTTTCAACTACCGATCCAGCACAAGAGCAGTGTTAAAGCGTCAAGGTTACAGATAAAGTGTTTTCCTGCAAATCCCGGGCTATAAACATAACTAATTGTGTTGGCGGGGAACTCCGCAGGGTACCTTTAACTCCCATTAACCCAAACTGCAGCGTGTGACATATCAGGCAGCCGGCGCTACTTCAGAGCTTCGGCGCTGAGCGATCCTCAAATCGTCAGCAGCCACGGGAACCAGAGGAGGATGAGAAGGGGGGATAGAGGTGGATTCCCAAGGGATCACTTGTGTCACTGCAGAGCCGCGGCTGCTGATTGGCTCGTGAGCCGCGAGGACGAAGGAATCAGTACTTCACTTGATTCTGTCTTTTCTTTCAGCCTGATGGTGTCGGTGCAGCCCGGGGGTGGTGGGCCCGACTTCTACTTCTATATGTGGCAGATCACACACACACACACACACACACACACACACACACACACACACACACACACACACACACACACACACACACACGATCCAAAATCACAAGGAATTCTGTCATCAATAATGATCTTAATGCTTGTGGGTGCTATAAATGGCAGGGGGGCTTTGAATCATGAATCATCTCTCTCACACACACACACACACACACACACACACACACACACACACACACACACACACACACACACACACACACACACACACACACACACACACACACACACACACACACACACATACACACACACACACACACACACACACACAGGTATGCACATACACTCAGTCAGACTGACACACACTTCTGCTGGAGATGATCATTAGCGAGGACTGGCTTGTTTAATGACTCTCTCTCTCTCTCTCTCTCTCTCTCTCTCTCTCTCTCTCTCTCATTAGCCAACATGAATACCTCACTTGTTATCTCTTTCTCTCACCCCCCCCTCCCTCGTTCTGCTCCCTCCCTCCTTCGTTCTGTATGTCTCCCACCACGTCCAGCATGACTCTTTGTCTCTGCCTGTGGCCCCGATCCATGCGTTATTGATGGAATCTTTCCACACACACACACACACACACACACACACACACACACACACACACACACACACACACACACACACACACACACACACACACACACACACACACACAGGCACATACATGCACCCGCTGCCCACTCAGCCGTCCAATCACACGCAGCGAGACCCCGGTGACTAATACTAGCTGATCCTCAGTGACCAATAAAAAGAGCCTGGAGACTGACAGGTTGCTCTGCAGCTCTGATTTATTGAGTGGGGTCTCCAGTCTCTCCCCTCCTCTCTCCCCTCACCTTAATTACTTTTTCTCACTCCCCTTGATTTCCCCACTCTGGTTTCTGATTCCCTTTTGTACCCCTCTTTTCTTGGCCCTCTTCTTCTTCTTCTTCTCCTCGGTTTGCTTCCACCAGGCTCAAGCCGGGCTGTAGTCATTTACGACCCACTGATGTCTGAGTGATTGGTTTCTATTAATGTAATTAGCGGAGACACGGGGCAGGAGGAGAGGAGGGAGGGAAACAAAGTGAGGAAGAGGAAGTACAGGTGGAGGGTGAGAGTGAGAGATGGATATAGATGGATGATAACAAAGTAATCTTGGAGGGGATTGCAAAGACCAAGGTAATGGATCCTGCAGAGATGGTGCGACAGGAGGAGGATTAAACACTGAAAAACAAAATATTACCTCTGCAGCGCTCGTGCACGCGTGTGCTGCTTGTGATGGGAAAACTGATTTGTTGTTGTGGGAGAAAAAAAAGTTTTCCAGATTGCGGGCTCCCTCCTGTACATTTCTCGGTGCTGTTTTGTATCTGCTCATGAACTTTGCTCGGATGCGCGCAGTAAATCTGGGAAATGTTATAACGCCGCAGCGCTGTATTTCACCCCCACAAGCAGGGTCAAATGTGAGCCGCTCCGGACGCTTCGTCCCATTAGTGGCACGTCAAAGGATCAACCACAACATGTGATTACTGTAAACAAGTCCAGTAGAGAAAAAAAACCACTGTTATCAATGCCAGCAGGCTAACCACATCTTTAACAGCCAAAATAAGCATGATCTGTGCTTCACCTTCTTACATGGCAATCAGGCTTTTATTGCTCCGACGTGTGTTTGTATTTAAAAAATGGCGATCAAGCTGGGTTGTTATTACAGTGGCTCTCCAGTGTTTTTGACACTGTACTCCTTATCACGGCGTGCATGCCTCTATTTTCGTCTGTTTTTTTTTTGTTGCATACTGCATGTTTGCACATCTTTATCCCTTCCAAAATCCTTTCAGTGGGGCTCCGCAGGTTTAGTTGGAAATCGTTCCAGCTCTCGAGCTGTGTATCCAGCGCCGCAGCTTCACTCCACTTCACCCTGTAAAGATCCAATCAGCGAGGGCAATCAAACCCTCCTCCAGGAGGATGAAGAACCTCCAATCACACACGTTGGACAGAAGATGCCATCACGGGGGTTTCAGAAATGGACAGAAATATATTCAATATATAATTTGGCTCCAAGGACCTGTGAGTAAGGAAACATCCTAAATTGAAATAAATTGCACTCCTTCTCTCTCTGTGTCTTCAGAAATCACTCATTGTTCACTCAGCTTTGTAGAAGACGTCAGCCTTGAAACAACACTTGTGAGTGTAGAACTCTGGAGAAGAAGCTCGTGTCTCACATGTTGGCCTTTCAGACGAGTCCTTATCGAGGTGACACAGGCTCAGTAAACGACGGCGATATTGTCTCCGGGTCGCTTTTGTGAATGACTTGAGAGAGCTTGACAGTCGGATTGGCACGAGAAGACGATGACACACTTTGAACGTGTGGGCGGAGGTGAAACACAAGAGAGGAACTTCAACCGACTCTTCATTGAAATCCCTTTACTTGGATTGGAGGAGTCGCCCCGTGGTGCTGCGGCGCTCTTTGATATGTGCGAGGAAGGAGAGGCGTTCGGATGAGCGTCCAACGTTCTTCCTGAGTTGCACTTTGAAGCCTCGGCGCAAACGCTCGCGCTCATTTTGAAAAGAGGCTCACGTCACTCGTTTGGAACGCTGACGAAGATCGTTGACATTTCTCACTCCGTGCAGTCACGTGGCGAGAGGAGGAGGAGCACGTAGCGCTCTAGTATCAGACTGTTCCTCCCACATGACACCAAAGAGAAAGATTCACTTATTTACAGTTTCACAGTGGATTGTTCTGGTGCATCACGAATTATTGAGCATATTGAGCATTTTTTGATTTTCATCACTGATGAAATATAATATAATAATAATATAATGTATAAAGAAAAAAAGTAATTCAGTTCTTTCTTTCCCTCCCTCACTTCTCTCGCTTTCTCTCGTTCCCCCCTTCCTTCTTCCATCCCTCCCTTCCCTCTTCCACTCCTTCCTTCAAGTTTTCAGCGTGTCACTTCTTACACGTTTTATTCAAGAGAAGAGATCTACAGATCTCGTCCCTTTTGCTTTAAGTGTCACTAAACTCCAGCGACAACATCCAAATATTAAACTTCCAGTATTTCACGCCCACACACGCTTCCTCGGTGCCATTCGGCGTACAACCGAGCCAAGGTTGAAACCGTGCGTGGAGCAGTTTCAGAACTGCAGACACCAATTTTAAGTTTGAATATTCAAGGCCATGAAAAGTCACAAAGTAAAACTTGGAGCATCTGAAGGTTTTTTTCTTTTCTTTGCAGATGCAGCGGTTTGTTTGCCGTAGTTCATATTGTTGATCTCTCAGTCTTTTGTTCTTTAATCACTCTTCGCCCACGTGCCTGTCAGCAGCGTGACACCACGGTGGCGCGGCCGCGCCGAGCTCTGCGCTAACTCCATTACGCAGCCGGTCTATGAGCAGAAATCGCATTAGCACTAAATGTAAATCAATGAATGAATGAAGAATGTAAACGGCTGAGCTCATGTTTAATCACTGTCTAATGGCCAGGCTTCATCAGGCTAAGTACTGGACCAGGGGGCGTTGCTTCATCCTGCAGGGCTGATTCTGATTGACTTGCTTCATTTAGATTAATTATACAATTGTTTGCTTTAGTGGGATACCACTCACCATTCTAGATAAGACTTTCTCTAATGTTGTGACTGATATGACGGCAGTTGTCTGGATCTCCTCTGTACAATCGAATAACCTATAGATTGCCTTTAATTTTCTCTCCACGGGGTGTTTTTCAGCACAGGCAGTCCTGCTGTGTGTGGATGTGATCTTTTCATGTTGCCCCCCCCAGTCCGACCTTGTTAAAGACATCATTTCCCAGATTTAGATGCTTTGACATTAACAATGACCCCGGACATGAGAGCCGCGCAGCAGAGAAACAGGGAGGGACTAAGGTCCCTCGACCATGAGTTTTCTTCTTCTTTTATCAGTGAGTCAAACACTTTAAAAGGACGAACAATTAATTCCAAAATACATGAAGAAGTTATCCTCCGTACGTCTACCATGCAGAATAAACCCCCCAAAAAAAAGAACTTTTAGATTGAACATCTGAACAGAAATGTTGCTTTTCTTCTGATATTTCAACAAACACATGACTTGTGAGTCTGTTTGAACTCTGCTGTATATTTAGCAGCGACAGTCTTCCAGACCCAGAGCTGGTGGACAGATATACAAGACATGAAAATTGTTAAAATTTTAAAGGAACTTAAAAGGCAAATTTCTTTTGAGTAGCAGACACAACACGACAATGAGACCCGAGCTGAGATAAAACACCCACAATGCAACAGCTATAGGGGAAGTTGTTTGGACATTTCACTGTATTTTGCACCAGAAAGTTTCATTAAACTTGGCTTCGTGTGTAGATTGAAATCATTTTCGGTAGTAATTGTTTGTTTTTGAGAAAATACACACATTTTCATCTCATATACTCCTTGCCACAGCAAAGTCAAACTTTAATATTTAAATTTATCATGGCTCAGCCAAGATGAAATTAGACTATGTGGCCTCTGAACTGAAATGGGTTTCACACCCCTGATTTAAATGGAGATTTCAAAGTCTTTTTTGCCCAATATGTGAGTAAAATGTCTGAAATAAGTACGAAAACTTTTAAAATACAATGAAGTTTGTTGAATTAACGAGTTCAGTTCTGGGTTTGATGCATTTCTATGTAGAGTTTGCATGTTTTCCCTGCGCATGCGCGCCTTTTCTCCAGGTTGTGCTTCTTTCTTCACCTTTTTTTTTAAGCTGAAATCTGCAATGATAAGCATTATGCTGATGTTGCCCGTGCGTAAAATTGTCTTCAATAAAGAATAGCAGGTGTTATGCAAATGTGTGTCATTTACAAACAAATCCACTCTCATAAGTAAACTATATGTAAGCCAAGTTGCTTTCTGTAATTACCTCTTTTCCTGCTAAATTCGACTGGAAGCAAAAAGGAGTCTCAATACAACTTCCCACTTGAAAATGCACGCAGCTGTATGAAGCATTACAAATTAAAAAAAAAGAAGAAAAGAAATCTGCTTTATACAAACGCATTCCCGTGCAGATTATAACGCATTGTTGGTTTATTTGGAAAAACGCCGGAAAGCTGAGACTGAATAAAGACATTGTCACGAGTGTGTTTACTTCCTGAAGCTGCTGGGCATTAATTAGGCCCACGGCAAGCTGTGAGGCTGTGACCCCTGCGTCTGTCTGCTCGCCCTGAGATCAGGCGAGACCCAGACCTGCAATATGTTGGCAGAAAGGCAGCCTGTGTGTATGTGTGTGTATGTGTGTGTGTACGTGGACGAGCTGTAGTTGTTTTAAAGTGGCTTACATGTTATAAAAACTCCATTTGTGTGGGTGTAAGCAGGATTTGTGCGCTATAATGACCCAACTTCACAAGTATTAGCGGTAACAAAGTGTTTGTTTCCGTGACGATGTCGAAAGACTTTCATCAGAAATAGAACTGCCTTTCATTCCCCCCGTAATTAGAGGTGGCTGGATTTGTTGGATGCACTCATCCATTAATGTTGTTGTTTGACAATAAAAGAAAAACGGTGAGAGAAGATCAAAAAGCACGGAGAAGGTCCTTGACTCGAAACAATCCCCCGGCTTTTGATGTTCCCTGATACGGTGAACCAATTGCATCGGCAGCGGGCACGGGGCGAGCGCGCAACTCCTTTTTGATTATCTCAAATGTCAAAAGTCGCCGTCATAGTTTTGGAGCTAAATAAAAAACGATGACAAACGAGATGAGGGGTAACGAGCGCTCTCTGCTCGGGAAATTTGACCCACTTTTTGCCGCGGTTCCTTCTCGGTGGTAGCATGGCGCGCTCTTAATCTCGCAGATTAAAAACTCATTTGAATAATTATGTGACTGATCATGCAGGTTAAACCGTGAATAAGTTTCCCCAATTAACACTTTGTTGCGTTGTCATTCCCGGCGATCCTGCAGTCTGAACAGGCCTGCACACTGAAATAGAAGGAGTCTGTATTTGGAATCCATGTTAGAGCTAACAGGATGACACAAAGCGTGCAAAACACTGATTCCTAATGCATTTCATGTGCACGTTATGTTCCGACTCGAGGATTAAACAAATATCTGCACGGCCTTTCTTTCTTTCTTTCTTGTTTTTTTTTTTTTTCAACCAACTGTGCACATTGAGGCATCATCAAAAGCAGAAGTGGGTACAGGGGCATTCACGCCCCCAAAAAAAAGCAGAAACAACTTGCATATTTTATCAGCGTGAGCTCTGCAGCAAAGCCAAGAGGCAGAGAAGAGACGGAGAGAAAAAGGAAGAGAGAACAATGGTGAGGGAGACACAGGCAGAAGAATGAGAACGCTGTGTCCGCTGCCAACCTGAAGAGGATCGAATTAAGGCTGAAATCCTCATTCAGTGAGAACTCATTCCACAGCCATCACGGCCAACACCTGTGGCTCCCAGATGAGTGTGAATCTGAGCAGAATTCACAGGGTGCCGGCCGGGAAACGTCGGTTCTGCCTGCCTGTCTTGATCTGACGCGCTCTGCAGACTCCCCGATGCCTCGCGATCGACTTTGTTTGCGTGTTGATTTAGTGGCTCGGAAACCCTTTAAATTATTCCACAGGTTTATCTCGGAATGTCTCTTAAACTCTTCGAAATGCATCTATGCCTTTGAGAGCTACGGCTGGAATATTTCACACTTTCATAAGTCATCCTCTGAAGGTGTTAAATATTCATGTGCATGTCAGAGTCTCTGAGCACATACTGTACATGCATTTATGCAGTATGATGCCGCATGTTGCCCCATCACTTTGTGGTAATTAATGAAAACCTAATTTTTCCAATTAAAATGCAAACTGTACCCTCAAAATAAGCACATCAGACCATTGGCTTCATTTTGGGTATTTAGGAGTCGGATCCAAAATCTGCTCTGTTGGACGGCGAGCTGGAGCCTCCAGTAAACTTAGGATGAGATGATTGGTTGTGACATACTGTATGTGTGCATTATCACTGCTGGAGCGAATGCTTGAATAATACTGAAGTTAGCATTACGTTTGAAGGATATTCAGTTAATACATTGGAACCCAAAGTTTTTACTTCCAGCTGTTCAAGTACAAGTTGAATGTTATTCCTTGGAAATCAACGATGCATCTTGACCTAGAATACTGCTTCATGGTGTGTATTGGTTTTTATTAAGTTTTATAATATATTGTATTTTTGGTCGACATAATTTGTAAAGTTTTCACTTCAGTTGGTCATGAATACAACTTCAAATCCGACCTGATAGAAGAATAAACAAACACTCTGACACGTGACGTTTTTGCACCCGTCATGTGACGTGGTGATGGTGTGTGGATTGATATCTGTTGATGGATAATGGATCTGGCAGTTTGTGATCAGATTGTTTTTCTTATTTGCACTTATGATCGATTCAACGTGTTTTCCAAACTGCAGTCTTGATTATTTCTGTGTTGCTGTCTGAGAATTTCCGATACCCGGTTAGTAAATATATTGATGAGCTCACAGTTCACTAACCAGGAAATGAGGCAGAGATTGGACAATTCCTGTGGACGCACTCCCCAGCTACTGGTAATCTTCAAGCTCCACTGCACTCAGGAAACACGTGGACGCACCAAACCTTGTTTTGGAGCCAGACCTCAGGATATGGAGCTTGATTGTGTTTCATCAGACGCCGCAGCTGGACTTCTGTTCTTTGTTTGAACGCTTCAGAAGGGTTTTCTCACCTGCAGGTATTACTTTTTTTTTTAAACACAACAAATACACAACACGTTAAATATTTAATCCGCGCTGTACGCAGTAATGAATTTCCACGTGTCTATTGATCTGTCGTATATGACAAGTGCAGCAGCCGACAGGATGCGAAGCAAACAAAAACCATGCATTATAGATAAGCAATCTCCTTCATGCCGTCACATTATTTATGAGCCCTGTCTCATGCGGTATGTTTGATATTTAAAACATTCATATGATTAACCACACGCCGTAAGTCCACTGTGAAAGCTTGTAAGCAGCCGCTGTGTTTGGCCTGGTAAATCACTGCCAGTGATTCCAGATAAATGCCCGTAAGAGAACATGACCCCCTCCTTCTACAGGTTGTGTGTTTTATAGCAATTAAAAAAACACTACTTGCAATAGGTCCCAATGCTCATAACTCACTAATTTACCATCATGCCCCATATGTAAAAGGAAAAGCCCCCCCCCTGCGATTCCTCACCCTTCTTCCCAGGATCACAAGCATGTTCAAAGACCCCCCAGTGGCGCCCACCACCAACAACAACCTCAACCTGCTTTCACCATAGCCAGCAGCGAGGTAACACGGCTCCTGCATGCGCCACCCAGGACATTCACCCGGCCGTCTTTTGATCTCTTGGCCTCCCGTGGTTTCATTTTACCCTAAAGCCTTCGATCCGACCGCTAGACACACATCTTGTTTAGCACCACAAGCGTTGATTCCTGCTACAGGTGGAACAGGAAAACATAGAATGATTCCCCGCACTGGTGATATAGTAAGAAAGTAATGAGATAAAACAAAGAAACATTGTGGATTACAGGAGTGTCAAACACATTTTGGTTCAGGGGCCACAGAGGACACAATTACATCTTGAGAAAATAGTTCCATGATGGCCTTTAAATTGAAACTTTAAAGTTTGTGCTTGTTGCAGGTCAGAGAACATGTGATGAAAATATCTATATTTTTGCACAACCAAACAATGACTACTGAAAATGACTAAAATCTCAAAGTCAAATTGTTTACAATTTGCATACTGGTTTTGGCCCACAGGGCCTGCTGCAGTGGACAGTTTCAGGTTTCTTCTTGACTCCAAGTGATTCAAGTTCTGGATGTTGACATTGGTCTGTCACTTCAGAAGTTGTTGGTCACATTGCTGAGTTTTCCTCTCGCTGACGTCAGCATCTTCTTGATTGCGGTGCATCAATATAGTTTTCTTGAGTTGCTGAATTGCTTGTAGGTGTGAGTGTTTGTCTCTCTGTGTTGGACTGGTGAGTATCCAGCTTCATGCGACTCTAACTCTGATAAAGAAGCTGTAGAAGATGAGAGGATGAAAATGCATGGTCTCCAGAGGATGTTCCTCTGTTGTTATGATTCATATATTTACCTTTGAGATCGTAAACGCTCTGTTAGCATAGAAGTGCAGCATATTGATTGAAAGTACGATTACAGCCCCTTCACATCTTATCTACGAGGGGAGATTAAACTTGTTCTTGAGTGCACTGAGGAGAAATAGATGGACTTTTCAGCACCAAGCCTGCACCTACTTTTATGAAGCCTTCGCAATGAAAGACAGATTGTGTAGTCTATTTTTCCTGAGAGTTTTATTTGTGAGCCTGCATTTTTATAAGTGTGTGTGGCCCAAGGACTGACTAAGACGTGTTCAGCTCGCGAGCTGCCGTGTTATTCCTCCATCACAAGGTCTTTTTATGGCCAAACTATGACGAGCTCAATGAGCGGTCCTCTGCGCTGTGAGTCAACCCTGCACAATTTGTGAGAAATCATTAGCATGCGGAAGACACCGAGGACATCATTAGGCATCTCACTAGGAATTTAATATGTAATTACAAGTAGTCCATCTGGAGAAACATTCAGAAATGCGTCTGGAAGCACCCGGAGTTTGAATTTGAATTGTGTTCTTCAGAGGAGTCTTTGAGTCTTGAAAGGCACATTGTTCATCTTGCCAGACAAGAGCATGGCGTTGGCATGCCGGAAGCACCGCAAGCCTCTAAACATCAAATAAATGTAAAAATCTACGGCCCACGAACCCGGCAAAAACTGCTAATTTCTGGCATCCAGATTGCTAACAGCAGAGGAGAGAGAGAGATTGACGGAGCGGCACGGCCCGTTGGTAAAACTCTTTGCTGCGTTGCCCACGTACACAACAGCTGTAGCCTTTTAATAAAGTCGCGGGTGGCCTCGCGTTTTCTCTGAAACCAAGCCTTGTCAGAGGTTTTTGAGCGAACTCACGAGTGGGCGTCTGCTTTTGTGTGTCGATGTGTGTGTGTGTGTGTGTGTGTGTCTGGAAGCACTCAGCCGTGGCAGGAGACTGATTGATGGCTGAGCAAAGTCCAGGATGCTCCATGGCTGCTACAGATTGGCACAGCGGAAACCTGGCACTTGTAGTGCTCCAAAACACGCACGGACATACAAGTACAGGAACACACAGGCGCACACACATTCCTCCCCTACGCGCTTCTACAATGAACCACAGGTAGAACATCCCATGATGGAGCGGGTTGTCGCCCACACACCCTGCACATCTTGTTGAGGCTTGAACCTGCCAAATGTAATTTTTAGGTGCCAGAATGGAGCTGTGAGCATATGGAGGGATGGGTTGGATTTACAGGTTGTTTCTTCTGTGCAGATACAGTCTCTCAGTCTTTACGCTTCACCTCTTATTGCTATATTCCTTTTTTCACCCTTAGATTTGGCCATATTCATATCGAAATAGATATTTTCAGAAACAACAGTAGTCCCTTGTCCACAATATAAAAGGAACTTAGCTACTAAAGACGTCCAGTACTTATCATTCAAACGTAGAATTGTCTGGTTTATGGTCATTATCTCGCCGAGTGTTTTCACGTGTCGGCTCACTGACCTGCAGAACAACCCACCGTCAGGCCCTGAGGCGCCAAAGCAGCCTTGGATCATGATGCTCCCTCCACCATACTTCAGCAAATGATGACTTCTGTCCCAGGTATTCTTCAGTTGTTTTTTTTACCTTGCTTGAAATGTGGATCAAAGTCTTCAGGAAGCCAGTGTTTGCATTATCCTGCTGGTTAAATGCTCCCGCTAGCTTTTCCTGGACCTTGGGAGGCGACCAGTTTGCAAAGAGGCGGCTTCTCTCGTCCACCTTCAGCTCCTGTTTCATCTTACACTGCGTTTACTGAATTTTATGAAATGGAAAATTGTCTTTGATCGATTCTGTCTATTTTTTGCGTTTGTGAATGTGTGAATGTGATCACCAGTGGTAAACTGCCCATGTGGTGGAAAAGTGCTTTATGTGTTCAATCCATTGAAATCTAATTCAATTGGTTGAGCAGAGAATGTTTCACAGTTGTTTTTTTTATATGTAATAACAGTCAAATAGTTTCTATAGATGCATTTTCAATATTTACACATATCCGATCCAACTCCCAGCGCATGCAGAAATCTAACACAATTCAAAAGGTTCTCATACATTTTTAAAACCAAGATGTTGCTAAAGGAACAAAAATAGTGGAAAAGCTCCATCTGCTACAGTGTGTTTGCCTTGTAAGCCTCTTAATTACTGAGTCTTTTCATTTAGAGGCCATATGCCGAAAGGAAAGACTGTAGTTGGCAGAAAAGTTGAGAATTTAGAGTGTAATAATGCACTTTGTATTCAAGGCGTGAATAAAGTACGCATGGTAATATGATGGACAAATGAAATACACAAATGCATTTGATGTTCTTACACTGAAAGCAGCATGTAAACCAGTACAAATACAACTTGGTGAAAATGCTCTAGCCAGTCTTTTCTCATTTCTGTTCCACATAATTCTTGCCTGTTACCACCTCAGGTGACATAGTGGAGTTTATTACTGCAGCTGCTAGCCAAACTTCTCCTAAAATGCAATAAAATAGAGCTTCATCAATTTAGTTTGCTTGCCTGCTTAGCCCAAGTGAAAGGGATGACAGCGCATTAGGGGTGTAATTGTATAAAAAGTGCTCTTAAAATTAAAATTTACTCTTCCACATTCTTGTCAGACTGATATTAATGTTCCACGAGCAGGCAACAATATCATTTCTGAGCCGAATCTGAGGCAATGTGTTGCTAAACTTCTTGATCAAATACTAATTCATAACTTTTACGACGTATTTGTTTTCTTAAAGCTACACAGACAAATTAAAATTCAAACATTCTCTGAAAAAAGAGGGAAGATCTCCTGTTTATAGACCACAGGCTGTTGAACAGGTTTTAATACGTTCCCACTTTGCCTGTAGGTAAACACATCATTACACTTTTTCATCTAATTCATCATTAGCTCGGCTTAAATAACAATGCAAAACAACGGCGAACTGTTGTTTCCGGGACATGTTTTTAAACCGAGAACCAATCAAATCGCCGCCTGGGGCTTTCTGTTATTCAACGTTTCCTGTCAAATTCCTCCAGAGCCATGCGAGCTCCAGAGAAGGGCTGCGACTCCACGAAATTACTCCCAAAATGCGGTTTCATGAGTGAGTGATTCGGTTGCATCACGATCTCCTGGCAGCACATTATGGAGACATAATAGCAGAGCGGTGTGCGCAACAGCCAGGGAGGGAGACAGGAGATACCTGGAAGAGGAGCTGTATGAAATTCAACCCAACAACAAGTGGTGATTAAGAAGGTTTCATCTAAGTTGCAGTGACATTCTAAAACTGTGTTGTCTATTCATATTCACAGTCTCCGGTCTGTAGTTAACCTGCACAAACAGATGTTTATTTTTTACTGCGTTAGCTGAATGAAGAGCTTTTCAACCCAGCAAGCCAAGCGATGTCTGCTTTAATTCGCTCGTATGATTCAAACCGCAGCAAGCTGTCCACCGCCTCCAGCCCAAAAACCCAAACCCTACACGTCAATCAGTTCAGCTCCAGTTAAGCTCATCTTCTACACCATACAAGACGCCGGCTAACCCGCCCGGTTGAGCACAATAACCGAGAGTAAATGATCAGTGTGGAGCGTGTGGAGCTGGATTCCAAGGCAAAAGGGAAATTTCACACTGTGATTCTCCTCCTCCTTTGGCCCTCAGAAGCCAAGAAACTCCCCCGCCTACCTACGTCTCCTTTGACAAGACGCTCGGTGAGTGGGCCGACCGCGGCGAGTGAAGTTTGGCCAGTCCAGCCGTCCGGGGCGAGTGACCCTTTGTTAGCGCTCCCACGCTGAATCGTTTTGGAAAAACTCTACCTCTGGGGGATGTCTCTGACCTTTGACGTTCCACTTCCAAGGTCTCGCTGTGCGTTGGATTCCATGTCTATATATAGGATTGCTTTTTTCGCACATGCCTTTTTTTTTGGAGTCACGTACAGATGGCTGCAGTAGCCTCAAGGTTTAGAACGCTGGCGTTTGAGTTGAAGATGAAAACTGTAGAATAATCTACACCTGCAGGCAACTACAGCCTCTAATTGACCTACTGGAGCTGCTCGGGTTCCAAAAGTAGAAAAACAAGGGCGGCTTTATTTATCTATGTGCACAAGCGTACAGCAATGCTGGAAAAAAAAAGCAAACAGAAGCACGGATGCATTGCAAGGCACTTCCTCACAATAAATAAAGGCAAGAAGAAGAGTGTAGATAGTGCGGGGCGAGAGATCGGTTTGATTAATAAGCATTAGCAGATGTTCACTTGGCTTTATCAGACTTCGCTCAACCTGTCTCCTCCTCGCGTCCTTCCCGTCTTTTTGTTCTACTCCATCCGCTTTAATTCCCGTTATCTCATTTCTGCTAATCTGCCTCATATTACAGATAGCGCACCTTTTGAAAAGTATTCCATTGATTCCTCGGAGAACAATGGAGGGTCGGCTGGTTTGTTCATCAGCAGGTCCCATACGTACACATGCACGCTCATGCCTGAGTGTAAGATGGTTGTAGCCATCTTACACTTTTCTTTTTGCAATTTATTGACTGCCCACTCCCACGGTTGGCAAAAAGCGCCCTCTCCTGCCCTCCATCTGGAGCGTTTGTGAACTTACTGCCTCAGAAGAACCCTCCGTCCCAGCTCAGAGCTTCACAATTTAACCACACAAGCAACAAGTCCAGCACTTTTAAAGTTTCGATGAATTTATGATGCCTTAAAGGTCGCTTTTCACGTCACATGGACTGTTTTGAGGTTGTTTTTTTTAAGTGCATTCTGTGGTGGAGGCTGCTGAATGCTTGCCTCGGGTAGACCTCACCAGCCGTTACTCGTCTCGGCGGTCCTCCCGTCAAAACAGGAGCCTGGACTCAAAAACAATCATCAAACAGAAGCAAGTCCTGTCTGTACAACCTCCGTCAGTCCGAGATGCATAACGCATCACAAGATGGAGGCTGAATCTCGAGCGAATACATTTGGTGAGAGTGTGGGAGCCGCACGTGCGTCGGCTTCTCCTTTTAGCCCGGGCTTCCCGAGAGTCGGCATAATTCATGAAGATTTTTAGAACTGGCAGCGCAAAAGATGAGGAAAAGTTAGTACCACGTGGCCATGGAGGTAGTTTAGAGGTTGCTGTGTCGGCAAACTAATAATAATGGAACGCTCAAGTGGTTAACCCTGTTAGTGACTGGAATAAAACTACAAAAAGTAAAATGAGGCTCCACTCCACCATCTTGGTTCCTGCAGAATAGTATCGCACATATTGTTTATTTTTGGCGTGTTAAATTTAGATGGCTTTCTTTCTTGCACAGCTGAGTAACAGTCCTATGTGGAAGGCCCAGGAGACACAAGTTTAGAAGAGCCGCGTCTTTCTGAGCAGCATTGTGTGGCCCGATTTGCATTGCACAACAGTTCACCTAGGAGACCGGTTCATATGCAGCTCAGTGCATCTTGTCAGCTTTCCAAATTTGGGTACAAAGGCCCCGAGTGAAGTTACCTCACATTAGACAACAGGACATCTGTTAAAAATGCTGCCAGCATGTTAAGCACGGATCTGTCTTTTAATCTAAAATGCACTCGGTGCTATAACGGGAACACAGCTCTGTGGGTAGCAGGACAAAACAATCCCCGACTCTGATGTGATGCATGAAAAGGAAACTGCTCTTCCTCCACAATGGTAACCCCCCCCCCCCCCCCCCCCCAAAAAAAAAGAAAAAAAAAGTGGTTGTTGTTTTAGGACGATAATGCACTCATTCCGTTTTTCTCCAACTCTTGTCACAGCGGCTGACTCTTGCTCAATTGTTGTCGGAAGCTATCGCTTGCACTGCTAGCCTCGCTATCAATCATCTGCTGTACAAACAACATGGAGGATGTCAACACAATGTGGCACAGACAAATGCAATTTGACAGGATGTTTAGATAAGAACTGAGCGCTGGATCCACTCACTGCCTGAGATTAGTATTGTAATAACAACATATCTCTCCAATGTTACGTGCAACTGGAAGCTGAGAGTTCAGGTTGCGTCTGCTTCTAAGAAAGGCTGTGGACCATCAGGACATTTCAGTGAAGCCAAACAATGGTGGACTTTTCCATATATTAAACGCATTTTACACACATTTAATTACAGCCCAATTCATCTTGAGAGGGCTGGACCGGTAAAATATAGTCATATTAAACTTCATATTGAGATTAGAAGAGATTTGAAAAAGTCAAAATTATTCCAAATAAACGATCAGTACCAAAAATGACTGCAATCTCAACATGGAGCTAATTTCAATGGTGCGAAATACTGTAAAATATCCCAAAAGACTTTGAGGTTAATGCTCGTTTGAGAACAACAAAGTGACTAGTTTTATGCTGATTTCTCAGCTCAGGTCTCAGTGTTGTGTAATCCTCACTACTTTGAGAGAATTTGTTAAAAAATCTGTTTTCTTTTGATATCGTTACACTTTGCTTGGCGGTTTTGCAGCCAGATTGGCGCCTTATTAAAAGCTCTGACTTCTGCAACTTCAGAGAAAAACAAACATCGTGTAGAAAACCTCTTACACAAGGACCAGACCCCAGATTAGGAAACACACAAAGGACAAATAAAGCTTTTTCACGGGAGGTTTTTTTGAGTCTGAGCAACTCTAAAAGGTTTAATATACTGCTTTTCAAAAGAAGAGAATAAAGAAACACCTCACTGTTCTTATTGTTAGTGTACAGTCTGTCTGTAATGTCTATACACACTTAACAGCACTGCCTTTCTTCTTTTTATCATTCAGCATTACACATTTTGACATTTACAATGCTAATGTGGAACCATGCTCGAATATTTCCCGTTTCCTCTGATAGTTTCAGTTCAGACAAACATGCTGCGACAATCTCGTCTCATGTGACGATGTGAAGCAGTCGAAGAGTGCAAAACGTATGCCAGCATTACCTTTCAAGTGTTGGAATCCCTTTTTGATTTTTGTTTTTTTTCCTTGTTGTGGCACAGTTCAAGTGTTATTAAACTAAAACTTTTAATTAGCATTTAGTCGTTTTCCCCTTAAAGAATGTGTTTGAGAGGAGCGATACAGAGAGAGCGCGGCGCCGAAAATAATGAAAATTGGAGCAGAAACAATCACTGTGGTGATGAAAACAAGGAAAATAAGGCCCAGATGAAGCTAATTATCCTCTCGGAATGAAAACTCAACTGCACCCAAATTTAGAGGCTGTGTGGAACATGAATCAGAGCCTGATGTAGGTTTGTTTATTGCTCATTTGTTCGCCTTTCTAGTAAGGAGTAGTTAAAAACCAAAAAAGACATGTTGAAATGTCACTCCTGGATTTGTTTTGCTCCACATTTTTTTTATTTTTTTCATTTTAAAGTGAACCTCCAGGCGTATCTGTGCGACTTACTAAATATAGATCCCATAGTGTCCGTCTCCCACTCGCCTTCTGCATTGCATTCATCAGTGTGGGATTATACCATGACTGCTGCATAATTACAAATTAAATTCAAATTATTGAATAAATATGGTGGTAGTGAATCATTTGTGCAGCGTGTGACTCGGTGACCGGCGAGCGGAACCAATAGGGAAATCAATGCGCTTATTCACCTAAAATTAGCATCCGCGAATGCTAATGAAAAAAGCTTGGCGATATGGATCTTTGAGGTCTTTCGGATTCCGGCTTTAATTGTGCTGAATGACAATGAGACGGGCCTTAATATGTTACAGGCTGCTGGACAGTTTATTTTATATATTTATACATTTCATATGTAGTGTTTTCAATTCTACTTTTAGTCTGTTTTCTCTATATTGACTGGTGTTCATTCATGCAATCATAATAGCCCGACTTTAGAGAATCTAATGCTTTAAGTCTCAGAGTAAATTGAACGAATCAAAGTTAGGCGAGAACTGAATAATACAGGAAGACCAACTCCGTCATGGTGAAGAGAGAAAATACTACCTGGACTCAGAAGGGTTAATCTCATCATTTCATGGTATCCAATAGCTGTAGAGATTTTAAATTTAAAACTTTGATCTCATATTGGTGTGAAATTGTGAAATCATGAGCAACCGGGAAGCTGTCAGATTCCTGCTTTGACATGGAGATAATTCTCAAAACTAAACACCAGGGAAGTGTGAAGTCTTTCATAAGCTCGGGGAAGCAAATGACATCAATTATGTGCCTCGTTTTCACATCTACATGAGAAATAGTTCATAATTCATGATGTAATCCCGCTGTAATAAGCAACTCGTATGGTCCTTCAAGTGAAGACGAGCACATGTTTCTTACCAGCAGATAAAAAAAACCACAACGAACTACAAATACAGTTTATAAATTACTCTGCTAATGTTTGGCATCTTGGCTTCTTGTTACTTGAATACCAATGCTGTTTGAAAATGGGAAATTCCCAATTGATTACCGTACAGTTTACAGTTTATAAATGTTTTCAGAATAATTTAATAACTACATATCCAGACACTGTAAACAGCCACAGTGAGAAATGGTGGCTAAAAGTGAGCCGTTACAACAAACATTACTTTCTTCCTTGAAATGTTTGAGAAAGAAACGTGATAGAAAAGACACTGAAGATATATAAGGTATTTATTTTATCGCAACACAGCGTTAGAGTTGAACGTGAAAGAAACGATGTGTTGCAATAAAAATAGATAAAAAATCAAATGCGGGTGACACGGGTGTGACGGTCACAGGTCTCATATGAAGAGTTAACAGGAATCAAGTGAAAGCAGCTGACTACAACAATCGATGCGTACAGGCAAGTCGCACCCTGAAAAACATCCCAGGATAAATTCTGTGATTTCTTTCTGTGGAGTGGAAGAAGTGCTGCAATATAAAAATACTGGAAGCAATACCAGATACAATCAGGCATTGAAAAACATATTTACTGTCCACAGATTTATTTTTCAGTGTGTTTTCCTGTTACTTCTATTGTAAGTAGAGATTTTACAAATGTGTTTTGTTTTGAAATACAGCAATAGGTTGTCTGTTATTAATTGTTGTTTTGTTTTGTGCATATTTACTGAGAGATGACACTTAATTATGTTCAAGCCCCAAAAAAAAGGAGGACTATTACCTGGCTTTATATTTTGTAGGTTTTATGAAATATGATGACAATAATTAAGTCTAATTGAGAAATAGTTTCCTTTGTAACACAAAGTTGCATCGTGGGATTTCCTCTAACACACTTCCAGAGATTCTCCTCTGTCGCTCAGTTTGTAGATTAAATATGATTTAATTTGACTGGCAACCGAGAACTCTGATAGTTCAAGCTTATTGCACGACTTTCCTCTCTGTATTGTTTGTGCTCTCCCTGCTGTTTATTACCTTCTCGTGGTATTGTTTTTTGTGTGTGTGTATCTGCTCGCAATGTTATGAAAGTCCATAAGCCCACCTCTTATGAACTTTACATGGGCAACATCTTGAATATGATTGTCGGGTGGCAACGCTTCATGGTATTAATGTGTGTCGCAGTGCCAAAAGGGGGATTTGTTAGACGTTCTATGAACAAGGTGAATGAGATGTAAAGTTCTGTGATGGGGTCTGACATTGGGAAACTCAACAGCATTATTTATTCATTTCTCTATTTCCTCTTTGGCCAGGACACTTTGATTCTCGCGGTTCACGCGAGCTCGGGCTCCGACATGAGCAAATACATTGTAAAAATAGCAGCGCTATCTTTTTCACAAGGGGAAAATCAATGCGCACCCCCCGCTTCATATATATCAAGACAGTTTTATGAACAATGACTCATCCAAGCATTCACCAAAGAACATAAAGAACTCTCCATCCTCCCCCTGTCTCTCTTTTGTGTGTCCTTTTGTCATGTGTCCCTTGTACTTTATTCTCCACCACTTCTATCAGGCCTTTGTTATCACTTCTATAAAAGGAACTGTTCTACCCTGATATTGAGTGAGCGACTAATACTTTTTAAAAATTGTAGATTATTCCTACATAACAATTTCTTCTTCCCGTCTGTTCTCCATATGGGGGTGAAAAATAAATAGTCCCTTTAATGTATACGCTTCCTTCGCCATCCCTTTCGGAGCCGGGGACACATTGTGTTGCATTCAAATGCTGTCACCTGCATTCATTTTTATTTTTCTCCGCTTCAAAAAGGGGCCGAGCCCATCTTGGGCTTTCCTGTACGGGGAAAACGTGATGAAAGTGAAATGTGTAGTATATGTGTACAATACAATGGAAGATGAATGTGTCTACCGAGGCAACATTTCTATGCAAAACCTCCCTTTTTCCAACATGAAAGAATCCAGTGTTTGGTGCAGTCAGGAAGCAAAACAGCTGTCAAGATGTGTAATTTAAACTTTTTGTCAATGCACCCCACCTCCCCATTCCTCCCTTCTTTTTGTATTAGTTATTTCCCACAAGAACAGACTTTTTATTATGCCTGCCCGACAAAACGGCGTCTCCCACGAGGCCCAGGGAAATGTCGATTTATGCAAAGAAATATGCCAAATCATGCAAATTAACATCTCACTATGGTGAACATTTCACCACATGTCGCCCCTTCTTTTGCCACTCCACGTCTCGTCATGCGTTCTTTTTCGTGGAGACCTTAGAATGCAACCCGCAGTGGGGAAGATATCGACATTAAGTCCATCAAGGTTCGCTCACCTGCTTCATTACACTGACTGGTATCAAAACAAGGTTTGATGTAGCTCTCTCTCCAGTCTGACAGCTGCAAGCTTAGTTCAGTTATTTGCTCGATCAATACTAGAGATAATCATATTTAAGAGAAGAAAAAGGCTTTTTTTTGTTTTCTGGCTGCGTTCATGAGCTCGCTTCCCAGTTTGGTCTTTGCAGACAGATGCATGCACTCATGCGTCCACATGAGCATATTTATGTCTGTATTTGTGAGTGTTTCCCGAGCCGAGCCGAGGTGAGCAACAGCTTGCTGCAGTGCTGTCACCACGCCAGCATTAGTGTGCATTATTTATCCGCCTGCAGACTGATCCAGAGAAAGGCATAACCATAGCAACCGGAGGCATGCATGCACACACACACACACACACACACACACACACACACACACACACACACACACACACACACACACACACACACACACACACACACACACACACACACGCCCCCCGTGTGAGGAGAAACATCGGTCATATTGGCGTGGCGGTGGCTTGTGTTGACTTAATCTCACAATTCATACGTTTCGGTGAATCTGCCACATTTGGGGTCTCAAACAGCGGGAAATGAGGAGCTTTTGAAGCTTCACGGGAGCTCAGTTCACTCATGCGGAATACATACTGGCCACCCCGCTCTGTAGATACAAAAAGAAACTTGAATTTCAATGACTGGATGTTTGCTGGCACATCCAGTGATGCAAGGTTTATACTGCATTTTATTTATTTTTTTAACCTATGCTGATTCCTCACGATGAGAAAAGGCCTCGTGAGGGTTGATGCATCGATCGAAGGCAGTGACACTTTTGTGCATTTTCCTCCATTCCAGGCCCAGAAGAGTGGCTGAATACAAAAGTGTAGCTGTAATCAGGAGGTGATGTCTTTGACATCAAACATGTCTTGTGCTACTAGAGGACCAGGGAAGTACAACCACGACGAGTCGTGGTTCAAATCCGGGTGGCGAGATCGTTGTGGTTTCCTTTGCAGGAGCTCCCGGGAGCGGAGGGAGGGCGCAGTCATGTTCACAAAGTAGGACGCAAACTATGAGAGAATGAAGTGCCTCCTCTGTAGCTCGGCTCCAGGCGTCCTGTAAACTGAGAGTGCCCAGCTGGTGTGTCGGACACCTTGTAAAGAGCCGCCGGTACCTGCCGCACATGTCCGGTGCGCTCGTCCACCTGGCAGTCGCTCACTGATCCGTCCAATCTTTGGGTTATGCATACAAATTTCAAGCATCTTTTTCTATCTTAACAGAAAACTGTGAGGACTGAGAGAAATGCGTCAAGTGGAAATCCAATTATGCCAAGCATCAACAAGGTCTTAGCCCGCTGCTTGCCGCTCCTCTATCAGTCAATATGAAGCACCATAAAGCTGTTTGTCAGGCTGACCCACCATCCTTCACTGAAAATGACATATTGGAGGTTTCTTGCCAGGATTTGCAAGGAAGAGTGAATTGACTTAGTGGGAAGAGGGAAAAAAAAAACTTCCAGCCAGCTTGGGTCACTGATAAGGATACTCTTCCTTCACTGCTCACCTTCTCTGACCAAGATAGCTGAGAAATCCATGGAGACTTGCTTTTGTGAAGCCATCAGCTGACTGACACTGGCAAGTTTCTGTCACTCAACCGTATAGGTGATGACTAATACAGTATGATATTCTATAGGAGGCTGCAGCTTTCTGAGACATTGGGATGCTCTCTGTCACATTGTTATGCCTGCTGGTTAGACCAGACTCACATCTGCTCACAATACAACCAATGAGTCGTGTTTTTTTCCCTTTTTTTTATTTGCAAATTTATGTACTGATAACAGGATAAAAACAACTTCTTAGCAAGCGAATGACACACACGTAATGAAGCAGCAGTGTTATAGTGATGAATTTCCAAGAAAATAAGCACTATGCGGGGATCTTTTTTGGCATCGGCAGCTGTTAGGGCACTGAATAGCATGAATACATTTCATTTTTTTGTAAATAATGTCAGGCAAGCGAATCTGCACTCACAGCCAATGTGTGCGTTTTATTGTTAAACACTACTCATACTGCACCGAATCGTCTAATGTTGAGAGAAGCCTGGAAGTGGAATCTGTAGGGGACAATCTGTATGCAATCTACTTGATGTAGCGGTAATAGAAACTTCTGGCGGCTGGTTATTTTGTGAGTTTATTTGTTTATACCTCTGTGTATGAGTCATACGCACAGAGACATGAACAGGCAGGTGGATACTTCAATCCAACCACTAAAACCTGAATACAATTAAAATCAGGGCCCATAACTGTTAAAGTGAATGTGCACATTACAGTTAATCAGTTTAATAGCACATAGGCTATGATCGTTAATGCTGATCTGTACACCTGGATATTAAAATCAGCTTAACATTGTCCTGGACTGATGCAGTGGCCACTTTTGTTCCTCAGCCCAGATTCCTGCCATTAAGACAGATGTTTGCTTGTGCAGAGACAGCTGTCAAAAATGTCCTCTTGTGTTCTGTTAAAATAGTAAACGGGAGACAAGGCAAGGCGTGGCGGCAAACTGGCAAGATTTCAAGAGTAGCTCTCATTATGCACCTATTGCATTTTGGCGTTTTGACCCCGAGTCAGAGACTCATTAAGATACCCAGGACGACTATTAATGCAATTCACTTAAACATTTGTCAGTGTGAATAAACATCTGGGGACGTGAGAGTTGTAAAGTTGAAGTGTCAGCCATCTTTCATGCCGTTCGATGCAAGTTTGTGGGAACTGGAGCCTCTCTCAGCTGTCAATGGGCCAAAGCCTTGCGCACCCCAGACAGGACGTCACGCTTTCACAAACACACAGAGACAAACAACTACACACCTCCGGGCTATTTAGGGTCTGAAAAACAGGAATCCAGTCCGAGAGTCTTCCTGATTGATTTATTCTTGTTAATTATGACTCTTCAGCTCAGACTAAAGTTGACCGTGGAGCTCCACAGGGTTATGTGTAAAGACCCATACTTTTCAGATGATATATTTTTCCAGAAGAGAATATTATTTGAAAACCCTCCATTAACCTCTAGTGTTATGCAGATAATACACAACTCTATCTATCTTTGAAACCCGGTGATACTGGTGAAATTGTCAAAACTAGAAGCTCGTCTTGAAATCACAAAACCGAATAGATCAGTTGCACTGAATTAGTTTTGCATAAACGAAAGGAATACTCACCAAATATAGTCACTTGACAAATGAAGGGTTAAGTAAATAATGACCTCCTTGGATTCAAGAGAGAACCGAATTGACCCAAATTTAAAATAAATGATCGCCTCCAGCCGACCGCCACACAGAACAGTGAGGGTCAATCAGGTAATGTTAAATGACAGTTTGTATTTTCCCTCACATGGAGCTCTCCCGCTGGCTGGAGGGGAGGCTTCTCACCAGGTGTCCGTCTTCACAGATTGCCCGCCTCGTGCAAGCTCCTGCCACTCGTATTGTTTACATGTTGACCCACATACGAGTGTTGCTTCACCATGCAACAAGAACACGATCTCTGTAAACTGGTCGCAAATCGTTTCTATTCAAATTGTAAGCTGGAACTGTTTAAAATGGGCATGTGGAGCAGCAGAGATGGAGAGAGAAAGAAAAAACACAATTGAAGTAAACAAACTGGTAGCAATGACACTCGCTGCACAACAGATCAGAGGTACAGAAATATTTGAACAAGATGGTGGGCGTCCTACATCGGTAGTGTGGAGCCTTTGTACCGCGGCAAGCAAAACAACCTCCTCTCCTCTGAAGAAAATCATTTGAAAAGGATTATTTTGTAACGATGACGTAAATAAAAGGGTGAGATTCTATATCGACGATAGAGGCACTTTCAGAATTGTGAAAGGCACAGCTTGCAATCTGGTTATGTTAAGTATTTATATTTGTCACCAACAGGAGTGGCACAGTTGAATGAAAGTAGTTTTTGTGCAGTAATTTTTATTTTCTCCCTTAAGAAACAAGGTGACAGCCGATGAAAACTCTTGAAAGCGACGGCCACAGGCCAGAAAAGTGTGACACCAAGAAAGCAGAGCAGGAAGTTTGACTTGTGCACGATAACCCCCCCCCCCGACGTTCACACCTTGTTTAATCAGCCTGACCTGAAGTATAGGCGGATATGTTTCAGGCAGAGGAGTAAATAGGAACTAAGCCTTTGCTGCCCTTTTTATGTTAAGTATTTCCAGATGAGGCGGTCTGCGAGGGTTTGGGTGTTTGTCTTTCCCCTGTTCATTTTCAGAACGAGTGTGCGTAAATGCTGCTGGGGATGCAAAACACTTTAAACTCCCTGGTGCCCTCCATTGGAGAGGCTGTGGTGGTGGTGGGGGTTAGTAGTGAGAGGGGTGGAGCCCCTCAACTCCCACCTCTGTCCTTGGCACGCACACTGATAGCTAGTCGTTTTGCTCTCCACTCATCACAAGTGTGGCGCGATCACTGTGGTTTGGTACCGGCAGAGGATGGACAACAGGAGAAAAACAAACTGAAAGCACAGGAAGCGCTCACATCCATTTGTCTAATCCATCACAGAGGCCATCCTGTATGTTAAACCAAAGAAATACACAATGGGAGGCTGGTCGTTACGCAATAGGGATATAAATGCAGTCAAATAAAAAGCACAGCCTGTTTGCTAATATTTTTTTTACATTCACCTTCATGTTTTTTGCACTGAACTGCAGAGAAAATCTCCTCCTCCGATGCCTAATATTACCATGGTGACCCTTAACATGATGCACACATTAAGAAAAGCAGATGAGCACAACAGCATGGTGCATGGTACTTTATCTAAATAAATATTTGAATTGTAATCAGATTTTTTGATCAGTTTAATGTGCAATTTTTTATATATATATATATATATATATATATACACCTGTTAGAACCAGGGCATTTAAGAAAATGAGAAGTGATTTTTCTCAGTGTGCCACAAACAACACATTGCTCCTTTTGAGTCGTAACTCTGAAGAAAAATAGCATCAAACCTGGTCCAGTCTGCAGGAGTCAATCTCAGCTTTTGTTGAAGCGTCTCTGCTGTTTCTGTCAATAAATGTGTTTGTCGTATGAAAAGTATTCTCTCTCTGTCGGTTATGAGGATTTCTTTTTTTTTTTTTATTCACTGACAAATGTGATCCAAATCTTCCAGAGGTTCAAAGTTAGCTCAATTATGTTCATTTTGTCATTTGAACTTTATGATAGTTTCTTTTTAAGCTACAATTAGTAGGGAAAGATGGTTTCGTTGCCCTTTCACTACATTGTTCAGCCTTTTTTCCCCCAATAAAATGTTAAAATCACAAACATCGTCCTTTCAGATGTTTTTGTATTATTAGGAATAAAATGTGTTCTTTTAAAGAATGCAAATCATCACAATCTGTTTGTACTTACACATTCCCCTTCCTCCCACCCTCCCTTTTCACAGCCAAGCGTGTGAATGCATATACAAACCTTTTTTTTTTGTATGAAAAACATTTCCAGATAATAGCCTTACATGAAACCTCTATTATTTATAAAACAGGACTTTATGTTCCACATAAAAGAATGGAATCACTCACACTCGTACAAATTGGTCATGTGGAAGGCATAAATCTTTAACCGAGGAGGCTTTTGTTAAATGTTTCTCGGCTCCATTTTAAATGCCCTTTAAACAAATCCTACTCCCAGCATTGTACACCGGGGGCATTTTAGTGCTGTTGAAAAATTCTAATGAAATAAAGCTCCTTGTTTGGGCCAAACATTGGTCCACACCAGCTTGATATTGCTTCATCTATCATGCTGTACCTTCTGCGGAGTACATTTCCTCAAAGAGTTTCCGCTCTGGTGTCTCATTCAGATGGAGAAAGTGACCAGCTGGGCTACTGCCAGTTTAATGTTGCATGAATTCAGGGGTTCGGTAATGGACACTTGGCTGGAATGGCAGCGGACAGAAAAACCTTTTCTGACAAATAGACCTTTTCCCAGCGTCTCCTGAGACACAACGGCCGCCCCCAAACTCACAGAGGAGAACGGACCTTTGCCTCTTTTCCTAAATTATGTGTCCTCACGGTCAGGTGGGATGATGTCACTGTCCATGTACGTCTTAGAACCCTGGAGTCACGCATGGGAACTTTCATCAATTTCTGACATATCCCATTGTTTCAGTCCTGTGCCGTGTCTCCTGTTCCCTCCCTGTTTCTGTCACTTGCTGTTTGTTTCCTCTCCCCCGTCCTAACCATCTCTGCCGGTGTCACCGTGAAATGACTCAGCCACTCCAAGGGCCCATCTTTCCTCATTGTTTTCTAGCGTGCCATTTCACGATAGATGTCTGCTTTGAATACGCACTGGCGGTGTCAGTAAAAGCTGACAAGCATTCAGCGGTAGCTACGTGGGGCCGGGAGACAGCTGTCTGCTGTACAGAATGTGTTTCTGTAGATTATTTGCACTTTAAAGTCTTTGTGAGAGACTTTTACATATCCTCAGTTGGCCTTCCCAGTCGATGGCCTATCTATCAACTATTCTCTCTCACCTTAACTCCAAGGGGCTCCATGAAATGTTGAAAGAAACTAGAAATATTGAAGGTGTGCCACAAATACTGACTCACCTGTGGTGGGATTCATATCTCCTCCAAAGTGCAACAACACTCCCGTGGTCTGACCTGAGACAGAAGTTAAGGGAGACACGGTAAAACATGTCATAATGTTTGGTGATGATTGTCGAGGTAGAATGTCTGGCAGTTTGGTGAGGTTTTTTTAGAGTTCTTGGAAAAGTTGGTAAACGAATAGATGAATGTCAACATAGGCAAATAGATGGATGGGTGGGTGAATATGTTGGTTGGTAGGTGGAAACGTTAGTTTGGTATTTGGCAACAGCAGAATTAGGAATATAGAAATTAGATTTGTATTTTTTCCTTATTTTGGTGGGTACTCAGAACATAATTTGCCATAAAGACACATTTTGACTTTCTTTCCACTCCATATCTGGGATACATTTAGAAATTCCCGTCTTGGCTGTTTGGTGGTCCTTCCAGCGATCATTGCGGTCTCAGTGAGTGGACATGGCCGAACTCCCCCAGCCCTCCTCCTCTGTTACTTACAGTACACTTTGATAAAGGATGCATTTTGTCAAGCATCAATAAAAGCCCATTTGTAAAGCCTGGAAAACAGTAAAATTAACTGACTTTGTAAGTATTGGATTGCCTCTGAAATTGCCCTAAAAGCTGCTGTTAGTTGCTATTACTGTGATTTTTAATCAGTCCATATAGTTCCCAGACAGTTAAACTTGCCCATATAATTGCCTTTATTGCCTTGTTCTCTGAATCTGAGAAGATTTCCCCCTTCGAGCGTGTAGACTTCCATTAAATTAAACTAAACAATGTCCGGAAATGAATCAATCTGCATATAATATGAATCGTTACTGTGTCATCGGTGACGCTGGAGTATTGATCTCACTGTAATTGCATTCCCCTCCAACTCCCCTCAGGACTGAAGATGCACAATTAGAGAGGACAGGTGACAGCGTGGAGCCGTGTAGCTCAATAAAAGTCCCCTTCCATCGGGTAATTAAAAATCATAGCGTGTCCTAAATGAACAAAACCCAAGGTCTTTTCTTCTCTTTACACGTTTTCATCCATTAGTCCCGGAGGAAGCGGGGAGAAATGTTTGACTTTATTTGAAGCTAATTGACCAATTTCAGGCAGATAAAAGTGTTGTTTTCCCACCTGCTGCGAGATCGAAATTGTCCTCGCAAGTCATTTTCCTCGGGGTCTGGGCATTAGCTGCCAACTTGCCAATAGTAGCAGAGCGGAGCATGGGAGTTTGAGATAAAAGAGATGGGGGCGATTGGGGGGGGGGGGGGGGGGGGGGGGGGGTAGGATTAGACATTCGCCGGTAGCATGGCTGCATTTGGAAGTGATGCAAATCTGCACATTGTAAGCAAGCGATGGTAACTGTTGGTTAACGGTTATCTTGAGCTGCTCTGAAATGTCACAGCGCTTGGATAAAAAAAAAAAAAATGGCTGACATGCTCGCGGCATTTGTGATCGCTAAATTGTTTGGAATCATATTGATTGATTCTGAGGTTAACCTTTATAGTTCATGAAATGATTGACGCCCACAAGCGATTTTCTTTTTATTTGAAGAAAATAGGCCAAGTTATGTTAATAGAATTTGCGCGGCATCATCACTCCCAGTGCACACATCAATTTGCATGATGATCTTTTCAATATTGACTTTTAATAATTACTGTGTTACATCCCAGGCTGTGATTGCGTGACAGCGCGTCAAAGGCTGCAATGAGGGGGGGGATTGTCTGCGCATTCTGGGTAAACAGAGCAAAGCTTTGGAATTAATGCAACAAGGAACAGAGGGAAGAGAAATCCTTGTCCAAATCTCCCTGCTTTTATTCACTGGTTTGCACGGAGTACATCCTCTCCCCACGGTCGGTCCCTTATCTCCTGCTCTAGCTCATTCTCTCTTCTTTCTTTTTTTTCCTCCCTTCTGACTGTCTCTGACAGTGGAAGTGACACAAATAAACCCCCTCCCTGGATGTCGGGAACGCGGCAGCGGTAATTTAAGAGGAAGTCTCTTCTCTCTCCCATCTTTCACTCTGTCTTTCTCCTACTCTTACTTCAGGTGTGCACTGCATTCTTATCCCATAATGACACTCAGGGCAGTCAGATAAGGTGCATGGCAGCAGCATCTGTAAGTGTAACTATGCAGTGAACTTTTTGCCAAGTTGTCACGCAAAGATCTGGAATGCAAAGCACAGAAAGCAAGAACAACTTGGCTCGGTTTATACCAATTAATGGTTTTTCTGTTGCTCTGTCAGGCAGGTTTATCCTTGCACAAAGATAAAAGGTTCAACCTTGGCTGTTGTAGAGATTTACTCAGGGAAAATGCTCTGGCATTGAGGAAATGAGGCTTTGCAACAAGTGATATAGCTTTAGACTTTTTTAAAATCGGGATCTTTATTTTATGGGGTATTTTTTTCTCTGTACCTTCTCAATGTGGCTTGATAGCACAAAGAAAAGAGCAGAGAGGTGAACTCTATCTGTCTATGTATCCATCCATCCACCCATCAGGAGGAAATCTGGATAGGAGGATGCATGGAAAGACAGATGGGCCAAAAATAGCAGCATGAATTGAGCAGCAGATCATCAATGATCTCGTCCTACCAACCCCAGTTTGTCAGTGACCCATATACCTGCACACTCGCTGCTCTGGCTTTGTTGTGCAGTTTTCCGGGTGCGGCCATGTTAGCGCGGCTCCGATTGCGAGTACGGTCTGTGCATTCGCCCCGCAGCCTTTCTGTAAATCCCTTTTTTAATGTTACCAGCTGAATGCGACGGTAGGACGTCACTTGCTATTGCAGCGTTGCATCAGGCAGCGTGGAGGATCATATGTGCCAGCCTGACAAAGCCTCATTGCCTGCACTTTCCACATGAATGCTTTCAGATGTGCTCCAGTTCAAAGTCTGAAGCTCCTGCCAGGGAATAAATTGTGTGTGTGAGTGTCACAGCGCTGAAGAGCAGAAGGTTTTGCCTCCGCCATTGTTTACTTCCTATCGGTCATTACCAAAAATGAAACTGTGATGGGATGAAATGCAGCTGCGGGTCATTTTGTATAACCCTTCACTTCCTTTTTTCTCGTTTTTTAGCCGGGGTAACAACAGAGCTGGAGGTGCTGGTCCGTCGGGCCTCCAGACTGAATACATGTGAAATGGATTACAGTGCAATTCAGTGCAGACATTCAATGTCTCCAGACAGCACCGCTGGAATGAAACGAAAAGGCTGCTGTGTTTGCGGCGCTCATTAGTTTCCTATGACAAACACCTGACGGCTACGGAATGAGCTTCAGCAGGTTTATTGTTCTTGATGTTCATGATTGGCCCTTTTGTTTGTCGCTCCTCATTTCCTGAGTGTTCGCCATGTGTAAAAGATGCAGAAACCACTGTTGTATTTTTTAACTATAAAATACAGCACATGTGTGAGGTACTGGAATAAACCATGATTGGTCCAGTAGTCCCAGCAAATGCTACAAGAAAAAATGTTAAAATATTAGTCAGCCCTTAGATTTAAGATTTTATTACCAAATAGGTCCTAACGGAGGTCATTGTTTATATGCTGGAGAGATATTTTTCGCATTTTAGTCTTAAAATCAACTTCTTCTTTTCCTTTTGATTGTTCATTTTCTTCATCTTCTTTCTTTTCTCTTTCCACTTTCCTACTCTTAAGCTTTCTTGCTATTTAAATTTTTTTACTTTATTTACAGAATATGACATGCCATATTTTAATGAGTAACAATTAGCCACACACTTACACTTCAGACAGATTTTGAATCTCCAAATAGTTCATTTTCAGTCTCCGAACAGATTTATTTATATATATGATATAGTACATCTGGGTACCTGTATTTTAATTGCGATGAAAAGTGACATAGTGTGCCAGTTAAGGGATATGGCGAGTGAACTTAAGTGCAAGGATGTTTTATTTATTTGTCACATGCAGTTATAATTATTCTTACATTGCTGACAAATCACTTAAGGAGACGACACAGCTAGGCTACACCAGGGAACGAAGCGGGAACATGCAAACGGCATATTCACGCTCTCAGGGCATAAACTGAACAAATGCAAGGAGTGAAGACATACATGCTCACAGCAAACTCAAAGATTAAATAGTAAAGTACCTGGTTTCAGCTGTAACGGTTTCTACGGAGACCATCACGGCGCCAGGCGCCCTAATGGCTTTCCAAGATGTTACACTGCGAGTGACCTCCGAAGATCCATTCCATGCGTGTCGGGGAATGCCGTACGCAAAAACGTATTTCAGGCAGGTGCCAAAATGAGCAGATGAGGCAGACAATTATGAAGCTGAATAAATATGTCACTTAGGTCATTAAAGATGCATTTCTGTGGACTTGGAGTGAATATAGAAAGACTCTGGTGGGCAGACGGTGTACTGTTCTTGAGATTAGCTTGTCAAAACACACATCCAATTAAAAGATTCAGAAGCCTGCTCTCCCTCCAGGACCTGGCAGGGCTCCAGCGTTTATGTGTCGGTATGTGTTCGTGGAAAAGAAAAGACGGCGACAGAGAGAGAGAGAGAGAGAGAGAGAGAGAGAGAGCGAGAGAGAGAGAGGGCAAACGTGTTAGTTTTATCTCCATTACTGCACATGTGGCTCTGTCCATGGTGCTGAATCACTGTAAGTGATAACACTACCAACCATGTAATTTCATTTTCCCATCCTGTGTCTCTCTACTTCTTGTATCCACACACTCCTGTGTGTGTGTGTGTGTGTGTGTGTGTGTGTGTGTGCACTGTGCTGATTTGTATAAGTGCGTGCATGTTGCCTGTATACACACGTGTGTGTATGTGTCTGTTAAAGGCATAAACAGGGCACATTGCCAGCAGTGCAGTACAGTAGAAGTGGCCGAGGCTGTAGCTGTTTCCCCTCAGCTCACTCCCCGTCCCTCGCAATTAGGCTGATGATCTGTGTGTGTGCGTGTGTGTGTGTGTGTGTGTGTGTGTGTGTGTGTGTGTGTGTGTGTGTGTGTGTGTGTGTGTGTGTGTGTGTGTGTGTGTGTGTGTGTGTGTGTGTGTGTGTGTGTGTGTGTGTGTGTGTGTGTGTGTGTGTGCATGTGCAACAATCCGCCCATATCATGAGCCCCTCTGTGTAATTGTCTCGCTCTTATCATCCACTTCACCCTGCTTCTCTCTCGCACTCTTTTTTTTTTTTTTTATACCCTGTTTTCTTTTCAGCCATGACAGAAGCAACAAAACATGTAAACAAACAAATAAACAAGCTCCGGGAGCTTTGTCTGCTCTGAGAGAAACGGATTGGAGCAAATCGATGATGTGACGTCACCGCCGCAACTGGAATTAAAACCTCCTTGGCACTAAATATAGATTTAGCTTTTATTCGTGACTCAGGGCATTTGGAGGAGATTAGCTTTGGTGTTTCCTTCACAGTTTGACTTTGCAAATTGCAAGTTTGCAGACTTCTTGGGTGCATTCTGCAGAAGCCCGCTGGCTGTTTGTTCCTGTCGCGGGTGTGTGACGGAGTCTACGAAGTCTTTGAAGTTTCAGGAAAAGGTGTGAATGTGAGGCATTATCAACCATCGCTCATTGCTGCTTTTCATGCATGCATTTCTATTTCTTTTCATTTTCTCGGCACTTCAGAGCATAGAACTGAAAAAAAAAGGTTATGCTCCGACTGTTGCACTCTATTAAAAATCTTTAACTTCCAATATAATTAGCCCAGACTAGCATATCTGCCAAGTTCTGGTTTGGCTTGAATGCTTGAATCCATCAATCTGCAATCACTTTATAGTTAAGCACTGCTGCACTAGTTACTGATTACTCTGATTAAATCTCTTACAACCACTGGTGTAGAAGAAGGATGGAAGTTTGGATTCAGGCCCTTTTTTCTCACAATATAAAGATGGGATTTTGCTGCATTGAAGGTAGTGTTGTGTCCAAACCCTGTTTAATACCCCCCTCCCATCAATAGAAAGCATGTTGTCCATTGCCCTCCTGCAGTATGATGATGATGATGATGATGATGATGATGATGATGATGATGATGATGTTCATCAGTCTTAGGACAATATATTCACTTCACATTGAGGACAGTGCTGCAGAGTTTGAAGCCAAATGGTTTGACGTTTTCACAATAGCCTGAAAGCTCCCATAAACAAGCAGAAGGGGACACAGTGCGGGCCTGGCAGAGCCTCCGCGGGGGGAAACAGCTATTGTCTGCTAATGCCTGTGAGCTGCAGACTTTGGCCGCTCACTGACTGCGACAGATTCAGCCTCCGAAATATTGAACAAAACAACTTTGTGGAAGCTATTGCCGTCGAGTTAGTGTCCATGAAGTAAAATCGGGTCGGATAGTGTATTAGAGGAGAAGCTCCCACCACCAAATTGTCCGTCTAATGTGAATGCAAAGCGAAGCTGAAAACCTGGATTTTAACCTCGCAGTCAGAGGCCCATTTTGAAGCTAATGCAGCAGAGTGCAGAAGTAGCACCTATCTCACCCATTTCCATTCTCAATGTACTAATGGTGCTGGTATAACTGCGGGCTTTCAGTGTAAATACACCCAGCTCTTTCTTTAGTCCAAAACCTCCTTTTCTGCATTGTTAAATGTTTAATTTCACTTTTATTTAGTTTTCTTAATCTCTGATTTGATTTTTCGCCCCAATCAAGATCTATTGTGTCTCTCCGGATCGCTCCGTTTTATGTAACGCAGCTAATTGACATGCAACTTCCTCTTTGCTGCCGTGACATGATTTCAACGTGGTGGCTGATGGTTATTCTGTCGTCTGTGTTCAGCAGGTTCTTGTCCGACTCCAAAGAGAAGGAGGGCGCTGAGTAGGATCACTTGAACTGCCACTTGCGTGCTTTTTTTATTTTGGTGACAGTTTCCTCCACGCCGTGACGAGTGCATAAGGAAGACGAATACCGATGTTGGTCCGGGTGTGTAATTCATCACAGTGTTTGATTATCTGCTTTCAAAATCTCTCATCGAGGTGTTTTTTTTTTTTTGTCGTTGTTGTTGTTGTTGTCACACACATATTCTCCTCTTTAGGCGAGCATTACTGCACATGCGACATTTACTCCTTTTAAAGTTGTTATTTTTAAAGCCTTCAATGTCACTTGAAAAACTTCCAAGCCCGGCACTCTGTGCAGGGCTGACACACAAATCTTTCTTAGTGTCAGTGCCAGTATTGCGAGAGAAATGAGCTGCACACAAATATGACAGTACCCTGGTGTGTTGTGTAATACACCCTCAGAGTTTTTCTCTCAATTTTCTGCTGCGTTAGGGCCTCTTCATTCCTTCCACTGCATGGCCACACTAATACAAAGCACTCACGGCTTGTTTGCATTGTTTCAGACTGAAAAGCCAAGCAAGTTTTCTTTTTTTTTTTTTTTTCCCGGGTCCGAGATCATAAATGAATTCCCCAGCCTGAGAGCGACGGACGGATCAGGCCGTTTGGTGGAAGGGAGACGAGCGCTTCAAAAACCCAGTGCACAGCCACATTGTTAGATCTGTCTCGAGTGAGCTTTGGTGCCCTTGAACCACGCGAACCGTCCAGCCGCCCTGGGTGTGCAGGGTCGGAAGAGACATCAAGCTGGACCACTTAATTGGTCCTCAGAGGAACTTTTTTTTTTCTTTTCTTTTCTTCCCCCTTTCATTTTTTTTTGTTAAGAATCGAGAGCGAGCGAGGGAAGGAGAAGAGAGTGCAGACTAGAGAGACAGAATGTGTCGATAAAAGAGGTGGAAAGTCTGAGGAGGGAGCGGTGGTGGGGGAAAAAAAAAATCAAGAACGGAAGGTTTGAAAGAAAAGGGAGGAAGATGACAGACAGGTGGAGGGAAGCGAGACAGGGCTTGTCTGCGAGCGGCTGGTGAAAGAGGGTGCAGAGTGCGGACGGGTTGGGGGAAAGATTGAGAGATTGGGCTGAAATGAAAGCAGCTGTAAAGGGAACTGAGGGGGGGAAATGAAAATGGATTGAATGGGGACACGAGGGGGAGAAACAAAAGAGGAGAGATGAGCGATGGTAATCGAGAGGATGCGTGCGAGGCTCCAGCTGATGAGAACAGAGGAGGGGGGGGGGGGGGGGGGGGGAAAGGGCTTTCATGTCTCCTTTCGTGCCTCGATTGGAGAATGAATGGCGGCAGAGAGCAGGAGAATATTAACCTGACACCCATCCTGAATTCAGATGTTTTCTCCCCCCCCCCACCGCTATCATTCACTCCTCAAAATGCCGTCCTCATGCGAGAGTGCCTGAATGAAGGCAGAGCACGCAGCGTTGTCTGGTTCATCTTAATCTCCAAGAACAAGGATTTTCTGAAAACGTGGGTTCCTTTAAAACCGTGACGGAGCAGACGGGTACAAAGTGTTCTCTGCTCAGGAAGCTGCTCCTCAGCATCAGCAACGTCCACAGAATATCGGCACTAGAAATCACAGCGTAAAGTGTCTCACTACAATTATGAGGTTTTCTCTGTCGCCATGTTACTGTCTCACTGAACTCTAGTTTACTGGATGAGCCACCTTTTTAGAAGACTCTTCTTTTAAAGTAATTAAAATTCCTTTTAACTAATTTCATTGCATTATTGTGAGTACGCGCGCAGTTCTTTCTCTAGTAATACTGATAAAAAAAGATGTGGATTCAATTGAAGGACGTACTCGGCACACAAAAGTAAATAAATAAATAGCATTTTGTTTGGATAAAGTTGCATATAATAAGTACAAGTACTCTAATCTACTACCGCTACCCTGCAGGTAACTCTCAAAAGACTTTAAATTATCTTAAAGATTTGCCGGTTTTCTATCAAATAGAGCGAGACTGCACTGACAGAAGCTGAAGTAAACTTAAGTAAAAGTGTAAAAATTCGCTCTAAAAGTAATAAAGCATGAGTTACTTTTGTTAAACAGGCAGACCATTCAGTTTGTAAATCCGACGAAAGACGAAAAGTAATGTGAGATTTTGTAATTTCTTACTTCCATCAGCTGCAGGTAACTGCTTGTTTTGTCATCCCTTTAGATATTAAAGTAACTTTTCTCTCAGTAACTGTATAAAAGTACTGACGAATAGTTACTGTGTAGTAGCACTGTCATTAAAGCCTGACACTATATTCCTGTTTCTTTATCTGCTCCCGCGTTCCGGTCAGTCGGACGTTGTCGTCAGTGACCGCCACCGTTTTAGTGGACAGCAGGGTTCACTGCCGTTCCTCCAGGTCGTGTTTAACAGGCGCTGGTTGACGAGCTCTCATCAGGCGGTGAACAAGCAAACAAGCGTCCAGCGCTTGTTTCATGATCAGTGTGATGCGTCGCTGCAGAGACGTGGGCGTGAGTCTGGCTGCTGCTGAGACCTGCACTAGTTTCCATTACATCCCATCTGGATGTCCTTGCTTGTATTGTTGTCATTGAGCTGGGGGGAGGAGTCGTCGGCCTCCATAAAGACATCTGATCTAATGTGATCTGCTTTATTCTTGTGCTCAGCTTGTGTCCCTTTGTGTGGTTTTTCTACATGATTTATTGTGATATTCTGCCTCTGATCACTTATGCACTTTTTGTTCCTATGTGTCTCACTCATATCGTTTTCCGTGCAAGTTTATTATGTTTTACTGTTGTTCTGTGCCTTTTTCTGGTCACCACTTCTATTTTCCCAGTCGTCTTTCGTGTCTGTTGTGGCATTCCTTTAATTCTCTGCTTCTTTTCTAATCATTTTTTGCCTTTTTATGGGTATCTTGTGTGTTGTGTGATATATTTCCATCGTGTAACTTTATGACTTATTCTTGTAATTTCTGTCTCTTTGAAGCCTTTTGCCTTCTTTTGTGGTCATTTTGTTTGTTTTGGGATCAGTTTTTGTATCTTTGCACTTCTTTCTGTATATTTTGTCTTGAGTTGTCATTTTTACAATTTTAATTTAGTCATGTGTCTCTTTCACATCTTTTTGCCTTATTTGGGGGATACTTTCTGGTCTGTTTATGTTTTGGATTTTGAGGGGATTTTATTTTCACTTTGTGCTTCTTTTTATTTATCACATCTTTTTTTTTTGATTTTGTGTTTTTTCTTTCTATCTTATATCTTATCTCGGTCAGACCATTTCTTTCTCGTTTTCTGGTCATTTTTTTGCATCTTTATCTCAATATGTATATTTTTGACATGTTTTTCATTTTATGTCTTCAGTGATATGTGACTAGTTTTCTCTGTGTTTATTCCCCTTGTTTCTGTGGCCAGCTGTTATATATTTTGGTCATTTTATGAGCCTTTCTGGTCATTGTGTGTCTTTTTCTCCCCATTTTGCATCTGTTCTGGTCATTCTGTATCTTTAATGTGGTTTTATATGTTTGGCTTTCTCTTTGTATCTTTATGGGATCATTGTAAGTCTCTTTGTTGCTTCGATGCGTCTCTTTATGGCCATTTTGTGTTTCTCTGTGGTCACTTTATACGTGTGTGGTCTCCTGTGGCTGCGCTTCTCTTTTCTGTTATCAATCAATGTACATTGCAGTTCATTTTGAGCATTTAGTTGCATCTTACATCACTTTTTGTGTCTATTTTGTCTCTGTCCGACATTTGAATATATCACTTTTTTGTATTTTTCTTGTCTTTTTTATTCAGTTTGTTTTAAATGTATGCATTTTGAAGCCCATTTTTGTGTGGGTGCCTTCTCACGGACATGTTACTTCCGTATACTGACATCAATATTGTGTATTTGTGTGTTTAGTCGTACAAAAACTGAGGCCTCCTCATTATCTTGAAGCTATGAGATGTGAGCTGTTCCCTGGAGTGTACATCGTTGCTGGTCTCACTGCAGGATGTCTTGCTTCGATAATGCTCTCCGCTGTATACAGAGTATAATGTAAAAGGGGTAAATTGCCCAGGAGTGTTTCGACAAATCCAATATGTGATGGTTTACTCTTTATGCTGTGAAGAGTGCTGCATAGCCATCAAAGTGCCCCGTCTCTTTGCAAGTAATGCAAGTAATACGTATGTTTGAATGGCTCTGCATGCACAACATCATTCAGCTACATGACTGACAGCAACCGCAGCAACATAAAACCAGCCGCGAACATCTGAAAGAGGAAGAAAAAAAAATAATGAGACTGGAAAAAGGGGAAAGAACAAAAAGCGTTTTTATTTAGAGGGCGCGCATACAGTGCACAGACGCTGGCGGAGGCAGCCGGCGAGCCAGCCGACAAGCTAGCTAGCTAACAAAGCAGAGGAGAGCGTGGGTTGTCATCCCTATGCTTCTGGAGCTCCACAACCTCAAATTAAGCCCCTGGGAGCCACCGACAACCAGATAGGGAGGGATGAAGAGTGGGTGAGAGAGAGAGAGAGAGAAGGAAGGGTTGTGAGAGAAAAAGCAACCGAGTGAGCGAGAGGAATAAAGACAGGAAGAGAGAGGAGAGGGAGGCAGCTGAGAGACCCGGAGGAGGCCCCCCAAGACTGAACGAGGGGAGGAGTGGGAGGCAGCAGCCTACTGTCTCTTAACTTCCTCTCCAACACGCACACAGCGCTTTCATCATCTCTGATTTTTGTGGGGTGATTTTCTGATTTAAGATGCATGGCGTCACCGACTGTGGGTATTGTAGAGATCACACGGGCTGAGACGGATCATTTGTAAGGCTTGTGAGTCTGGGATGTGGGCAGCAGCTGGAGACGTCAGTCATGAAAAAGGAACAGTGGGTGGAGAAAAAAAAAAAACACAACAGAGACACACCCCTTGAACTTTTTTCCCGCACCATCACCTCTGATAATCCGCTGTGGTAAAACACGGACGACCCTCCGGCTTTGTGTCATATACATGTAAGGGCACATTGTCACGTGTCAGATAGCACAAGAGACACTCTAATTGTCCCCCCTACACCCCCACCCACACACACACACACACACACAGCTCTTACCTTGGCCCCGTGTAACAGGCCTCCCACACAGGGAGGGTTTGGGTATTGTTAGAGAAGATGCAGTCATCCATCATGCGGCCATCAGGAGAGAGACACTGACAGCGTATAGATTGCCTTGCTCTCTCTCTCTTCTCTCCTTGGTGCCACAGAAGAGTCTCACCGTGGTAATCACTGCCCAAACCTGCCCCGTCCATCTTGGGGAACAATGTGGCTCCGCAGTGACTCTGCCCTGAAGTTCTGCCCCTCACATAGTCAACGCTCTCTCTCTCTCTCTTTTTTCTTTTTTTTTTTTTATTCCTGGGTTTAATTCTCTGCTTGCTTGAAACGGAGATCCAGCCTGCTGCATTCACACCACTTAACAGGAACTGTACAAGACTGACAGCAGAGTGGAATATTCAAATTTTCACATAGGTTTCTCTTTCTTTTCTTTTCCTTTTTTTTTGAGAGAGAGAACGAGAGACAGCTTGTCGCTTTCTTTGTACACATTGCGCCTTCCTTAAAGTCACTCACTGTATTTGGACGGTTTTATGTGATCTAGTACAATTCTTAAAAGTTAGTAACATTGGGTTTTTTCTTGAGATGGTTAGAGACGTTGTAGTTTGGATGTCTGTACGCTCAGTAGGTACGTAGTTCATCTGTTGGTTTGGTTCATTAGGTACATAGTTTGGTAATCCATTATTTCATTAGTTTTTAGGTAGCCAGGTAGATAAGCAGGCAGGGAGCTGTTTGTTAGTTAGTTAGTTAGTTAGTATTGGTTATCGTTGGTTGGTCAGTTAGAACTTATTCATTATTATTTATGGTTGAGTTTCATTAGTTTCTTGATTGTCTCTGTGGCTCTGATGCATGCACATGGACTTCTTTGTATTTTCCTTTATGTTTATTTTCTTTCTTTAGTCAACTGTTTATTCAGAGATGGAATAAAAATATATAGTAATGACTCATTTCCAGCAATTGTTTGGAAATATTAAGTCTTGCTTTAATGTGACCTCCGTGAATCTTCTTTAAATCAGGCAGTAAGTGGCAGCCACACAGATGAGACGCACCGAGCTGATTTACATAATCAGATAAAAAATACTCTAACATCAGTGTTACCTTCAGGTCAAACATCTTTTTGTGATGATGCTCATTTTTGTGATAATTCAGCTCCAAATGAAATGCATCCATGATAACCATGTGTTTCACAACAGCATATGAGATAAATATGTCGGTAAGCCTCCTAAGTGACACTGTTGAAACAGACATGTTGGCATTAGTCTGTTATTATGTGTGTTCCTGTTGCTGCACTTTAGAGTCGGACACTATAGGAGAAGAGCACATTATTACCGTGTGATTGTAACTGCCCGGAGGCAGATGTGTGATATGTGTTATCGGCTATAAAAAATAATTGACTCGACTCGTCTATTCTTAGTCAGGCTGGGAGAGTGCAAACGGGGCTGCGGCAACATGAAGGGACAATGCAGACACATTGAAAGCTGTGATTAGCAATAATTGTTTGCTGGACTCTTGTGGCGCATTAGCCTTGATTTAAAAGTCAGTGACGGAAATATGAAGTGCAACAACATGTTTTTTTTTTTCCCACATTCTTCGAACGCCGCCTCTCTGTGAGGCTCAGGAAATGTATTCAGATGTAAAGTGCATTTTAATGCCGTTGCATGTGGACACATCATGAGGATAAATGGTTACAATAAAAGAAAAGATGGATGAATGCGGATTCGTGTTATGAATGAAGCTTCCTTCCTTCTGTGGGTTTGTCACAGTGAGCTCAACTAAATTCAGCCTCATCCTGACTCTCGGCGCTGAGCAGAAGCACCTCCGAGATGATGCAGTTTCCACTTCCTGCTGTCACGGCGTTGAAATGAAACATGCGGTGCGGCACCGGAATCATATCCAACATGAAGTGGCTGGGAAATGAACTGTAGATTGGTGTGTTTTGACCCCGTGCTCTCCTCCGCTCTGTCTTTCTGTCCTTGCTGTTTCCTATCTCCACATCCTTTTCCATTCCGTCGATGAATACAATCAACCCTCCAGCTCCACCCCCTCCACCCCCCGCAGGGCCTCACTCAGGGCTGCGGACAGCTGCTCCCAGAGGTCTTCTCCGATTGCTCGTGTTTGTTAAACACAACCCCGGGCTAGTTCGACACACCGTCAACCGCAGTCAGACAGGACATCCTTCCTGTCAGAGCTTGATCAGCAAGAACAAGTCTGGAGAAAACAAGCTCTTTTGCTCCTAAAGTCCCTGAAAAAAAATAGATTTCTTTTTTTTCTGTGCTTGATTTGGGCCTCATCATCAAATGATGATGTGAGTCACGAGCGTCGTCCTCTCATAGTGGTGCTGTTGTTGTTTGACCGCCTTTTTGGAGCGCTTCCCAACCAAGGAATGACTCAAAACACTAGAATGTGGCAGATGAAGGGAGCTCGGACTGCTTATGTAATTGCGACACAGATAAAAAATAAGTGTTTGAGAAAAGAGGCAGACATGCTGATCCAGGGCTGCGGCTCAGGTGCTCGAAACCGCCGTGTCGGCGGTTTGATCCTCCATCCAGAGAATCGCACGGCAGCCATGTGGGTAAATGGGTGAACAGCAAGCAGAAGTTCTTTGTTAAGGTAGAGAACAGCTTCGCTGGAGCAGTTCAGTTCAAATTCCCAAACGAAAAGCAACCAGGCAATGAGCTGAGTGGAGCCTTGGAGCTTTGCAACCGCTGATAAATGCTGTATCTCCTTTTTAATCCGTCGTGTTCTTTGTTTGTCAAGTACACCTTGATGCTCGAGTGTTCTCCACCATGATTCATCCCGTGTAATTCTTAATTTATTTTTAACCCATCGTAAGCCGTGTGGATTTATCCCAAAACCCACTGCCCCGTCTGACCCACCACCACTCCTCACTGGCTCGCAATTCTCGCGCAGCGATAAAACCTCCTAATCTGCTTGTCGCTACAGGTCAAAATGTGCAGGCATGTGGAGTGGCGTGTGCGTGCACGGGTCCGTGCATGTGTGCGGCAACGGCGGTGACGGTGGCGACTCCTGTCTTTGTGCGAGAGCGGAGCCGCGATGCCCGGGGCATCTGTTGACCCAGCTGGCATTTGCTGAGCGGTTGCACTACGCCAGGTTAAGGACAACATTTATCCAACATGCATTTATGTGCCGTGCACGTGAAGAAACAGAGATACAAAGCGTTTGTGTGTGTGTGTGTGTGTGTGTGTGTGTGTGTGTGTGTGTGTGTGTGTGTGTGTGTGTGTGTGTGTGTGTGTGTGTGTGTGTGTGTGTGTGTGTGTGTGTGTGTGTGTGTGTGTGTGTGTGTGCGTGTGCGTGTGCGTGTGTGTGGGCGATTGTTTTTTTCCGTGAACTGAAGGGTTGAGGGTAACATGTTGACTCTGTAGAGTACGATTAAAATAAACCACACACACACACACACACACACACACACACACACACACACACACACACACACACACAAAACAAAACCTCTAATATTAATCTGCAAATGATATTTAGCAGCTCCAAGAGCCAGAAAGCTTTTGGCAGCCAGAAATAGTGAGGAAATAAATTCCGCCACACCAAACAATGGATCAATTGCCAGTAACATTTTCTGAAACAATTGCCCAGTTTCTCATCACATGTTGTCCCTTAACGTTTCTCTGCTTCCTCCTTCTCCGGTGTGCGAGCGCCATAAACCGGGGTCTCGTAGCTCGAGGTGCTAAGCAACAACTCTGCGCTCTGTCCAAACGTAAATATAAGAGAGACTGCAAGAGAGGACGAATATGCTCTTGTGCTAGAAAAAGAGCCTTCGGGCCAAAACAGGAGAGCAGAAGTTTTCCTGGAACGTGGCGAGGATACTGAGAACACCACAACAAAGATATGCAACCAGGAAATGAACATAGATCAGGTCCAGTGCAAATGATTGGAGATTAGTTCTCTATTACAGTTACTGCAATTACTTTTTCCCTTGAATAATGTGGAAATTAGCTAGATAGTAACCACTACAACATGCGCTTCAGCAAAATACAGAGCAACTTGGATTTATGGTAAAAGTAACCATTTCAATTAAAAGTTACCTGTTTGATTTGACTAAGATCGATGCACATTAAAGATACCAAGTGTGCAGTCTTGTCCTTCAAACATGTAGCATTTAGAGTCTCCACAAGCCCATCAGCCTGCTTACAAAATCACTACTCATGAGAGGAAATTATGTTGCATCTGTTTTGACTTTGGCTCTGGTTCTGGTTGCGAATGTCTCTGTATGCTGACGACGTTCATGTTTCCATTTGAAAGAGTAAACCGTGAAACAGCTAAGCAAAATGCTAACAGAGAAAGATACAGCAGCTCTTGGAGGTTGTTTGTTTCAGTGAGTTGATGATGATGATCATGATGAAGATGAAAACATCGGCGCACTCTCCTCCTGCTTCAGACTTTCAGGCTAAAATAGAATGAGCAGAAGAAGTCACTCTCCCCGCTGCCTCATTTTTTAAGAGTGTATCGATTCACCACTCATCAGAGAGTGACAAATCAAAACATATCCATCCGAATTGAGTCTCAAATGAGGGCAAACAGTGTGAAATGAGGAAAAAAATGAAATGCAGAGGAGCCTTTTTTCACTTTATTTTTTTCTTTTATCATCGTTGGACTATTGAGTCTGTGTTTTCATGCAGAAAAATCCACACTGAATAGATTTAATTCACCGTCCTGTTTCTAAAGAAGGACTTAGGTGTCAGAGGAGCTTTGTCATGTAACATTAGTTATGATAGGTTGTTTTTTCCCCACTCAAAACCTTTTACATACAGAATTGCTGCTTTTTGTGCCATCTGTGGCTGAACTGCACTCCATCTTCCTTGCAAGGAATATTTAATATAAGCACCTGTTTGACAGCGCTGTGGGATTTAAAAAACAGAGTGTGTGGGAGTCTCTTATAGCTCAAGCGTCTTGCCCATATGTGCTCATCTTGTGCACATATGGGCTCTGGTCAACATATGTTGACACTGTACATTGGCATATCTAAGCCCGCTGTGTGTCTACTTAATGGGTTTGAAGTGCTCTCTGCACCGCACTGCAAATTGGATTCGTCTTTCATCTCCTCCGCTCTGCTTTGGGCTAATATTTCTACTTCAAAGTTACCTACGAGCAGATGAAGCCGCCCAGCATTATAATCCGGGCGAGTGGGAGGTTAATGCAGTTTGGGAAAAAAAGAGAAAAAAAAAGGGAAAAAGATCTTGTTTTGAAAACGATGCATTTTGATATTTCGTTGAGATTAATTAGGCTCTCTGTAATTACCATGCCACTTCATTATTCCACTTTTAGGAAAACAAATGAGTCGTGAGAATGAGAGGATAACGTATCCTTGAAGTGACACCGCTTTCCGTAACAAAGGATACCGACGTGTCTGTCAAGTGTAATCGCGCCGCTTTGCAATTCATGAAACTTTGAATTAGGTGGAGATGGAAAACAGTTATGTGTGTGGAGCCGACCTGAAGTGGGAAATCACACATAATGGAGGGTTTTGATTCACTCTGTTTTCATTGTTTGCCACAAGAGGATCCCTCAACCCAACTCAACCGACGACTATCACCATTTCCACAAGTGAAATTAAATCATCTTGGCCTTTATTCTGTGAAAAGAGATTTGAGAGAAAATGAAAAATTGTTTGAAAGCTTTGGAAATTCTGTCACGAGTACCAAAAGGGGGCGATAGCTTTCTCTATGGGCCATGTTGATGTGTAATAACCTGATTATTTATTTGAACACTTCTTGTACATCAACGTAACCCAGTTCAGGCTGCAGTTTGTAGGTGAAGACTACGGTGGCCCAGAAGGTGGAATGACGATGTTGAGGCAAGCTTTCTGTGTCGATGTAGAAATCCTGGAGCAGCTCAAAGCGTGACGGTACCGCACAGCGATGGGATTTAAGGCTCTTTGAAGGGAGCCGGATCTTCAGGAGCTGTTCGATTCAAAGAGCCGCTCAAATGAGTGACTTGTTCGCCAAGGTCACATGATCCTCAGAAGACATCACCCTCATTAGTGCCGGAGTCAGACTGTCTGACACGGTTACTGGTGCTCACTTTTCATACGGCGGTGAAAGTTGTTTGTAACGACCTTGCGTGTCGTCTCCAGAAAAAAAACAAACATCCAAATGCTGCGACGTTTCCTTTGACTCTGGCTCATTTTGTTTTGTTCCGTCGCTAATGTCTCCTCCATGAACAAGCTGTAAACAGGATGTTTTGGATTATCTGGTTACCCTGTGAACTGGTGACCAACTTCCTTTAGCATTTGTCACTGGTGGCCGTAATTATCCAGTTATCAATGAAAGCTCCACCTTTGTCGGTTTTAAAAAAAAACCAGTATGAGACATGGATGATTAACAACCAAACTTGTGATCACTAGAAAAATCATGCACTTTAAAATATATTTAACCAAAACCCAAAAAAACAAACAGGCACTTTACTTATGTCAGACTGCCAAGTAAGCACTTTACCTTAATATTTGCACTTGATAGTAGGTTTTTTGGAAGAATTATTTTATCATCATTGTCTTTGTTTTACCAAATTGTTTTAATATGTTTGTAACCTTGTATAGTTTTATGTGGGACAATGGATAGAAATTAGCCTTGTGCCAGAATGTGCCGGCATATTTAAGGTAACTTCCTTAATATGCACTGTCCCGTCCAAATAAACTAAGAAATCAAATCAAAAGGTCCAATGTGTCGGAACCTTATTGTAAATTCAGTTAAATGATGTCCGCCAGCGCTGCTACGGATTTCTGTTGTTTTTTTTCTCGCAGCAACAAGTAACACAAAAGGAAGTCGTCACCAGTTAACAGGGAATCCAGTTATTCTGAAACACCGGTTCCGCTCGAGTCCAGTGACACATGAAGGTCACAGCTGCAGCTGCGAACTGGTTCCCGTTATTCACTTAAAAGAGTCGTATAAACAACCGACATTTCCAGTAGCTCAAACTACGACAGTTCCACGAAATATTCCGCACACGCACAGGTGTTTGTGAAATCACTTGCCAGATTTTGTGATTGTTACCCAGGAAAAGAGTTAAGAAACATGATGTGATAATCAAAAGACACTCATCAACAGAGAAAGAAAAAAATCCCAGTAACACTGTCTATCTTTCCTTGAGCAGCACATTGGGTTTCTAAATGTTCAGTCTACTTTGCCTGTAAACTTAAATAAAGGTATAAATCAGAGTTTCCTGATTGGATTAATCACAAATGTGACCTACATTCACTGCGCCATAACGCTATTTTAAACAGACATTCACATTGAGATTCAGCCCTTGCCGTCTTTCAGTTTGAGGCCTTAAAGCTCTCGAACAGCTCAGAAAGAGATTAGACGGTGTTCGATGAACCTTCCTGGCTTTTGGTTTGTTTATTATAAAAATAAATGACACCACTCAACCGGTTTAGAGACCCAGCCTGGGTAAATCGAACGGCTTATTACACCCCGTGCATCTGGTTTGGTGTTGCAGTGTTTTCCACACAGGATTAGGCTCACAAATCCCAAATAAATCCATTTGAATGTGTGTTATTGGATTCCTCATTATCTCCATCGAGCCTAATTGAACACTGATGACAAAATTCTCTCTCAGACAGATGCTAATACTCTGAGGAAATTCCAACTCAGCGGGATGAGTCCATCATCGGGAGAGGAGTTTGTATTGGATCTTTTCTGGAGGAACTGAAAGGTGTGTTTTAATTCACTGACCTCAGCACACCATGGATTCCATCTGTTGTGTGTCTGAGTGGGAGTCTCGTCTCATGGTCACAAGCTGTTTGAAGCCCTTTCTGCACCCATCACTTATGAGAGTTAACAAATCAATACATTGTTCATCTGTTATCCTTCAAACCTCCATCCTCTCTTTGTGTGTTGTACATTTACTAATGAGAGCGACCTTCATTCATAAAAAGGGAACAAACTCTCTTAATAGGTCACGTTTGCAGCAAAGAGATTGTTTAGCACTTCAGGGCTTGTCTAAATGTTTGGTTTTAATGAGAAATTTTTTTACTTTTCATTCAAAACACTAACTTTTGTAGCTGCTATTTCTATACTTTATGGAACAAAGTCAACAACAAACTGAGTGAAAATCTGTTTCTAAGGCTGCAGTAGTTCACATGATTGCAGTGGGAACGAGCTGCCGTAGCCTGGAACGGCCTCCGCGTTCTTTTAAAAATGGAAAATAAAATAAAACTATGATTACAAAGCTTTCAAACAGTGTTCTCACCTGAGAACGAGAAGTGGAATCAAATGTACAACCTGTCCGTGAAGAGGCCCCCGGCTCTCATTCGAGCCACTTTACATCATTGTATTCCATCAGCGCTTCTTAAAGCCACTTATCCCCACAAGTGTGGGATTTACAGATATGTGCATGTGAAACGGGCGGCTACATACAATACGTCTGGGCTTCAAGAGGCTCAGCAGGCCACTCTCTTCACGCAGTCCTCTGACCAGACCTATGATTGTTTAAAAATGCAACGAGGGTGGGTTCTCTTGGGTTCACAGTTTCTCTCTTAGCGTGAAGCTGAAGTGCATCGGAACATATGTCCTCCCACGTCCATGCGTGGGATGAGGTTAACTTTACACGAAAAGACAATGCTGTGCTGCTCTTCCCTCCGTTTAACAAGTCTCCTACACCCACATTTTATGACTACAAACAAACTCCATTTTGTGTCGCTGCTGTTGCTCCCATTTGAGCCCCGTAATGAGATCAGGTAGAGCCACATAATGCCCCAAACGCCAGTAAAGAATGGGTGCGCGTGTGGCTGCTAAATCAAATCAATGAGCTAATCGATAAGCGGAGGGGGAGGCTGAAGGAAGAGGATTACTTAGAGCTGGAGGAAACACTCGGCAGGCCGTTCACTCATCTTGATTAAAGGCTGGGCGCCCTGACGTAGGCCTGGGTGCACTTGGTGGACACCAGATCTGGGTCAATTATGAGTCGGGATGCTTTTAATTACTCTGGATGTTTGCTTTATAGTCTGGCCGATATGGGAGCATAAGTAAGGGTTTGAAGTGTTTGAGCTGTGATTGATTTGTCTGCTCTTGTTCTAGCTCCTCGAGTGCGTCGCTGCTTCTAGTGTGTGGACGTTTTGTATTGTTGTAATGCCTCCGCACTCTCCCTGTCCGGCTCCACTGTCCCAAAGCCAAACACACAACAATAAAAGAGTGATTAGCCACTCTGAAACCGACGGCATTGAAGGAGCACATTGACCAAAGCTGTGGGCAAAGCATTTTTTACCCTCTGAAGATTTTGCTTTGTTGACGCAATTACATCGGAGAAGTGTTTTCAGGATGTGTTTGCATGCTGAAAGGTATATTAACAAGCTGGGTGACTACACAAGCTAATGCCCGCGTGTCTGACTGCTATGTTTCCTCTCATGTAAAACACACTTCAGTGAATTCAAGCTAATACCAAACTCAATCATCCCTCGCCGATTCCCGAGCCCCAACATTAAAGAATGACGGGCGCTCCATAACGGCCGTGGCTCCCAAAGAACACAACCGCTAATAAAAGCCAACCACTGAGGCTTATAGGCTAAGTGCTTCGCAGCCGATGGGCTAATAATAATAATAATAATATCTGGGAGTAACACCAAGAAATCCTTGGGGAGAATCATTGCTACACACCCTCACAGGCCACAAGCAGAAGCATGGGTTGCAGTGGCTGCAGAGATTGGAAAAGCGCTGGCAAGTCATCAGCGCAACACATGGGACTTTCATCAAAGCTAACTTCAAAAAGAGCTAATACCCGGGCTTAGACTCATGAGGGGGTAGGGGGGTTTACACAATCTAAACAAGAGCCAACACACAGAATCGGACCGCTGGGAGCGAGATAAAAGCTTGCCTCCAGACACTCAAGCGCAAATTAAGAAGGAACACTGACTCTGGGTTTTTTTTTTTTCCAAAATGGATTCTTCGCTTTACATGTTCGAATTCTGGAAGATTATGCATGGCGCATGATCTTTAGTAGAAGTGACTTCCAGAGCTAAGTGCCTGGGATCTTGTAGCCACAGACGTCAAGGTATTAAAAAAAATAAAAAGATGAGGATAGCGTCAAGCGAACATGCAGTAACTCAACTCAAACTTTCAGCCATTTAAATGCCAAAACAACAGCAGGTACACACTTCCCTTCAGCCTCCCCCCAGAGAGATGACCCTAAAAGCAAGCAAAAGTAGGCACTGATCCATAATACAGCTACTCTTCGTCCCCTCAGGATTAAAAAGGGCCCGACTTAAACTGATGTGAGACCATTGAGACTTCCAACCAAGTGTTATGAGGTGTGTGGATGATGTTCTCTCTGCTGGAAGTGTTGCATCAACTGCCAGCTCCTCGGGGTGGGGGTGGGGGGGTGGGGGTGGGATCACAAGCGGTACGGCAGGCCTGCTGGGCCACAGCAGTGTCGGGACAGCGTGTGCCCAGCGTGCAAAACAGGGCAACTCCACTCGGCTGTGTTTCCAACAGCTATTATCCGGCGCATTAATGAATAGGAGCTACTGTTGCTCGGTGAGACGCGCAGGACGACAGCACAGGGACACCTGGCAGTCTCTCATGTATCCGACACAGAAGAAGCAATTTAGAGTTCAATTCCCCAGTATTATGTGCCGCGGTCACAATGCATTGCGATGAACATCAAAGGAGTGCACATGAAAGTAGATTGAATAAATCGTCCTCGTGTCACATTCTTTGAAACACATGTGGAAGAGTTACAGTAGATCAGTGATCATGAGGACACGCCGTCGTCAGCCATCAAGACGAGCTCAAGAAAATAAACCCCCTATCGAATGTGTGATAATCCAACCAGTCCTGTCGCAAAAGGCCCTGATGTGATTTTCCTCTGAAGATTTAAGTGAAATCAGAAAGTAAAATTTTGAACCTTTGCAGGACACTTGGAATGTGTAGAGATAAATAAACACACACACACGTGCAAATTACAGTCGAAAGGCAATAAGCCCTACTAAACCACACATCCCATCTCTTCTTCAATAACAACCATGAGATGATTCTATTATTGGATTCCTGTTACCATTATGGTATGTATTAAATATGACCATTATATCTTTAAAACTCTCTATACTATCATCATGTTTAAAGCCTCACTCGGACTGGGATAGAATCTATTTGCTCATGTATTACAAGATCAGTTATTTTTAAAATGTTGGAACAAACAAGAAGAAATGTGGATAAATTGTTGACACTCGGTTAACCAAAAGAACAAATGAAGTGTCGTTTCACTGCACCAACTTGAGCAAATCCAATGAAAAATACCTATATATTTTTTTTTTTTACTCAACCTCAACCACACTTTATTTAACAAAATAGAAGCAGGTCAAATATCGCAAAGCATATAAATGTAACTTTGAAACACAGCGTTTGAAAATTATGACAAATCATCAGTAGTGGGCTGTGGCACAGTAATACTCCACAGAAGAGACACATAGTTATCCCAGCCCCCCACCCCCCTCCCCCTCCCCCTCCCCTGTGATTGGACAGGAAAGCAAGGGACCGGGGCTGGTGGTGGGGAGGGCAAGGATTTTGGTGGTGGTGGTGGTGGTGGTGGTGGTGGTGATGATGATTGTTTGTCACAGATCTGCTGAGGATGTTAGTTCCCAAGATCAAGCTGCATGAGGGTTTGGGGGTGTGGGGGGTGTGGGGGGTGTGGGGGGTGGGGTGGGGGGGAGGAGTCAAGGGCGTGCATACATGCATGCAAATGGTCTTGTAACCTCTCTCTCTCTCTCTCTCTCTCTCTCTCTCTCTCTCTCTCTCTCTCTCTCTCTCTCTCTCTCTCTCTCTCTCTCTCTCTCTCTCTCTCTCTCTCTCTCTCTCTCTCTCTCTCTCTCTCTCTCTCTCTCTCTGTCTGTCTCTTTCCTATTTGTCCACACACACGCAGACACACACAGGCACAGAAAGCAGGAGGGTGAATCAGCACCATGGACAGCGCAACCTTCCATACTGGTGGGAAGAGACCACACATCTGCTCACTGACAGACAGATGAGGGGGGTGGGAGGGCGGGGGTGAGGAAGGTAGGGGGAGGAGGTGCAAGCCCATCTCACATAAAATCTGTACACTCATCATGGCCATGACAGCTAGACAGGTAGATTTTTTTTTTTTTGTGGGGGGGGTTGGTCGAATTATGCTGAAATTGCATCCAAACTAAGCTTTTTTTTGGGGGGGGGCAGAAAATCAGAACAGAAGTGATCAGCATTGGCATTTTACATCAATATCAGAACAGAAAATAATAATGCAGATTGCACATTCCTCATATTTGTTTCAAACACTGCAGAGTTTAAAATTTGAGAATTTTGGGATGGCTCTTCTTTTTCTTTTTTTTTTTTTTTCCTTTTCGATCCAGTTAAAGCAGCAGAGGCTCTATAAGCAGCTGAGCACTGCAAACCAAAGAAAAAACAGGTATTCAGTCATGGCGTTGCTTTGACATGAGCCCACACAGAAGAAAAGAAAAGAAAAACATGCCACCTCCCCCCATTCCCTCAGAGAATGTTTAAAAAAAAAAAAAGAAAGAAAGAAAGGCATCTCTCATGTAATGAGCTCTCACAGGTGTGTGTCAGTACGTGTGCCCCTCCCCAGTGAGGGGAGACGCCTCCTATGCCACCATGGACCTGCCACATGCTGCCAGTTTGTTAGAAAGCAACCCCCCCCCCCCACACTCTCCCCTCCCTCCCTCATCCCCTCCCCCCTTTCATCCAAAAGGAAACAGCCTGTTTCAAGCACATTTTGTAGTAAATACAGTGAGTTTCAGTTCTCTTATTTGGACAAGATTAGATGGCTTTACAAAAGCTCACAATATGATGAAAGTGAATCATAGCCATAAGCTTTTTTTGTGGAGGAATATTCATTTTTTTTTTTTTTCTGTTTCTGACATTAAAAAAGCATTCTAATCTAGATCAGTCTAACTGCGCTGTTTATTTATACATAGATCGAATTGTACCTACATAGCTCAATTGAAAACACTTCTTTGCTCAGTTGTTGAAAAAATATGATGGTATAAACCCCCCATTTTAAATGACTTTTTTTGTTTGTTTTCTTTTATCCTCTCACCCAAAGCAGGCTATATTCATTGACACACATACACACAAAAGAAAAAAGAAAAGAAACCACAGAACTGTTATTTTTAGCTACATTAACTTTGCAGCATAAGCATCTGAGTGACGTTAATTGGTCATGCTCATCTGCATGTCTGGATATCTTGAAAAGTCAACAATTGGCACACCATAAAAGAACACAGTTTTACATTCATAAAAGGAGATGATGACTGCGCAGACGCGGGTTTTTAATCTGCACCACCTAGTACGGTATAAATAACCCCAAATATTTATCGACAATCAAATGATAACGAACAGAAAGAAGAACATGCACTGACAGCATCACTTCCTTTCCCCATGATAGTTATTGTTTGTTTTTTTTAATCCTCTTTTCTCCAAACAAGTTTAAAACAACAAATACAAATCCTAACTGCAGGTTCACAAAAAATAGAGAAATGGCACTTTTTGTAATAGTCATATATAATTCTTAATATCTATATATAGTCGTCATATTGATATAACATGAAAGGGGTCGAGTTTTGCTTCTTTGTTGGTTATGGTGGTTATGGGTTTTTTCCTCGCCGTCTCTCGCGCACACGCGCTCGCGCGCGCGTGTGTGTGTGTTTGTACCATGCGAAATATCGTCATGCAGATTATGATACATCGGTCCGAGTATTTACATTTACATTCATGCGTTCGTGCACCATTCCTCTTGTCCTCGAGCCTGCACACACGCTCACGCGCACACACACGCACGCACGCACGCACGCACACACCCTATCCCTCACTCCCTTGTTTCTCTTTTATTCCTCCTCCCTCGTTTCTGTCTCGCACAGATCCGTAGTCCGATTGCGGCAAATCGCAGAAGTAGGAGGAGGAGGGAGGGAGGGAAGGAGTGGTATCAGCCACAGGGTGGGGGGGCCTGGCATATACATATATTACAGTGTGGGGCCTGTGCAGCAGCAGCAGACTGACTTACTTGCTTCAACTGGAGAAAACAAGACATAAACAAGTTTTGTGTTTGCGCCATGACGCACCGCCGCAGATGATTCTGCTTGTGAGTCATGTGTGTAGGTCAGTGTTGTCCGTGTTACTGTTTTGTAATCCAGTCTGGTTCTGGGGCTTATTGCACTACTAGACTACAGCAGAGGTCCCCCCCTCCCCTCCTTGATTTTTTTTTGTTGTTTTTACGCGTCGTTTGTCGTGGAGAGGTGCGTGCTGCAGTCGAAGCCCCGGTGCGCGCCGCCGTCTGCGTGATAAGGCCCGCTGTGCCAATAAGACGAGTCACACACTGTCTGTAAGGAATTGATCTCCGAGGCGGAGGAGTTCCCGTCCCTCCGCTTTGATCGCTTTCGATTCCGCAATATAAACACAAGCATTCCCACCACGGTGAACGCGGACGTGACGAACACCAGCAGCAGCCCGGGCACGAGCACCGAGATGGAGACCCTGTTGGGCTCCAGGTAGGAGTTTGACCCCGGGCGCGTCCCCGAGTCCAGGGTGAAAGTGCTGTTTTTGGAAAGGGAGGTGGGGGAGATCCTGTCGTAGAGTTTGGGGCACAGCAGGTCGTTCCGCACGTACCGGAAGTCGCGTTTCCAGAACTCTTCGGGGGACTCGCACTTCAGGTCGCTCACGATCACGTCGGCGCCCAGTTTCTCCGTCCACTGCTTGAAGGGCACGATGCTGCACGAGCAATCCCACGGGTTCCCGTGCAGATCGATCTGAATGATTGAGTTGAGCTGGTCTAACACGCCAGCCACGGGGAGATAGGGGAAATAATTATTATGAAGACTAATTTTAGATAAAGAAATCCCAAGGAAAGCATCCGCGGGTAAAGACTTGAGCAGGTTGTTGTTGAGGAACAGAACCCTCAGGTTCGGCATCGGGCTGAACGCACCTGCCACGATCAGCTGGATGTCGTTGTATTCCAAACTGAGATATTCCAGATTGACGAGGCCCAGGAACATCTCTGCGATCAGCGTATCCAGATAGTTCTTATCCATGTACAGCCACCGCAGCTCGCTCTGGTTCTGGAAAGTGCTGTTGTCGATCACCTTGATGTTGTTCCCACCGAGATCGAGCAGGTTGAGGCTGGAGTAGCCCAGCAGCTGGTTCTTCTTCACCGCGTGGATGTTGTTGTCTCGCATGTTGAGCTCGTGCGCGACCAGAGGCTTGGGCTTGAGGTTGGCCAGGCTCTCGATCTTCTTGCCCTCGCAGTTCACCCCCAGCCCCTGTCTGGAGCCGACCAGCTTGCAGTTGCACGGCTGCGGACACGTCACGTTGTGCAGCTGCTCCCTGTCGCCGTTCACACCTGTCACCACGGGAGTGGGCCTCGTCTTCAGCTGCCAGTTCTCACGAGACTTGGAGTGGCCCTTGGATCCGCGGCCGCCGGGCGTCGGGGGCCCGCTGGCGTCTCCGTTGGTCTTGTAAGGCGTGGGACGCGGGCCGTGGGGCTGCGAGGTCTCCTCCTGCGTGGGAGGGGCCACCAGGCTGGTGTCCACTCCGCCGCTCAGTGAAGGGCACAGATCCACTTCTGACGTCTCGTTCAGGTCGCTCCCCTGCAGCCTGGTGGGAGCCTCGCAGATCACCCGCCCGATCAGTGCGTTATGCGGTATGTTCTCCAGCCATTCCTTCAGAGAAATCAGGTCGCAGTTACAGTCCCACGGGTTGTCCTCCAACAAAACCTCCGCAATGCCCGGTATTTGTTCAAGGATCCCCTCATAAGGCAACGTTTTGATTCGGTTCCCCCGCAGGTCGAGATGCGTAATGGGCACATGTTGAAACACGTTTATAGGTAGCGCGCTGATGAGGTTGTCATTAAGTATTAACACTTCAAGTTTATTAAGGTCCCTGAAAACGGCGGGGTCGATGTCCCTCAATAGATTAAAATCAGCTTGGAGGTATTCCAAGTCGTCTAACCCCAGAAATGTACTCTTCCTGAATGATCGTATCTTATTGTTATTGATGTGCAGCCGTTTCACCAGCTGCAGCCCCAGAAATGCGCCGGGGACAATGTCGTGCAAGCCATTGTTTTCCAAATGCAGGCTCACGGCATTGTAAAAGTTGGCGAACTCGTTGGGAAATAGCCTGGATAGCGAATTCCCGTGCAACAGCAAGTGGTAGAACTGCGAGCTGGGGCCAGTCAAATGCTGCAGAGTGGTGAAGCTCCGTTTTTCGCAGTCTATGTGCAGATCTCCCTCCACCTCGTTGCAGGAGCATATCTGCTCCTTACAAACGTCCCTTGTAACATTTCCACTGGCAACACAAAGAGCCGCATTCAGCAGAACAATCCAAAGCAGCATTTTTCAACGTGGAGGATTCATTCCCGGTTTCAAGACATACGAGCTGTGAATTCAGTCTGCATCAGTACGGAGAAGAAGAAGAAGAAAAAAAAGAAAATGTAGATGTAGACATGTAGAATAGAAGATAAGGCAGTCTTTATATGCTGCATCTAACCTGCTCCAGTATGAAAACAGCCACAGAAACGTCTCTTTCACACCGACTGAATCCTCCGAGGCTCCGGCAGGAGACTCCAACACATCTTTCGGCTTTTTTTTTTTTTTTTAACCCCCCCAGTTCGTTTAACACTGACCTTGGCAGGAGAAGAGAAGCAGAGAGAGAGAGAGAAAGGGGACAAATACAAGCTGAATGAACAAATCCGTGTCTTTTTCTGCCCCGGTCGTGGTGCGCGTTGCGGCTGTCGGGAGCTGTCCTCTCTCCCTGGTGCTGAATTCACACCCTGCGCCGGGGCTGGATCACCCGCATCCCCCCCCTTCTCACATCCTCCGGCGTCTCGCCTCTCCTCTTCCTCTCCTTCGTCTCCTTCTTCTCTTTTTTCCCCGGGAAATCACAAAAAGAGGAACGCGCAGACTGTGTTCATCCTAGCGCGGAGCTCCGAGAAAGATCTGACACCCTCTACTGAGCTGTAATGGCAAAAATCCGTCGACTCACTGAGGGAATGCTGGAGAAGACAAGAAAAAAAAAAAAAATCAATCCACATTGAGAGGCGATCAGATTTGTTTTTTCTCAGAATAAAAATCACTCTCTACAGCTTTAGATTTCCAGCCAGACGTGCGTAAAGAGGTTTGCGTCTATTCTCTGTTACAGCTCGCAGCTCCATGGTAAAAGTGTCCAACTCGCCATCGTCAAAAACCACTGGTGAGATTTCACGTTAGGATCGTGATGCCTCAGTTAGATCTTCTTTTTTTTTCTATTTTGTTAGTCCCCCTTTCTCAAAGCCAGATCTCGCTCCGTTTGCGCCAGCGTCACAGTCCAGACTTTGCCCCCCCCCCTCCCCTTGTTTGCGTTGGAAACACTGTTGAATGCGGTAAAAAAGAAAAAAAAGAGAAAAGAATAACAATTATCCGCTACAGGCATGCCTCACTCCGGCGAAAAAACAGTTGACTATACAACAAACGATGCGTCAGTGTGGCACCCTATATGCGCATGTGTGCGTGACGTTTCTTTTTTAAATTTTTTTTTCTTCTCTCCCTTTCACGATTAAAAAAAAAAACAACCCCTTTGCAAAAATAGATCTACAACTGTAATAACAAACCAAAAGAAGAAGGGCTCTGGAATTGTGTCATCTCTCATCGATTGGTGTTGTTATTTGAGATTATTACATCAGATTTAAAGGAAGTGGGAGTGAAGAGGGGTGCAAAGGAGAGTTGAGGTAGTTACCCCCTCCTTCTCCTCCTCTTCCTCCCCCTCCTCTTCCCCCCCCTCCATCTGCAGTGCTAGGTTAGAATCGAGAGCATGACAGAAAAAAAGTTAAATATTCTCCCTCTCTTTTTCTCTCTGACATCATTTTTATTTGAGTTTTTTTTTGTTTTTTTTGCGGTGAGGAGACAACACTGTGCAGTGAGAGAGCAATCTGAGCGAGTCAGGAGACTCCAGCGAAGCACCAGCACTGCTCACAATAAGCAAAACATCATTAGGACCACCTACATATGGCTGTAAAGCATTCCCATTATGGTCCACGGGCTGGTTATGATGCCTCCCTGCCCACCCGTCTGTCTCTCTGCTGTTGTTGTTGTTTTCTCTCTTTCCGCTGCTGCTTGTCAGCTACTCTGCATACCTGTTGGTTTGTGTTCTCCCTGGATTTTTTTATCTTTTACTGTTGGAACCCATCTTTTGTCTCTACACGCACTCTGTGTTATAGAACGTTTAATTCCACACTGTTACATCAAGCATATGTAGGCTATTTGAACAGTCTTTGGCCACTAAGAGCAAAGCTATCCAGTCCTAAAGTCACTAGCCTGAGCAGGGGCTCTGTGTGTTTACATGAGTCCAGAGCCTGTGTGTCAATTTGAACCATATTCCCACTGATCTCTCATAGAACCTTCCACTAAACCATATTTTAGAGGACAATTATGTTCTTTGTTGTAATCTTTCCAGAAATTATATAAAACAATTCCATCTCATCGACAAACAACAATGAATACCAGTGCTCTGTTAAACACTAATTATTTAATGCCAATATTTATAACTAGAGGCCTTCTTTCACAAAACATGTATAGCATATTGCACAAACACATGTTTAGGTTAAAATATTCTTACACACAGGGCTGTTGACTGTTGTAGTAGTGCCCCCTAGTGGCAGAAACCTCACAGCTCGGCACATTAGTTGTAAATAGGCAACGCAAGTGGCACCAGAATGGAGAGTTAATAGGACCATATACACAATATGAAATTATCTAGATTGCACTGCAGTGTTTAGAACTTAAACTGTTTTAAGTGTGAAAAGAACTGAGAATCGATGAATAGTGTACAGAACACAATGATCAAGCTCAATGTTACTAATGTGATCAGAACTGCAGCGATTCGGTGTGCTAAGGTCTGTGTCTCCATTTGATCTTATCTGTGCAGGAATTTTGTCTGTGTGTCTTTCTGAGTGGCAAAGCACTCAGTGACCCTTTTATTGAAGTCAGGAACTTTTGTGACAGGATATTTTCTCTATGGTGAGCGTGAGAGGAGCACTCAGGCCATCCTGTTGTCATGGGTCAAATTTTTTTATCACTGTACGCAACGCTGATGTGTCTTTCTGGCTGTTAATGGACATTTAGTGTCATTTTTTGGCCATTTGCGGTCATTGTGTATCTTTTTTTAGATGTTTGTGGTCATCTTGTGTATTTCTGAGGTCATTATTTGTCTGCTTTTGTCTCATTGTGGCCCTTTTGTATCGTCTTTCTGTCTGTTTGGGATCATCGTGTGTCTTTCTTGGTCATTTCTTATACTTTTTCGGGCCTTAGTGTTAATTTTGTAATTGTTTTTGTGACTGTGGCCATTGTGTGCCTTTTTTTGCACTTTGTGGCTGTTTTGTGTCTTTTCTTATGTATTTGTGGTTATTTTCTATCTTCTAGGCTGTTTTTGATCATTTTGTGTGTTTTTGGGGGGGCTTAGGCCACGTTTACATGTACCCGGGTATTTAATAAACTGTGATATTTCTGTGCGATTGGGTCTTGTGTTTTCATCACAAAAAATTATTTCGGAAAAACCGGGCCACCGATTTAGAAAAACTCTGTCTCCGTTTTTATCTTAAGGGGGGTTGACAGATATTTACTTTAAAAGTTGTGACGTAGTGTTTTGTCCAGAGCTCTGATTGGCTTTGCGTTACCCTGCCCCCTACTGGTGGCATGCTCATAGTATCTCTGATCCAGGTGTATATGTGGGTCCATGTCAGTGAAGATGTTTTTTTGTAAACGTAGAGGGGGATATATCCATTTTTGTAAAAACCCAGGTACATATAAGCGTGGCCTTAGTGTTCTGTTTGGACATTTTTTGACTGTTTGTGGTCATCTTGCTTCTTTCTTTTTTTTCAGATCACGATTTCTTGTTTTTCACCCCTATGCATATATATATATATATATATATATATATATATATATATATATATATATATATATATATATATTCTTGTCTTTAATGAATTAAAATGCCATCCTTCACAACGTTTTAACAATTCATGGTGATATTTAAAAAAAGAATCTGTTGTACAGGTGACGAGCTGTGTCTAATAAATACGTCTGTACCATACATCAGATACCAGATACCGTGCCTGGAGAAGAGATGAGACGTCTGAATCTCCCAGGTTACATGTGATCTCTACATTCTCGCAGCTCGGCTCAAAATCCCAACTTGAGATTAGAAAATACCTTTTCCTATCTTTGTAGCACATCTCTAAGACGTCGTAGCTTCTTTGCCAAATAGTGCATGATGATGTGGCATGATAATCCTGCAGTTCTAAATCTGGATTTTTCCATTTCATCAGCTGAAAGTCTCACTTTTATTGACTCTCCTTCGGGGAAAGATTTGCTCCCCTTCCTCTCTTGGAGGACATAGCTGTTGAGTTTAATGAATGTTTTGTTTGTGGACTTTGGAAATTGGTGTGGAGCCCCGCTGTGGGGCAGATCAAAGCGTGCGGGCGCTGCATTAAAGCCAAACTAAGTAACTGATTGTCAATCCGGGGTCCCCGGTGTGCACACGGCAAACAGAGGCCGAGGGCGGACGGTCACGCGGCCGAGCCAAGGGCACATCACTCATTCGCACTAATTAATTGGATGTGGGATGTGTGTGTTACTGAGTGTGGGTGGTGGCTGTGGGAGTTAATGCGGAGGAGGGTGTTGGAGAAGAATCCTGCTGGTTTGTTGTCGTGCGCTTCCTGGGAGTGCGTAACGAGTAGCATGGTATGTACAGCATGTGCAGGCTCCTATCTACAGCAGGTGGGGGGGTGTAGTAGCACATACACAGCTTCTTCACGCTTCAGCGTCTCGTTCCCTCTGAAGGAAATGAACAGATCAACATTTCTGAATGTGTTTTTAGCTCAACTCAGTCCTTGTTGGCCAAACATTTAGACTCTGGTATAATCCCCCAAACAGGATAAATCATGTTTGAATCAGAGTAAGAAGTGGGGAAAAAAAAGCTCCTTATCTTGCAGTCAAAACTAATTGGATTATGAATATGAATGTATCCTAAGGAATAACTGCATGCAGCCCAGCATCATGATGTGATGCAGATACTGTCGAGTTGCATTAGTGTGACGTGGGACCAGACGAGTTCATACAGCACTTTGTATACATGGTCCGGGGCACCGGCGCAAACCAGACTCAGACAAATCGGAGCATCACATGTTGACAAGGTGACGGCGCAGATAGATTTATTCATTCAGATCCTAACAAGAAAGGAAGCAGTGCACAGTGTGGACATGTTACTATAATACAGAAGCTATAGCTTACTTATATCATGATAAAAGTGGATCATTTATCTATTAACAGCTTATTACGTATGTCTGGTTTTATATTTGTTATATATAATCCCCCCAAAATATGAAACTGAGATGTCTAAAAGAAACAAAAAACATTTTAATTATGATTTAATTGGAGTTTTATGAGGAGGAAATTATACAATACATATAATAATGAGTCGCAGTACTTTACCAAAGTAATTAACTTGAGTTCCTGTGGGATTTCCTTTAATTTTCAGATGAGTTCAAGTCAAAGCTTCTTGTTAAAATAAACTATTTTGTGAGCTGGATGAAGCTTTATAGAATGTAATTGGACGGAGAAGTCGAATATGTTAGATGTACATCAAAACGAGTACAAAAATATTGAAAGTACTTTAAAATAAATCTGTTGGTTGTGTTAACCTCATGAGATTTAAATCAGGAGTTCCGGTCTCGTTGGTGGAAAATAAGAGTAAATAATTGAATTATAACCCGATGTGGCATGTTTGCTATGAGGTTTAATTACATCCTTGAGCTTTACAGTCTCATTAAAGAAACTTGCATTTTCACAATGTTCCTGAACAGTAAGTAATGAACCTTTAGTTTCTGTGAAGCTTTAATGAGACTTTCATTATACGTCACTTCAACACAGCCGATTGGACTAAAGGGCTCGTTATCTGCAGAGCTTCGTCAGGATATGAACTCCCGGTGTGTTGGAGCAGAAGAACATTGAAAAGGTCCTGGACCAGGAGCTCCAGTGTCTGATCGACACTCAAGGTGTCGAAGAACTTTAGGATTGAATGAACGGTTTCTGGTCGAGGCAGGTGGAGCTGCTAACTCCCAGTTCTCTACCGACAAGGTTCTTTATCTATTCATAAGGCTCTTGGGCCTTTTTTGTTATGGGAATTCCTTTCTAATGCTCTAAACCAGTCATGTTCAACCTCCTGCATGTGAGTCTTTAGCCTTTCTTGCGGCTCCCTGAAGCTGTCAGGAAAATATATACGTAAATAAACATTTTTGTTTATTTTTATCTTGTTTACGCAGCAGTCGTTTTCAAAATGACTCTTATATCTTGGCTAAAAAGAGCTTTAAAGAAGAACTAAATGGGGAAATATGCTAAAACGGCTTTATGAAAATGACTGGAATTACTAGAAGAAAAATAGAATAAAAGTGAAGGAAAAACATGTACGAGTTGATAAGGAGCCAAAATGGTCAAACAGAACGGTGGAATGGCGAAAGCCAGCTGAAAATGCAACAAAATGCTTCTCGTCCTAAATTGTAATTCAAATTTCACGACTGCAAATTTGTGTATGTCTATCAAAAGTATAAATGAAACTATTTAAGCTGTGTTTGCTTCATTTTAATGAAATTTTGATTGAGGGCAAAGTGACAAAAACGGGCTCTTTCAATCACAAGCACTTATCTGTCATTCTTTTTTTAAGATCTGTTTTCCTGATAAAAGTTACTCGGCAAAGCTTGGCGAGCGACATATCCCTCAGTTTAGCGATCACTAAACTGTTAAGTTCAAATCTTCCATAGGCGGCTGTACAGCCTGGAAACTGCAGAATATGTGAGAACGATGTGTTTTACGAGACGGTTTCTGGCCTCCGAGGGAGTTTTGAAGGTGGATTAATTGTCCCCTGTGGTCATCAGACCGCCATGAAACAGCACAATTAAAAGAGTCGAATGGCTTTTGGCTTTTTGAATGATTTATGTAATTGTTGTTTGTGCGACGCCGGTCGATAGCGATCCGTCGAGCGACGCCAGACGCCGCTCTCAATTTCCATCTCAGATCTGACTGCGCAATTTTTTGTGGGCAATTATAGTTGATATGTGGCGTCGGGTGACGTGGTTTGAGGTGTTGTACCGATCAGGGAGAAGACACTCCGATAAACAAGCCGTTATTTCACGTCCGATATGAAGCGCCGAGGCAGGTCGTGCATACCTGTTTGATAAAAATCTCTAAATTCCTGATTAATCCTCCAGCTTGAGACGTGTATTTCAAAGAATTCTTCAGTTTGAACAGGAGGTGCAATCTGCTTGACCTTCTGTCAAGCTTTTGTTGGAAGACTTATTTTTCGTCTTTCCTAAGTGATTACATCGTTTGGCCAGAGCAGGAGTCGCCGCCGCCCCTGCAAAACAAACCCTACTATTGTATGTGAAACATCTCCCTTCAGCTGCCTCCTGTAAATCATCCTGTCAAACAGCAAATACTGTGTTTGCCCTCAGCGTGCGGATACACAACACATTTTTATTCACTGCTGTCGAAGGGGCAAAAAGCAGCCGCCATTTCCTCCAGATGTTTTCGGTTAAAGTGTTTTCTCGCAGGGTTTTGGCTATATATATATTTTCTTTTATTTATTACTCCACTGGTAATTACAGAAAGGTCAGGAGCTATGTTAAGCTTGTTTTCACATCAGCATGTTTCAGCTCCAACTCTGCAGACAGCATTCCAAACACGGCGCGCTGGTTTGGTCGTCGTGGAGTTTTTCCACATCGGGGGTAAATATCGTTTGATCAGCGAGGATGATTCCAGCAAGATTTTAAACACCGCCTGACATCTTGCCAAAATGAAAACACACTCAAGGAGAAAGTGCTTAATCATGACCAAAGGGTTGTTTTTTTTTTTTCTACAGTAGATCTGCTAAAGTGAAGCTTTTTAAGGAATTGAGCGAATCCCCAAAGGTGCTACTTACATTCTGTACTTTTGGAGAAGTACACATGCGAAAATAAAACTGATTTAATCTATATAAAAGTCGAAGGTTTTAACTTTAATGATGTACAAGGCCTTTTTCGGGTGGATGGACTTTTTTTGTGGCATCATAGATGAACTGAAAAGAACTTAAAGTTACTGATTAAAAGAACAAATTATTCCAACTTCAGCTATTTTACAGATTAAAAAAAAATACAAAATGTTAACTTTGTGTCTATCAAGAGAAGAAATTGTTTAAAAATAATCCTGAAAATGGTAACTTAAATGAATTAATGACTATTTCCTTTAAAAAAGAAAGAAAAACAAACAACCTCCATCATGTAATTATTAAAGATCTGCTATTATTGAGTGATACGTTTGTCTTAACAAAGTCACAGAAGAATCTATTTTAAAACCGAGAAAGCGAATCTGTTTAATCTATAAATTACACGCAAACTTTGGGGAAATGCTCCGCCCCTTTTTGAAGACTCCTTTTTTTAAAATTATGCACCAAAGGTCTTGCAGATGTGTCATGTACAGAAAAAGATTGGTCAAGTGCAGACTGGAAGTCGATACAGCTATTGGCAGAGACAGCAGCAGGCCGCCCCTCCCCCGCGTATTGACCGGCGATGGCGTTCTGGTGGGGGTGGGGTGGGGGTGGGGGGGGGGTCAGCAGAATGTTTGACTGTAAATCCATACGCATCCATCAACAGACTCAAGCCTCCACCTCCTCCCTGTCCCCAACACAACGCACAGCTGACGAGCTGAAGAAACAGGGCCTACACACACACGCACGCACGCACGCACGCACGCACGCACGCACGCACGCACGCACGCACGCACGCTGAATCAGCAGACGCCGAAAAACTGCCTGTTGTTTTCATTGAGCGTCTCTCCGCGGCGGACACGCGTGTCGAGTTCTCGCATCACAACAGAAGTCCGACATGAGTGTTGGCCCCTCGCCAGAACAAGGAGAATAATTTCATTATAGCTTTGAGTCACTGTCCCGTCGCCGTGAAGTACTTCTGTACCGAAAGAAAATCTAAATCCTCAAGCAGAGTTTGACGGGATAAGCAGTTTTTTTTGTGCGTTTCTGACTGATGAATAATTTTCGGAAGTTATTAGTTCATTAACATTCCTAAACCTTCAGGCTTCTTGTGAATATCTCACATTTCTCTTTGATTTGAACCCGCCTTCGTGTGATGAGTGTTGTACATTGAAATCATTGTGCAATGCAAACATCATCACGGAGTCATCAGATCGACGTTTAAAAATTCCCCATGTAAGCCCTGCAGCATAAAGTACGTGATGCATTTATATGGAATAAACTACACAAGTTTCTTGATGATCCTTCTCCTTCCAGTCTCGGTGTAATCACCAGGAAAAATTTGCCAATTGGGAGAAGAAGAGAGAGAAGCTACATGTCGCTGCTGCGAAAAGGCAACTTGTACAGAATCACGATTCCAGAGACAAAAAGCTGAAGTCGGTGTCGCAGCCAGAAAGCACGCTCAAAGATTTACAAGCATTAAGTGGAGGCAGGATCACCTTGGGGACAAGTTTTCATGTCGGATGATGGTGGGTTTTGTTGTTTTTTGTTGTTTTTTTTGCTATAAAATGTGAACGTACTCGAGGGAAACTTTGGAAATGACACTGAGAGAAACATTAAACATGTTTGACTCAAAAATAACAACTATTCTTCCCCAGTATAACTAACTAATCATAAAGTATTGATCCCCTGGGGGAATTCACCCATCCTGTCTCTATAATGCCACATTCACCTGCTCCGATAAGGGTCAGAGGTCATGCTCAGGGGCCACACTGGTGACCTGCTCACTCTGGGATTTGAACCTGCGAATTTCTGGTTTCAATTTTGTTTCTCTATCGACAAAAATTTAAATACAGTGGAATCACAATACATCCATGAAAATGATCACAATATTCTTCCTTCCTTCCTTCCTTCCTTCCTTCCTTCCTTCCTTCCTTCCTTCCTTCCAAACAGAATGAAGAACTTAGATTCGTTACAGAACCCCTCGTGGTGACGCTGTGTGAAATAAACACAAAAGTAAAATGTAAAGATAAACTCTATAATTACTCTTGATGAGAACCGCGATGAAGGAAATTTCGATTTCCATCCTCCTCTTCTTCAATTGTCTTTCTGAAAAGCTCTGCCGTCTCCTCTGATATACCGTCTACTTTTGGGATCTGTTTATATTTGTATTTCTTTTATATATCTTCCTACGTCGTCATTTACATATAAAAGCCGGGCCTGAATTTTGTTTGAGGGTCCTTGTTTCTATTATTCTTCAAGTGATGCGTCTTCTTTTGAGACCTTTAAAATGCTTAGCAGTGACGTGGGTCTCTCTCTCTCTCTCTCTCTCTCTCTCTCTCTCTCTCTCTCTCTCTCTCTCTCTCTCTCTCTCTCTCTCTCTCTCTCTCTCTCTCTCTCTCTCTCTCTCTCTCTCTCTCTACTACGGCTCCTTCAAATCCTTGGTTTTGTGTTTTAAGATGCCACAATTAATGCCACCGTGGCTTGTTACCATGGCAGCCAGTTCATCTCTGCTGAATCAGTGTCTTTTCTTTTTTTTTTTTTTTTTTCCTTCCTCTCCCTACTTGGAAGAGATGGCAGCGAGAGTCAGCGAGCAGCCCTGATCTCTCGGTAATTGGCAGAAAATCATATGAAAAGAAGTGCTCCTTAGTTCTCACAAGCCATTCATGATAAATTGAAGCCAGCGAGTTTGCGACGGGGGGGAAACGACGAGTGCTTGGTAGGTGTTTGTCTGGATTTGTTGGCTGGATAAAGACGATAAACTCCTCCGAAAACAGAGCACGTCCACGTCGGAGTCAATCCTTCAGGCCTTGAAGTGGAAGTGCTCAAGTTAGGACTTATACTGAAGGTCAGAGATCAACTGAATAATAGTCGGTTTTTTGTAACAGTGCAGGAAAAACAAAGTTATGAGAACTGAACAGTCCGAGGGCCAAAACGATTCGAGGTGTTCTGAGTGTCTTCATTCCAGCACAAATTGTTCCTGGTGCCAATTATCAGATCGTCGGAGGTCGTCTGATGATTCTCTGAGAACTCACAGAAACTTCAAAATAACAACAAGCAAATACTCATTTGTTCTAATTACATTGTATAAATTGTAAATGGGATTTTGATGTCATCGATATAACAATAGAATAAAAAATTATACGTATTCCAAAAAATATTAAGCATTTTGAGTGTCTCAGTATTCAGACGTCTAAAACTCAAAACTTATTTTCAAAAATGGGAAGATAGGATATGATCGTCTTTTATTTGGGGGAAGTTTTCATTGTTGCAGCAGCGAGTGGACAGTAATAAAAAGAATTCCAGCAGTAATCATAAAAATGAAAAACAATAATAATAGAAAAATAAAAACATGATGAGAATGTTTTATAACGTAGTGATTGGATTTGAATAATGATGCTATTATTGCAGAGAATAAATAAATGAAGAATTTGACATTAAAATGTGTCAAAATGTAAAAGGTAAAATTGAGGTAAAAAAAAAACTAGATTAATATAAGCATAACATGTGAATAAACAACAAAAATAATTTAATTGAAAACTGAACAGAATCTGAATGAAAGAGGGAAAGTTTATCATTCAATAAACACTGGAGAGTGAATAACTTTGAATATTCAAAATAGAAGAAACTACATCTGCACAGAATGGTGGTGAATTCTATTATTCTGTGCCCTTCTCGTGAAAAACAAGCCAAGTATTGCATTTAAAGAGAGAAGACGCACTTTTCTCATCACGCTCTTTAATTTCAGGCGTCGGACTTTGCCTCGTTGCCGTGACGACGCGCTCTCCAGTCCAGCTGGGACTCGAACGCGGAGCCACGTCGCAGTGCGGGTGAGTGAAGCGCTTGAGATGCACCTCCACTTCCACCTCACATTTTTCGCTTTTCTCTAAAAGAGATTTTTTATTTTTTATTTTTTTCCTGTGATGGTGGGAGGTGGTCTTCTGTCATTTAGTGACAACTCTGTCCACTCATCCTCCTTCTTCCCTGCGAGATCACAGGCCTCGTTTTGAGAGGCTTGACAGATCTGGGCCCCCAGTTAGAGATCAGAGCTCTTCAATCAGGGCTTTTCACTCTCACATTTACTTTGTTATACCCTCACACTATCTTCTCTTTTCCTCTTTCTTCCCCCCGGCTGATGACAGTGATGTATCGTCGGCCCTTCCATTGTATTTCACGGATGATTTTGATGACTGGCAGTCGCTAGATTTTTTTTTGGGGCCACACCTGAAAGAGAGGATTTGTCAGACTGGAGACGAGATAAAGGTTTAACCCTTTCTAGACACAGAAGACAAACTGCCTTGATGTGCTATTAAATCCACTCAAATCAACATTTTCCCCAATGTTCAGCTTTGAAATATCTTCCAATTGCATCAGTTTCCATTTAAGGTGATTTCCTCATCAATAAGCATCACTACAACTCTGTGATGTATTATTTGCAAAAACAAGGAGAGTTTGCTGACAGTATAAATTCACTTGGAAACAGAAAGTCTTGCAGAAGTGTGTTTGATAAAAATGTGATGAGTTCTCATGCTTTCATCATTTGTACCCACATAATATTCGAGGTTCCGGTACTTTATATGCAGTAAATTATCAACATTTGAAAATCAAACTGTCACTTCAAACAAAAGTCCAACTTCAGTTTAAATTATAGCAATTATTCCTTCATCTGCTCTCATCGCTATCAGCAGCACTCGCAGCTCGGCCTAAATGGATTTTCCTTTTTATTCTTTTTTTTTTTTTCATTTTTTTTTTAGCATCTGAACTTTCAATTAAGTCTCAGATTTCATCAAACAACATCATCGTCCTGCAAAATCAATAGACTCTAAACAGTCGGGTTCAATGGAAGTGCTGAGTCGCAGTAAAACGTCGCTGCGCGTGCCGCCCAGGTTTTATTGTTGTGTTCACGCCGACATACACGCTGTGGATCACCCCGACAGCTTGACGGCCTCGGCTCTTCGCACGGTGGCGTTTATGTGACCAGTTTACAGCTCCGAGCTTGTAATGGAGCGGTAATCGTCAGGCCTGAGAAACAGCAGCTACATATGTATTAGACATTAGTGGCTTCATCTTTGTTTTTTTAAAAACAAGTAAAAGTTTGCTGCTTGCGTGTTGCTGTGCTCTCGGGAGGAAATTCTTTCATCTTGGCAGACTCCACGAGCGAACGAGAGGCAGCCGGTTTTGTTAAAACACAGTTTTTTGTAAATGGCTCTATTTGAAATGAAGATACAGACATAAAACTTGTCTTTCATCTCTGCTTATTCGCCGCATTGAAAAGGACACGAAGCCACGCCGCTGACTTCATTTCCATTCATTCCGATGCCAACAGATGCATCACTGTTGCACGCAGCGGTTTTCAATTTATTTGTCGCCCAAACTATGCCACAAATGTGTCATTATTAGAATGATGAATCCCAATCAGAGCTCTTTGTGTTTACTCGGCTCACAGGTATTGCAATTAAAAAAAACAAGATTCCAGCAATCTCATGAAATTAGGTTCTAAGTCCTTTTCTCTCTGCGATCTGTCGTATGACAGTAGAAAAGCAGGTTGTCCGCTGTTTGAATGGTTTCTGGGCTTATATCCAAGCTTTTTAATCCTCATTTCATTGTGCAGTCAGTGTAGCACGACTAATGCAGGCGTGCTGTTCTGTGGCTGGTCTTCATATGAACTGTGTGCTGTAGCTCGTTGGACTGCTGAGGGCTTGTTTTACACACTGCATGCTTCTTCGCACCGATGTAAACTGCAGATTATTTTCATCTTCAAGCTCAAGACACATATCTGAATACAACAGCTTGTTACGAGGAAGAATGATTCTGACACGCTGATGTTGATGTGACTTGCAGATTCATGTTGCCGTCTGCAGCGTTGATTTACTTCAGGATCAATGAGGCTTATTAAAGAGGAGTTCATCAAAATAGTAAGGGAACTTTTTGTTACAGCAGAGGTTAAGAATGCTAAAGCTAACAGCAGCTTTGGATATAAGCAGATGCCGCTCCAACTGTTTTTATATGCAAATGATTTAGTAACCTGAGTGTCACTATAGGCGTCATCGCTCCAAACTGTTGTAGTGTTACAGTGATACACACTTTCTGGATATTGTCCATATTTTGTGGTTCAGATTTAGACTCAATGATATTTGTTTTAAGAAAAGTTATAATTGTTGAGGCATAAACAAACCAGGTGATGCTGGAGAGAAGCCGTGTTTCACTTTCACCAGGTCAAGTTCAGATGTCTGAAAGAAGCAGCCATTAAAAATGGCTGAAGTCGCAGCCTGAACAGAGACAGAACAACAAAGGGCTACCCAGCGCTTTCTCCCCAAAAAGGAAATAGAGGCCAGAGCGACACCAGATTACTTTGACTTGCAATTTAACATGACCAAAAAGACTTAAAACTCAGCAGAAAGAGAAAAAAGAAAACTCCTTTAAAGAAGAGTTCTTTGACATCTTGTTTTCAAATAGATGTCAAGGTGAATTCAGCCCCTGGAAGTTCCAATACGCCATCTCATCGTGGAGATGTCCATAGATATTTAATGAGCAAGGGTAAAGAGAAGCTACAAGGTAAGAGAGGAGAAGTATTGACCTTCCAGAATTTGCCCGTGTCCACATGACAATAATTGGCAGAATAAATGAATATGTCTGAATAATCTAGTGGAAAGGTTATATTCTAAAGTAGTCGGCCACATGCTGCTGAATCAGACAGGATGCACTCAGTGCAGCTTCTTACAACGTCCTGATTGTTTCACTTCACATGCTTTGGTTTAGTTGGATTGTGTGAAAAACTGATTTGGTCATGTGATTCACAGACATGCAACTCTTTACTGAGATGAGTTCTTCATCAGAACGCACAATTTGCAGTTGAAATCCAGGCGCAGCGAACCGTGTCAGCTCTAAATCAATGATTTGTGTCACCAACTCGAGTAAAACAAAATAAAAGTAGTCCTGTGGATTTATTTCTTTGTGAATCAAGGCCAAAACAGCAAAGAAGATAACAAAGATGCCCGGGACCCAGTAAGTCAAAAGGCAAATCTTTATTTTATTAGATTCAAAAAATGAGAAAAAAGACATAAAATTAAATATTGATGATGGTAATGCATACTGTATGTACTCCAAAGACATCAATGTCATTGGTTAACATCTGTTTTTTTACTCACCAACAGCCATGTAACATTGATTTCAGCACCATGTACCAAGGTTATTTTCAAGGAAGCATGATGATATGAAAATCCATTTTATTTAAAATCAAGAAGATTGAAAAAAAAGTGGCCTTCACTTCATTCTGCATGTGACAGACAAGAACATGTTAATTAGATTTCTGATTTTGTCACTTTCTTTTACGATATATATATATATATATAAACTTCTGTGCATGAATATATACAGAAAGAATTCAGCACCATGGAGAGCGACAGTGTTCAACACCCCTGCTATACGTTGTATTTCAGCACCGCGGACAGCGACAGAGCCCCGCTATCGATCTGCATCACTCACCAAGAACGTTTAAGATGGACAGTGATGATCATTTTTATTTAGCAGCACATAACACGATGCATACGTTTCATTTCGGAATCACGGAGAGTGACAAAATAAGGGTTTTCATTTTGAACCACAGAGAGTGACTTATGATTTTCATTTTGGTCACAAAAAGCCATTTTCATACATTAAGCAGGGACCTGGAGAGAAAGTTATTTTACATTTGTAAAAGTACTTCATCACCAAAGGACATGATGAATGAATTTCATTTCAGCACCATGGACAGTGTCAAAAGTGAAGAAAACTTGAATATTGTGGACAGTGATGCAGTATTTGTAGAACGACATACATTTTTTCATCTGGGACCATTTAAAATACTGTAATGGGAGTTTTATTTACACTGATGTATACGTTTCATTTTAGTATTGTGGACAGATACATTCATTTCATTTGGCACAACAGCATTTTTCAGGATGCTAGAATGCGGCATATTTTCCCATTTGAGACTATTTACCATCGTGTATAATTCTCCATTCAGCATCAATGACAATGACGCACAATTCTTGATTCATCACCAAGGACAATGATGTAGTTTTCCTTTGAGCTGCGTTGACATTGATGAGCGATTCCCGTCCAGCACCATGAAAAACGATGCCGAGATTTCTGACTTTGACATGTTGTTGTTGTTAAAAGTGTTTATTTTAATGTCGTCTTTGGTTGACGATCTCTCGCATCCCAAGTGTTAAACTCAAAACTAGAGCTCCTGAAGTGAGCGAACGAGCGCCACGAGGAGACAGACACTGCAATGAGAGACACGCTTCATTTAGTCGTATTCAAAAAGCACCACCATTCCCTTCAGTCGGAGTGACGGGAAGGACTGTGCAGGGGAGACTGATAACACAGAGAACTTTCAGATGGGATTTAATCTCATGCCAGACAAGTTCAATCACCGAAACAAAGCCTCATTTGATTTATTGAATGAATTTAGCTGAAATATCCCATTTTCTCTACATTGTTTGTGCCCTTGTTTAGCAGGCAAGCTATGAATCCTTGATTCATTACATCTAAGAATTGTTTCTCTACATTTGTAGGCACAACCAGGGCTGAATTGATCCCTGGAAGTTGAAGCTCTAAAGTCCTGATCGAGATGGGATTACGGGGACCGTAATGCCATAAGCATCCATTTAAATAAACGCAGCACTTCTTGTAAATTGGTAATGTCTTCACCGTGCATTAAACGCAGAGGAGCACACTGAAAAGTAGAGCTCCCTCTTTGCTCCGCGCTAAAGTGGAGAGAGTAAATGCAGTCGTACACTTGAGATCCGCACTGACCTTGTGGCACAAGGTGAGATTTACAGCATGCAGCTTTCCATTGTGTTGTGAAGCCACCTGACTGAACCAAATACTGCACAAAGTCCGTCCTTCAGACACAAACAACAAAATACAGAGGATTATTGATGTATGACTGTGTAACTGGGTGGGATATACACACACAGACCAATAAAATACTGTAAATATCAAGAGTTTCATTTATAATTTCCCCACTGAGCAACACAGACGATGGGCTCAAACTTAAGATTCCTCTCACATTTAACGAGACCGTCTCAAAGTTTGAAGTTGAAGATATTGACAGAACTGCCACAGCTGGCCCTGATGTCCCCTCCAGCACAGGTTCAAGAACAAGTGAGACGTTAACCCTGGAAATGCCTCTAAACGTTTTGCTAAATCGTTGACTATACTTCTAAATCATGTTATTTCAGAGCTTTCCAAGAAGCAGAAACTATAAAAAAAAAAAATAATAATTGTTGCAAATTCTTCTTTTGTTAATTGTCACGGTGAGGTTTCTCGTTTGAGACCGGTAACCATTATCGCCAGTCGGGGAGCGTTTAATTACACCAACCCGGAGAATCCTATTAGGCTTCAAACGACAGATCTCAGGAAGAGATTCGGGGATAAGTTAGGTCTTAAAGCCTCTCGTCCGAACGCCGAGGCGACCTTGGGATTCAATCATTTTTAATTCAATTTTAAACCGGTGTCTAATTGAGGCGTCGCTCTGTGCGGGCGTTTCACTTGAAGCGTCCCCGGGTGTGTGAATAATGTAAGTTCATCAGGAAATCTTTTTGTTCTGCTGTGCCGAAGCAGGGAAGTTTAATACAGCCTGGAAATCTCATCTCGCTTCCTTTCTCCTGTCGCTTCTTCATCTTAAAGCATTTCCAGAAAACCAGAGAAAAGCCTAATCTGCCACTGAACTTTATTGTTCTGCTTTTCTTTATGTTGTTTATTATATGAAGACGCTGAGGGCCCTGGGGTGAGGGATTAGATGAGGCTGCCTCACACCAGCCATGCAAATCCTAACAGGAGGACAGATCAGAGCACAGGCAATACAAATAATTAATACTCAGGGGCACTGCGGTGCTGCTGCTGGAGGACGGCTGCAGTCGGAGAGAAGACGGGGACGAGGCAGAGCGACGACGTCGACACCTGTCAGATGATTGACTTTGCATGTCTTTGATGTGCACACCTGCACGCGCACCAGCAAGGTTGTAAATCGATGCCGCAGCGCTCATCTTAAGGCCCGGCGTCTCGCAGCGCAGGTGTCAATCAGCACGAAACTCCGACCCCGGGCACACACACACACATACGCCCGCACGGCGGCGATCCGTTCCCCCGCCACTGCTCCACCGTGATTGCACGCCGCCGCCGCCGCCGTATGCTCGCGAGACGGTGGCACTGCAGGCGTCTTTGTTGGCGCGTCGCCCCGTGATGACCTGATGTGGGCAGCGTGAGAGCATCCTCTCGCCGCCGCACAGGCGTGAACTCGCGGCGCGGCGGCTCTCGTGTTGCTTTAGGTCGACATCAACAAAGATACTCGGCGCAGCTGGTAAACAGCGTGTGTCTGCCCTCCGACTGGAGCCGGTCTGGAAGGGCAGCGACGCTCTGGAAAAGAAGTAATCAGATTCCTGCTTTTTGAAGCTTTCATCCATCCATCCATCCATCTGTCCGTCCATCCGTCACAAGCTGTCATTTGAACAATCAATTCTTTCTTTCTTTCTTTCTTTCTTTCTTTCTTTCTTTCTTTCTTTCTTTCTTTCTTTCTTTCTTTCTTTCTTTCTTTCTTTCTTTCTTTCTTTCTTTCTTTCTTTCTTTCTTTCTTTCTTTCTTTCTTTCTTTCTTGTTTTCTACCCATATATTTGTCTTCATTGTACTTTTTGTCTTCTCTCATTTTGTTCTCATTCTTTCTTTCTGAATTATGCTATCCGTCCATCTTTTCTTTTTTCCTTTTCTCCTACTCTTGTCGATTTCTCTCGGTCAGTTTGTTAGTTGGTGGTTGATTTTTTTCTTTCTTCCATGTTTCAGAAGGCAATTGATCAGCTGTATTGATCAAAATATTGAAAATTCATTCACCTTGTTTCTCCAAAGCTTCACTCCGACAGCCAGTTTAACAAGTCCAGACTCTCAGTTCTTGTTTTATTTGTCGTGATCAGCCGTAGGCCCGTCTTTCTTTCTTTCTTTCTTTGGTTAAATCAGATTTCTTTCTGTCAATTAATGCAGAAAAGTCAAGACTTTTTCAAGTTTTCATCTACTGACTTATCAGACTCCTTGGGTTCAGCTTTATTATTTGTCGTTTCCGGCATATTTGCTTCATTCCTACGACTTATTCCCATATTGTGTGGAAGAAGTGGTGCTTACATTTGAGCATTAAGTGATCATTCCTGCTGCATTTGGACACCGGGTAACCAACCTGCCGGGGAACTCAGAGGAGCGAACCGCAGCGAATTTCAAGCTAAAGACCGAGATAAAAGCAGCTTAAACACTCCAGCCCAAAGACATTAATTTATCATGTGCGTAACTCACTCGTCCGTCACTGTTCATCCCCTCATCTGTCTTCACCGGCTGTCTATAAAAGCCCTCCGGAGGAAATACTTCTGCGGCGCTGCTGGGTGAAATGTCAACCTGAACGGCTGCTCCACCTTTGACCTCTTGTCGGCTGGAAGCGCCGGTGAGAGCGTAAATGAAGACGGATTGTGCTTCTTGACTCTGTAATGTTGGATTGTTTTTTAACCGTCGGTGTGAACCGAGTGTGTTTGAGATGAAATATTTAAAAAGTGCAAGGCGTTTCATCCTCGTCGTCGTGGATCTGCAGCTGTAATATTTTGACTGTAAAGTTTGATAAACACCTGTAGAGCTGTAAAGCTCCACCACTGCTTGGATTTGGTTCCCAGAGAGAAAAACGAAGTAATTTAGACTAAAAGTGAGATGCTAATCTTAATAGATTTTTAAATTAAAATGTGGAGGAAAAAAAAAACACCCAAATTAGCATCAGCGTGTTCCGGCGATTCGCCACTTTAACTCAGCCTCTATAGATCTATGAAATGAAGTAATGATGCATCGAGGCTCAGTTGGAATAATCCCGCTGCATTGATTTCTGTGCCACATACCCCAGCTTGCCGTGCTGTACCAAAGCACTAATCGTTCATTTGTAAAAAAAAATAATAATAATTTTGAACGCAACGCCACTCGACTTAAGCATAAAGGATGATGGATGGAGGGTAAAAATACAAATCAATAGCGGCGTATGAGATGCAAAGGGTCCTGTTAATGGCAGGCCGGGCCGTAGGATCGGTCAGAGCGCTCATACACTCACACAAACACACACACTGGTGTACATTCATAGTCGTGGTTTATTCATGGACTATTACAGTGGAAGAAATGCTCCATTTTCTAATATATCTATTATTTAAAGAACGGCCCCCGAAGACACAGCTCAACAGATTGCAGCGTAAAAAATGGATGCAAAACCAAACTGGGAAGTTTGCATATGAATGTGTGTCTGTCCTGCTTCAGGTTTGCTCTCTTCTGAAGGAGTGCTCGCAAACTTCTTCTTTTTTCTTTCCTTCTCTATAATAGATGACAATCACAAGAGTTGCCTCAAAACACACCTGCTCCTCTGAGATACTGTAGAGCCGCTGAAGAAAATGTGTTTCGCTGCAAACTTTCTCACAACACAATTTCAGTTCACTTCAGATCTCCGGGAGATTGGCGACCGTATAGTGATTGTAAACACAATTTGCCCCACATGCCTGCGTATATACGGCTGCCTGTATCTTTGCCTGACTCCAGAAAGGATCTGAGCGGTGCCATCAAGTGATGACTGTCGATAATTTAGTGCAGTTATAATTCCTTAAGTTTCACCGACCCTATGTATTTCTTTCTCTGTTCCTTGCACTGCTTCACAGCACCCCTAGTGGCTGAAAGCTCAATGACGTACCTTTAGATCGTGCATATTGAGCATTTTGACATAGTTTTTGTATTTATTAGTAAAATAAGTCACCCTCTTCAGCTGCCTTCTTTTAATTAGTGGCTGGTCAAAATTACACATCAGGCTGGGAAAAAATTAAAAATAAACAAGCTCTCCATCTAGGTTCTTGATAAATCGTCTCCTGAAAGCAGCGAAGGCATCTCCATAGCGATGGACCATTAAAAGCATGAATCAGTCATGTTCAGTGTAGGCAGTGTTGCGATGGAGCCTCGACACACGAAAAGCTCTTTGTCTCCATCAAACCAAAAGAAAAATACTTGTGGGAGACGTCTTCCTCTTTGTGACTGAGCGAATGCTGCGCTTCTTGTTAGAGTAACAGCTGAAAAACTTAGAGAAAAAAACTAAAAACACAGAGTATGATAGTCAGACCGTCCTCGCCCATAAAATCGTCTGTTGAAATGCTTAAAGGAGACATATCATGCTTTTAAATCCTTCCTTTTTACATATAAATCATACAGTTGTGGTCTATACAACGCGAAACTGCAATGCTTGGGTCTGAATTCCTCATTATTATAGCTCCACAGGCCCCTTTTCTACCCCTTTTCTGATGTGCTTCTGAGAGCAACTCGTTTTGGGGCGGTCTCTTCAAATGCAAATGAGACACTTCATACCCCGCCTCCTCTCCAGGTTGCAGAGGTGATACTCGGTTCAACGTCACCCTGTTCGGCCATCTTTGTAGTTTGATAGAACAGATACAATTATCTAGCGGCGCAGAAACTTTATATTCACACATTATTTACAAAATGTCAACAACGGAAGATTTGTCCATCCAGCCATACATGTTGGAGCCAGAGTCGGACCCGGCGGAGCGAGATGAAAATGACGATGATGCAGCTGCAGAACAACGTCTTCATATGGATGTAACGCAATGGTGTGTTACTATATTTACACTAACTTCTCCATCCATGCCCACTACTACAATACTGCCTGTATTACAACGACTATTTAACACAGAAGTTACATTATAATCTAAAACGAGCACACAGCGCTAACATATGAAGACGGTGCAACTGCTAATGCTAACAAAACAATGACAGGGACGTCTTATCATCACACTTTTTAGCGTTATATACAGCTTACCGAAGTGCTCTGTTCGTCGTCTCCATAGATAGAAGGAACTGACCGCTCAATCAGACCAAGTCTTTCGGCAAATCCTTCTTTATACTGGCGGAGGTTGCTGAAGCAGTCGTCCTTAAAGTGCTTCGCGCACACAAAAATGACCTTACCCACAGATGTGGGTACATTTCTGTGAAAAATAAAACTCAACCAGGCACTTCGAAAAGGTTCTGATGCTGGGAGACGGTGTAACGAAGCTTGTGGGTTACTACATCCAACAACCGAACATTTCGACTTATCCTCTCGTAACTTCGGTTGGACTACAAAATCGCAGCGAGAAACAAAAATGGCGGATTGCTCGAAATGTCGATGTCCTAATTTGGCAGTTCCGCTGAGAATACTGTGACGTCATTGTTCAAAAAACGTAATAGAGAATAGAAAAATCGAAACCGATCGCAAAATATGACCAAAACAGAATATAAAGATATCAACGGAGCACCTGAAGAGACTACTTTGAACTTTTCTGTACTTCTAAACACTCTAAATATACAACAAAATGCATTTAAGGGCTAAAAAAGTGGATTTAGCATGATATGTCCCCTTTAATGTTTGTTTTCCTGACAAGTGATGTCTTGTGATTGTGGAGAGCTGCAGGAGGCCACATTACACTTCATACTGCAACAGGTTGATCACAAATCTGGTGGATATTAAACAAATGTTAAAAAAAAACTAAAAAAAAAGAGGACGTGCATCTACAATAGATAGATAGAATAGATACATCCCAGTTGGATTGCAGACCCAAACGCATCAATCTTGGGTTCCTGTAATCTTTCTCCTCCCTCGTGTGACCATGTCAGTGAGCAGTCACAGGAAAGGGCCCCTCAAAACCTGGAGTGTGGGCAGAGAGAGAGAGAGAGAGAGAGAGAGAGAGAGAGAGAGAGAGAGAGAGAGAGAGAGAGAGAGAGAGAGAGAGAGAGAGAGAGAGAGAGAGAGAGAGAGAGAGAGAGAGAGAGAGAGAGAGAGAGAGAGAGAGAGAGAGAGAGAATATGCAGGTGAGGTGGGAGCGCTCAGCTCCACTGAAGATGAATGAAACAGAGGAGTCAGATGTGTGCTGTTTGATGAGGAGACACAATCCTTCACATTGAGGCAGGAAACGCATGTTACCGCTCTGGTTCTCCTCCTTCTGAGGTTTGACTGCAGCTCTTTGATTATGGCGGTTTAATGTCACCTTTGTGGGAATGTTTCCGTACAGCCAAGGTCTGATAGCATCGTCACTGTCGTGGACGGAAGCTGTCCGGAGTCTTTCCATCTCTCTGAGAGGATTATTTACAAAGATGATAAACACTTGTGTTGCATTTTGATAAAAACTGGACGGAATTTTTAATTCCTAACAAAGCACCAAATGTTAAGTTGTTTTTTTTCCCACCTTTTCTTTGAAAATAATGAATAATGATATTTATGTTTTAGTTGGTTAGTCGATTTTTTTAACAGAACTTTCAGCATAATTAATCAATTCCAGCATTTCTTTGTTCTCGTTTATTCTAACGTTCATTCGTACATTTGTTTGTTGGTTGGTTTGTTCAGTTCTTAGTATTTATTCACGTTATGTTCGTTCTTACACCTCTTGGTTAGATTTTGTTGTTGGTTGCTTGGTTGGATTGTTCAGTATTGATTGGTTGGTTGAATTGTTTGTTAGTTCACTTATTCAGTCATTCATTCTCAGTGTGTCCCCTCATTAAATTTATCATTTGTTTATTCTTTCATCTGTTCATCCATTCATTCTTTTGTTTATCCAGTCACTCTGTAGTTTCTGCATGAATTCAATTCCTTTGTGCGTCAAGTCTTTAATCCGTTTATCGTTATGGGTTCATTCGTAGCTAAGTTCTCCCTTTAAAAAGTCTGATTATTCCTCTTTTAATGTGGAACTGTATGAAGGTTTTCCCATTAAGCTCCATGTGCCGGGAGAATGGAAACTCCTTGTTAACCTCGGTGACTCCACGTGGCTCTGGAAGTGAAGGAAGGTCCAGAGAAACTCTGGAAGCAGTCTGTCTGCCTCCCGATGCCTCACAGGGTTTGACGTTTCACATTCATCAGTTCAGTCTCTCCTCTCACTTTGTTCGTGCCGCCGCTCACAGTCATGTCACATGAAGCCGTGCGCTCTGATGGGAGAGCTGTCGGAGCCCATTCAGCCCTTCATGAGGGACAGGAAATGTTTGCATCGCCACAAAACTTCATCAGATGCACTCGTTTGTCTTCCCATCAGACCGTGTCGGGATTAAAGTGTAGCTGGAGGAGGAGGGAGAAGAAACGCAGGTAACAGTGTCGCTGTAGTCGGCTCGTGTCCATGAAACAGTCATCACACATTGGGTTTAACATTTTATAAGACTTGTGTGAAAATAATAATTTTGAAAATTATCATTGAATCAATTTTACAAATAAACTTTCGAGATTGTTTTTCATCATTTTCCCTCCAGGGTGGGGTTAGAAGCCGCAACAGTTTTTTTAATTTATGTGCCTTTGTACCACAGAAATTCCTCTTTCCACATTTCAGACGAACTGAGACGCTCTTTTCTACCATCACACTACAAAAAAGTCATACACATCACATGAATACAGTTCCTGGACAATATTGGACACGAGCCAGAAACTTTATATTCAGATATTTTACGGGACCCAGCATGGAGCCTTGAGGGACCTCGTTTTATACAGTATTTCTGATCCCAGCCCAATGTTTTTAATCCAACCCTATAAATCTATCTGATCAACAGTTTTAAATGCTGAACTGAGATCAAATAGAATAGAAAATGAACAATTACCAACAGAAGCTCTTTGCTAATGCCACTGGTTATCTCGAACAAGAGCAGTTTCAGTGCTGTGCAGTAAAAATAAGTCCAATTTACCCCAATTGGCTTCAGGGAAGCCATTTTTTTTTTAAGAATAAAACCTCTATTTGGAGATACATTCTGGATTATTAATGCTGGAAACTTGCGGCCTACTGAGTGTTTGAGGCGAGAGGCAACATGAGTTATGCCTCCGCTTCCAGAGTGAGTTCAGAAATAAACAAGTGTTTTAAGTCACGCTGTGCCCCTCCAGCCAGAGTTTAGTGGCAGCCCTGGCGGAGGCTTTGGGCAAGCTCCTTCCAAAGACCACAGGAAGTATAGGCAGAGGTTTAAATCCCTGAATAACTGAATAGCGATTGAGTGGCATCGACTGTGCAAGGATAAAAATTCCTCTCTTTGTGTAGCGAGCATGGTACTGAAATGAGTTTGAGACGTCACTTTTCAAGTGTATTTAATTAACCTGCTCCTTAACATCATGCGTTTATGAGCCAGAAGGGGAAATGCTGCTGAACAAATAGATTTTATTGTGAGTTGATTATCTGTATTACATCTGAGTATGAATATACTAGCATTTCTTCATTCTCACAGTTCTTTGTGCCATTAAATCCAGTCCCATTGGAAAAGCCTGTTTATTTATTGTTTTTACTGGTGGTAGGGATTTACTTAAATGTGAGGAAAAGGTATCTAACTCTCTGCTTATTGGAGGGAGTTTGACTATTTGTCAGTATTTGCATCCACCTGTTATTCACAGTGTTAAATTGGTGAGAATATAAGGATGTAGTGGTGAAGTGGCTCTTAGCCAAACCATGTTACAGTTGTTTTATTCAATTTTAAGAGTAGAATGGATCAAATTCCTCCCATTTGAAGCAGGTTTTTTTCGTCTTTCTCATGGACACAAAATGGTGCGATGAATGAACAAGCGCTGGTTGGATCATATCCTAACTCCTGTAAACAATCAGAGCTTCAACTGTGGTTCAGGAAGGAGAGCAGAGGCTAGTCGCTGCTCGCAATCCTGACTAAATGTCCCATTTTTGTCCTTCCCGGAGCATTTTTATGGCGGCGATAAAACCCAGACGGCCCCTTACAAAGGAGGGGAGGTCTGTCTGTGCATTGAGCCCACCTGCAGGAAACACAAGTAAATATTTATGAAGGACACGCTTCTTTTCTTTTTCTACCTGCGTCGGACTTTTTGGATGTAAAAGCGAAAATTGAAGAGGCTTTTGCATTTCCTCCCCCGCTCATTTCCCATCACGTATCTTGGCAGGGCTTGCGTTTGAAGAGGGGGCCTGACTGACTGGAGGGGGCTTTCACTTTGATAATTTGCTCGGAGCTGTTTGATCGAGCCACAGGGGCAAAGTATCCCGAAACACTTTCAATATGAAGAACCGCTTTAAGAGCACCTTTTCTTCTTTTTTTTTTCCCTTTCATTTTTCTTAAAATTCACCACCAGTTCAAAAGGCAGCGTGGGAGGATTTTTTAATCAGGGAACATTCACACAGGCCACATATTATTAACATAATGCATTACACATTGTAATTAAGCCTAAAAATGCCATGAGAACCCTACGGGAACATTGGATCTCCCTTTTATTCATTTGAATCTGTTTAATAACTGGCATCCTTTTAGCTATTAGGCTTATTGAAATTCAGACAAATGCAACTAATCGACATTAACATCCAACTGTCGTGCCGACACAAGATAGAAGCGAATCACCTATTTTGATTGCTTCATTCTGACATTTAGACTCCTTCTTTCCAGCTGCAGTGAAAGAATGAAAGGGAACACGCTTCAATCGGAGGCCATTTGTTGGAGTAAATGTCAGAGGTGCTACAACACCATGTTGTTGTTTTGAAGCAGAAGTCACAAGGCCAAATGTTCGCTCTGCCTGCAGCCTGACGTCTCCCAACAAGTCCCCCAAGATGGAAAACAACAAGAGATGGAGCGAGCGGTCATCACTCCCTTCAAATGTACTGTAGTGTAGGTCTTGACTAATCGATATCCGTCCTGAATGCTGTGTGTTTCTGTGTGAGAGGCTCAGCGAACAAGCCCATCCTGTTGAGAACTGGGTAGATATCCAGTGTATTCGTATTCTGTGAGTGAAATAACATCCGGTAGGAGGAAGACGCTCTATAATGTGGATGTCAGAGAAACAGATTTATGAACGACCAAGCTAATGGTACACTTCAGACAGCGCTTATCAAAGGAGACGTTTATAGTAATCAGAAATAATGCAACTGCAGTAATATGTTACTTTATGACGTTCCTCCCTGCACTCTGTGTGCATGCATGAGTGAATCTATGTGCTTAAGTGCTGCTGTAGTTGGACAGTTTATGTGCACCTGTCAGGAGCTGTAGGGCAGCCTGCCAGTTTCTTGCCTCTGCTGACCACACAAACATACACCCACTCGTCCCCCTCTTGTTTTAGCATAAAGTCCTCGCGTCTCCCCGTCTTTGTCGCCATGCGGGCTCCATGTGTCAAGCCGATGTCGGCGTCTCCTTGAGCCGGGAATCGCGGGACCGTGAGCCTCTTCTCCCTTCACATTTTCTCCACCAGGTGGCCTCCGGCTGTGCCTGGGCCGATCGGCGGCGTGCCACGACCAAGAGCCACCTCGGCTCACCTCCCGCCAGCCACTCGGTGCCTCACAGTGCTGCACTTCCAGGAAATCTGCACTGTGTGGGCTTTAAAGTGTGTGTGCATTATGCAACATATTATCATACTGCAGCGTGCAGAGGAGTGTGATATCCCGTCCACCTACAGGTGTAGCAGCCAATGGGTGCGTGCATTTATTTGTGTTTGTGTCTGGAAGGAAAGCCGTGCAGTCTCTGGTGGGCCGCTACTGAAGCAAAGGTCAATAATTCACCCAAGGATTACAGAATCTCATGAATTGTTTCACTTCTCTCAGAGTCAGACAGGTCTGCGAGGTATTGGATTTTTCCTCTTTCCTGTGGTTTGATTCTTCCTCTGCTGAATGAGGGAGGAAGTGGGGGGAAGGAAAAACCTCTGCGTATGTTTGCATTGTCTATGCATGAAAGCACACGTGCAGGCGAGATAGGGACGCAGTGAGCGGCTGTTTTATCTGCCAATAGTGTGTTTATTCTACATGTCGGAGCGAACAAGAGAGGGGGGGGGGGGGGGGGGGGGGGTGTGGTAGGAGGGGAGGAAGGAAAAAAAACCATTCAGAAATGCCTGTATTTATCTCGTCGTGCTCGGGAGCTTGCGCAAGTCTCGGGGAGAGGTTTTGATCTGTTTACTGGGACTGCATTCAAGGTGGATGTATGAGACTCCAGCTGAGCGAGATAATTCTGGAGAGGCTCCCAGTGAACTTGGCCCACACAGATCCGCCGTCGTAATAATGCACAACTGCAGGATGTCAGTGATTGAATTTCCACCTCGTCCCCGGTGCGTATGTCGGTCTGCCCGCCAGGAGAGCCGGTCCCCCCCCCCCCCCCCCCCCCCTTCAGTACGCAGAGGAGAGGATACGATCGCTCGGCAGCTGCATGATAGATTTCTCTGCACTTGGCCCGGATGCACGCTGGAGGATGCACGCTGCTTGGACCACTCGCAAAGAGATGAAGATAAACTGGCTATTCCACAGGTAGAACATACAAACTCTAAGTTGAGACTATTAACTTCTCTACCTCCGTGAAATCATGAAGCAGGTCAAACCTTTCTCAGATAAAACAGTTTATCGGGCCGGTTAATCGTCACACACCTGGTTTCGATAAGATGATGTTCAGTCACAATAAACGCTGAAGTTGAAGCCGAGCCGAAGCGCGCGGAGGGCAGTGCCACTCCGATGGCGGCCGGCTGATGGTGTTTTGACAGACGAGCTGAAACATAGCATCAGCGAGCTGAAACAGCAGCTCCCCGGTGCAGTCAAACGGAACACTATGAAATCTGTTGCGGGGCTTATCTATTCCCCCGTTCCCAGCGTGTTCGGGCTGATGTTGGCTTCTGATTTCTGCAGATATTGATATTTTCTAAACTGGAGATGCAGAGAAGACTTGCTAAACCAGAGGATCCTTGCCAGAAATGGAAATCCCCGAGCACAATACAGTGGGAAAGTGAGTGCTTCTGCCAAACGTAATGAATCTCACAGCGGCACAGGATGCGAAAAAGTTAGTTTACATACTTTCTACCACAACACAATACTTCCGCATCACACTCAAGGACACTTCACTGTGCTGATCACCGGTCTCTCAAGCCCCCTCGTCCAATTTTATGTTCCTACTAATACCAAACAAACAACACGGATTCAATATTTCTCTGAAGAGTTCCATCTTGCCAGAGTGTGAAAGCCTAAAGGAGACAATATAACATTATGAGACAGTAAAAGTTTATACTTAAAGACCATATTAATGGAAGTCTTTCAGGGTTAGCGGCATTTCAAGACAAGGTGACAAAAGACACCTATTAAATGATAAGTGAGTATCTGGCACAGATAATGCCGATAGAGGGAACGCTCTGGATGTGATGTGATAAATAACTCGCGCTGCTCCTTTCACTCACCAAACATGTCAAGGGCCATTGTTAGGTCAGAATTTAATTACATACATCTTTAAAGATTTTTGCTGTGAAGTTCTTCTACACTAAATAGATAAGCCACCGCGTGGAATCGCAAAAATTGGGAACTGGAAGAGCGAGCAGCAAATTTTTCTTCAGTTCGGCTCATCAATTTAGCTTCAAACCGTTTACACCACAAAGTTTCAGGTAAAAAATTCATAATTTTTTTAATTATTTGAAATGTCTGGCTTTTAATATTATTCAAAGCAGAACGTATAAGCAGATTGACAAAGTTTGCAAACAGCTGGTGAACATTCTGGGGGAATTTAGCAGCAAATGAGCCTGATTTGTCTGTCATGAGCAGGTAAAGATAAAAATTAATATAAAAGGAGCAATTAAAAAAAACAACATTTACATTCACAAGGCAGCAACAAACACGATTTCCAATGTTGCAGTTTTAAACCAAAGCTCATCAGACAAATCTTTAGAATAAAAAGGTTTGGTATTCTCTTGTTGATAAAACTTATGACATAATATCAAAGAAAGCATGTAGCAGTGGCTTGTATTTCCTGTCTGTACATCCACGGGACATTTCCTCCACATAAAAATGAATGGGAGTCTGAGAGAGTGGGACCTGGGAGGCAGGTGGAAGCTGAATGTTGCAAGCTGAGCTGTATATAATTCATACAAATGCTGTCACGCTGGGAGACACAGCCGTCCAGGCTTTAACCCGTCTGTACAATCGGCGAGCAGAATTCCTCTTCTTCTGTGCAAATCTGTGCAGCACCAGGAATAAAAATGGAAAGAGACGGTTACCTGCGGGCGATTTCTCACACATGATCGAGAATAGAAGCTAATGAGCTGCCAGACCTTGAGTGGGCCGAGCAGACTCGCCTCTGATGGAAGCAGGTTTTCCTTTCTGCAAGGAGGTTAAGGGGGGCAAAAAAAAAAAATATATAAATCCACACGGTTCAGTTAAGACTCACCTCGGTCTCGATTTGGTATTTTCAGAGCCAGCGAGCTCACGATGGTGAGAAGTTGCAATGCTACAAGAAGGCGTAGTGAAGAAAAGTAGTGAAGTAAATGACTATAGCTGGTAGGAGAACTCGCATTCTAGGATTTTCTTTTTTTTCTTTATTCTTGCTGCTCTGCTCGGACGCTGTTCCAGTCAATACTGTTGAATTATGTATCCAAACCGAACGTATACGGAGAAAAACTCAACGCAGGAGACGACGAACAAAGAGCAAAGGAGATCCAGTATGTTTCAGTGGTGTTTGGGTCACCAATCACGAATAATCGCACGCTAGCGTTGCAGTCCACACGGATCATCGGCGCTTTTACTCATATCTTGTTTTCCACGCTGAAACTTGACATTCCCCGCGGGCGATGTCGGCCTTCTTGGTTTCTTTGACTGTGATCCATGGACTCACATTCCGAGCTGCGCCGCTGCCCACGGGAGCTGTATGCCAAACCAGTGGGCCGATGACCATTGCCTGGGCCGGCGTCCAACAAGGCATCCCGGAGAAATAAGTAGCCTCTATAGTCACTGGGCTGGAGCAGAGCTCCAGGACACCAGCTACACTATCTCACAGACACTCTTTGGGAATGCAAATTTAATTTCAGCTGATTTCCCCCTTCTTTTTTTGCATTGAGAGGGGACAGAGGGATTTGATAACTACCAACACAAAACATAACATCCAATAAGGCCACTTTAAAGTGTGTCACTTTGGAGCTCCCACGAGCAATAAAGATGAAAACGCGGCTGCTGCCCAGAAATCCTCGCCAGCCTCTTAGCTTAAGCAGATCCTCATAATAAATTGTAACTAACATAAATATGCATTTGATGGCGGTGCCGATTCCTCTGAAGCTAAATAATGATGACCAATAAACCACTCAAGTCGGGTTTTGTTCTGCGGAGGCTTTCAAGTGTGGCTTTACAGAGAAAACAGGACGTGAGCAGACGGAACAAATCCGGTTCATTATGAAGTAAAATAAGAATTTAAAACTCAACAGTCCAAAGAAAAGACTGTAGCTCCCTGAAGTGAGGAAACTACATTTCTAATGATAATAGTGACGTGCACTGATGCTTAGCAACTTTATTAACACACGCCTGTGTGAAGAAACTCGAACATTTACTTTAAAAAGGGCTGAGACTCATGAATGACAGTATTTTAAACATGGAATTACAATTTGCTCCATGTCGTCTCCTTCGATGGGTTTTCAAATTATTTATTGACATACTTCCAATCTCTAATGGAACGGAATTATTTGAACAAGATGCTTTATATCTACTTTTACCTCCATCATATTTATTTGTCAGTCCGATAAACAATGCAATAAAAAGAGAAAAAGAAAAGAGATTTAATCATTTTACAAATGTTCTATTTTCCACCTTGAGCTTGTTGATGCTACGAGTCAAAAGATGAATTTGCAGGTAACGATGGCTCGGAGAGAAAACGTCCCTGCTTTGAGTCTGGATTGGCTTTGTTGACATGTTTTTTCTCTTCATTGCTGTGTTCGTCTGCAGTTACGTCCCAAAACCTCCGTCTGATCACAGGCTAATTTGTGACCCTAGATTGCGATCAGGTGTGTCTGCAACTCTGCGTTTACCTTGTGATGGAGCGTTTATTTATATTCTTGCAGTCTTTCTGGTCTGTATGACAAAAGGGGCATATTCAGATTCTTATTCTGACCTTTTTGGAACGGCCACGATAAATAAACAGCAGTTGTTTATTGACCTGATGTGGACCCCCGGGATTACAACGAGTACTTCTACAAATTATTGCAGCACCTTCGGTTTAGGTGGCTGGAGCCTAACAAGCAGGAGTACAAACTGTGATTCCTCTTCCTCTTTTGGTCATGATGTTTCAGTGCTCGGTGAGAGTCATTCACATTCTTTTCTTGAGGTCGTGAGTGTATCTATAGGGGTTTTTCCACCGTGTGCTGGCAGTGCTGGGAAGGCCGGAGACGGAGAACAAACTGACAAGCTCGGTTTGACCACCCATCATTTTTTCCAGCAATGCAGGGAGATTCGTGACCTCAGTCTTTTTAAACTATTCCCCATATCCCTCGGTGAAGCATAACAAGCCGACGTGACGCGCATAGCGAGAGTTCACAGTGCGAGTCAGGAATTAAAAGCATGTTTTTCAAAGTAAACCTGCTCTGATCCGTCACCTAATTATTACTTTAGCACCTCTTGTTGCCTTTACTGGCTTATGGGGACATGCATTCGCATTTGAGTGGATTTAATTGACGTCGTCGACATTTTCAAGAGTGGCTTGTTGTGTTTGAGTCTCGCCGCCGCCGTGGTCACTCGGAGGTGGTTGAACTCGAGTGTCTGCGTTGAAGAGTTGGTTTCGTACTCTAAGTGTGTCTGATGACCGTTATCAGGAGGCTTGAACCAAAGAGACGGAGAGTGAGCTTCAGAAGTCTGCAGGATCCAGAAAAAGGACTTTTATTTATGGTCAACGTGGTTTAAAAACAACACAAACCCCTCCTGAACCCTCACCCTGTCGCCGCTCCTCTGCTCTGCCCGGGACTTGGAGTTCGTAATTGAAACAAAGTGCCGGACAGAATGAGTCATAGTCTGTCAATTAGATAAATTGTCAAAGCATTTGCTCTGTGGGTTCCCAGTCCACACTTATTATCAAATCACCTCAGGTTGGCATAGTGTCATTTTCTCCACAAATCATCTTGACAGAGCAGATAATTGAGATAACCAGGATTAGTATTCACCCGGCGCTTTGCCACCCTCGTCGATGACGATAGCACATATTAACACCTACAGTCTGCAGATAATTACTAAGAGGCCTCTTCAATGGAGATTCGGCGTGGACTGACAATGTGGACTCGCACCTATGGGCCGGTCTGTCCGACCGTCTGATTCCGGCTTTGTGTGCAGTTACAAAACACTGCGGCGCTGCAAACTGTTGGGAGGGAGACGAGGACGTAGATTATGACAGAGATTTGGCAGCAGCTGCCCTCTTGGATTAGCAAAACTAGCGAGAGAGAGAAAAATAGATCCGTGACCCATTATCCAACAAACACTGAGCTTCTTTTTCTTTTTTTTTTTCCTGACAATAGCTGCTTCTTCCTGCTCCGTCTGGTATTTTTAGCTTTGCTTAAAAAAAGAGAGAAACGACTTGGCAACAACTTTCTCAAGCAGAACTTTCACTGGATCTCTGGAATGCAGCTTTCTATTAATCTCTCCTTTTAAATCCTAAAAATACTCTGGACTACAATCAGGCCTAGTCCTAGTAGATTATATATGTGCAAATATGAGTGACCATTTACACACACACACACACACACACCCACACCCACACACGTAAACAACGACATTAAATAAGACAAAGGTCTTTCTTAAAACAAACCAAATAAAGAACATTTGATCTTAAAAAATTATATAAAGCCTGTCAAACCACCAAGCATTTTCTTACAAAATTCTAGAGAGTAGCGACACAACACTGAGACCCGAGCGGAGATATCGGTGATGCTGCCATGAAAACTAGAACTCCTGCATTGCTGTCAGGGTGAGTTTGTGAAAACATGTTTTCCGGACATTTCACTGTATTTTGCACCACAAGGTTTTGTTTAAATTAGCTTTATGTTGAGATCGAAGTAACTTTCCGTAGTAAGTGTTTGGTTCTGAGACATTTTGATCACGTGCACACAACAGAGAGTTTAAAGTTTAAATTGAAAGGTTATTGTGGATCTATTTTACACTCGAGATGAAATGTGGTGTTTGTGACCGCTGTGTTCAGTCCGGTTTAAAGGTCGTCAAGAGTTTACCAGAGCAAAACAAATCAAAAATGACCTGGGCCATGAGTTTAGAAAACTAAAGTGAAAGAGTAGAAGCCTTAACACATCAATATGGAATAATACTTTGTCATATAAATGAAATGTTCCACTTAATTTTAAAACACATTTTCTTAATTCAATGAATGCATCAACCAAACTTTGCCACTTAGAGCTTGAGACTGAGCTGGACTTTTACTTTTTCCCTGTTTTAACATAGTTTCTTGGACAAAAACAGATCATTTCCCCTCCTGCAGTAAATAAAACTTGACCAGAGGCTGTTGACTACAAAGAAGTGGCTGGATCATCTCATCCTCCCCTGGGAATATTTTAATATTTGCATGCAGGCAGGTGAGGTGTCATTTGTGCATCATTCCTTTAAAGCCCTCTCTTCTCCCCTGCTTCCATCTCCTCCCGTTATTCCACATCATATTAATTTCAGCAAGACCTGCAAATCCACTCCGCTGTTGCATAATTCATGGAGTCCCTCCGACACACACACATAAAAAAAAAATCCCTTTCATGTGGGCAATGCACCCCAAACGGTAAACCCTTAGAAACCTGGATAAGCCCGAATGCCTTCTACCTGGTGGCGGTGCGCAGCTGTGCCCAGGGAAACTGTCCTTCTGTCTGGCAGAATAGGGGTGAACAGCATTCCTGCTATTTGATGTCATCATCGAGCCAAAGTCAAAAGACAAAACCGCACAAGATGGTGGATGTGCTTGCATTGCATTCCCTGCCGATGCATGAAACTTTAGTGGATTCGCTCTCCAGCAAGTCTTTCAAGATGGATTAAATGGACTCCTGCCATAGAAGTCATTAAAGTTATCCATTATGGCCCGATTATTAACTGTACTTTAAAGGAGGATCAGGAAGCAGCAAAAATATGCACCAATATACTTCACCTTAAATAAACTATTTATATCGATTTTAGTGGATCTACTCACTGTGACAAACACGACCAAGGTGTTTAATACCCTGCATGTATGATTTTATCCAATGCAGATGTGTGAATGCTTAATGTCAACCTGCCTGGTGTTGTTGTTTTAACAATCTCCTTCACTCGCTGAAGGCAGCGCGAGCTCCATCTGCTATTGTGGGTTTCTCATCTAATTACAGGGAAGGACTCTGACATACACAGAGAACACGAGGTGCGCTGTTTGATCAGGGAACGTCTCCCAGCTCCCTAAAAACACTCGGTGGCAACACTGTGATGTAAGTCAGTTTGGCAAATCCTTGTATTTTGATTGTCAGAGAAATTTTGATCCGGTTTGATCCATTTTTACTGGTTGAAGCATGGATTTGGTTAAAAAATGTAGTTGGTTTGCAGTAATAACGCCTAACGCTATTGAGTCTCAAAGATTCATGACTTAATATAGCTGATGTAGCCGAGGAGACACTGTGACACGTCCCCCTATTGGCCAATAGTGGGAACCACTTATTTTATTTGATGAAAGCATATTTTCAGGTATTCTTTCTTTTAGTTGCAAAAAGGTTGTGCTATTGTTGTTGAAGATTGATTTAGAAGAGAAATATAAAGGTAGATGTTGCTGTTCTAACCGTGCAGAGATTCTTACTCGTCACTGTTTTGCAGTCGCGTTAGAGGATTCGGAGGCGACAGTATTTTCTAGTGAAAACACTAAAGTTTCATTGCATTTTCAGTGTTGAGAGTCGCCCATCATAACAATCCAATGTCTGTCCACACCAATGTTAGTGTGAATGTACAACAAAAATAAAAACAACCATCAGCGCCCACTAGTAGCCCAACGTGATAACTACAATTTTCTGTATTTTGGCAGTTTTTGTGTAAACGTTCTTAAACTATTTATCTGTAAACACAAAACAATGCGTTTTCAGTGGATAACTTGTCGAGTAAGCGACGCCGGATTATTTGCAGTATTGCAACTTGTCGTAATTTCTGCTGTGTGTTCTGCTACGTTCTCACCAATACACAGACCGAGGCCACGAAATATTGAACATTATCACCTCGATAAACAATATTAAGTTTAAAATGGTTCATTTAGTTGAGTTTTGGTTGATTAAAGAGGTTTTTTAAGTGATTGTGGCTCAAAAGTTGCTCGACCACATGGAGTGTTAATTCTAGTGTGTGTGTGTGTGTGTGTGTGTGTGTGTGTGTTTACATGGCCATTACAAGCGTACAGGTTTGACCACACTGTGACCACCGACTGCCAAATGTCTCATTAGCCAGAAATACCAGCAGTCAGCCCTTTTTCTTGCTACACACCCTCTGATCTGATGCCTGGGACAATTATATTCCTCCCTCTCTCTCGCCCCCTCTCTCTCTCTTTCTCTCTCTCTCCCCTCTTTATGTCTATCCCTTCTTTACAGCCCTCCCACCCCAGCGTCAGCTATTTTAGCACAACCTCCCGATTTGGGCCAAAATGCATTCTGCCAAGTAGCCGATCCCAAAGTGCTGTCTGCCAGGTTAATACCTGAGCTCGCTCATTTATAATTGCTCCATTGTGGCATCTGGATGCTGACAGGTTGGATCCTCTCCGTGTCTATCTCACCGTCGTCTCCACACCTCCATTTTTTTTTCCCCCCCCAGCTGTTTCTTTTTTTGTTTTGTTTTTTTTAAAAACCCTGAGAAAAACATTAACTTTTTTGGGAAAATTCACCCTGGCTCCTTCGAGAACAAAGATAAGAAACGTTTTGTTTGATCAGGCCACTTGTTGTCTTTGGTTTGCTGATTTCAGTAATAAGACATGAGCAAGGATGAGATTTTTTTCCTCTTCTTTCTTTGAGCGCCGGATGAATAAAATCTAATAAATTTGCTGGAGTCCCATCAGAATGCAGGGCATCTACCAAAGGCATTTATCTCCCCGGGCAGGCGGACTCAAAGTTAAATTAGGAAATATGACAGTTATTTGAAGACGAAAATGGGAGGAATTTGCATGCTGCTTCATCACCATTCCCACCTGCTGCCTAACAAGAGGTCTGAAGTGATTCGGTGGTAATGAAAGGTGCTGTGATGGGATTGGGATGAACAAGCATGGCCGTCTGCTAATGACATTGTCCACGATGAGGCAGAGCAAAAGACTTCAACCTGTTGGTGGAGATTATTTATTTATGAGGCAGGGAAAAATCCCCATGTTTTATTCATTTTAAATGGTAATTTCATTTTTAATTCAGGTCAATGATAGCTGAAGGCAGCCAGGCGGTGTTACACATCTTAACTTACTGTAATGTCCATTAATATTTGGAAATCGACAAATTTCTTAAGTCGCTTCTCGAGTCAAATTTGTAATTTTTTCTTTTGTTTTTATGATTCATCTGGTTACTTACAACTCATTTTTAATGTGTTTTCTCATCGGTGGTGCCCAGTCTCCACTGGGAGAAATGTAATGTTCAGTATCTTGCCAAAGGACACTGAACAAGCTGAAATGTGAGATCAAACCAACAATCTTGTTATTGGAAGAGGATCCGCTCCACTAACTGAACCGCTGTTGCTGCAAAGCAAGTGTTTTTAGGCAACTCAACAGATAAAAGAAATTGGTTTCCACTGTGAGATTTGTGCCCTGCATTCAACCAATCACCCCAACGGGGGCGAGGACCTTGCTCAGAGGCCCACAGTGGTGGCAATTAAGGTTCGGCCTTGTTGTGAATTTCACTTTCCCTACTGAAGCCGATGCGTTCTATCTGCTCCTTACATATATCGAACACTGGAACAGCTGACCAGCCAATCAGCCTTCAGTCTCTTAGAGTCGAAAGTTTGCCCAAGATCGAATTATTTCATATCCGCTGGGTGGTTTATGAAGCCACTATGCTGAAAAATGTGTCAGTATCTGAATATGTATTGCTCTGTCTGGATATATTGTCTCTTTTGTATGGAAACCCTGGGAGACGCTTACCCACTTTGACAAGCAGTGATTGGGTGTGTACGTATTTGCAGTATAGGGTGTTGATTTGCTTCAAAGACTCTCATGCAGCGCTTTAGGTTGTTTGCATGCACAAAAAGCAGAGTAAATCCCCCAGAAATGGTCCGGAGGACATGAAAAACGGGACAATAAAAGCTCCACAAGCCATTTCCACACACGGCGACGCATGGAGGTGACATATATAGACGTATAATGACGGGGTAAAAAGCTTGAAAGTGGTGCTAGAAAGCAGCGTTATCATCAAAGAGCGCAGCCCGAGCCGGGCGGACTGCATAAATAACTTCAAAGCTATTTATGAAATGAGTATATGTTAAGGAGGCCACCGCCCTGCTATCCTTATCTGCCACCTGAGACTGTCGCGTTGCGTACGGAGACCAGCAGTAGGGTGAACGCGCTTCAAAGAATTTTTCATTTAAAACGTTCTGCGGTTATAAATTGAGGATGCGGACGCGGCCAGCTGGCCGAAAGTGATCACAACACACTGGTCGACAAGACCCCGAGCAGCTGCCCTCTCCTCCTACGCCGAACGCTGCGAGCTGTGTCAGCACAACAATGGAAGAAGGTCACACGCCACAACGTCACATGGTGTCACAGCCTGTCGGCGAGTGCCGGGGTAATGTTGGATGACAAAAGCAGCTTAGTGATATTAAAACCTTGAGTGTATAAAGGGAGCAGGAGCAAAGGGGTTTTCTTTTTTTAAGTGTTTAAAAATAAACCGCAGAGGGAGTCACGAGTTGAGACTCAGCAAAACGGGAACCTTTTCTTCAGACCGGCTGCGAGAGCTCTCCAGATTCACTGACGATGAGTCAAATTGCCACCGAGTGTTTTCACCGCCTACCTTTTACCTCCTCTTCCCACGCGCGCCCCCTTAAGTGAGAAAACAATTTGAATTTCCAAAGTGGATTCATTTGGTTTGTTGTTTTTTTTACATGGACACTGGCGAAGGTCGGCGATACTTCCAGATTCCCTCCCTTTGAGGCACTTTCAATTCATCTGTTCAAGGCCATGTCTTCAAAACTATTTAGGATGGCAGCCCGCTGTTAGGAATAAAAACTACACATTCACATGAATCTTCTGGAAACTGTCAGTTTAAATGGCTTTTTGCTGCATTGTTTACACTATCTATGCCACCTCAAAAAGTAGCATCTAGTTACTGATCATAATTTTGTTTCCTCACTCGGGCGAGTTCTCACACGTTCCCTCATAACTCAATTATTTCAAAAGAAAATGCAACAAGATTTTAAATCTGCGTGATTCAGACCATCCAAGGATGTCACATCCCCCATTACCAATGCAAACAGACATTCATAAATCTGCTCGAGCGAAATCCTGTAACAGGTGCCTGCAAGTCCCTGCGTAATCCACAGGAAGCGGAGCCACAAATTACCCATTTGGCGCCCATTTAACAGAGGCAGTTTGCCAAAACAGAAAAAAAAACAAAAAACAACAGCGTAAGTCGTTGATAATCCACCACATATGTATTGATAAATGGGACAAGATTGTGCTCGTGCAGTTCGAGTGCTTCCATTCACCTTCCGTGAGGGCGACTGTACGTTGGCCACCCAGCAGTAAACGGCGTTCGCCAGCACCGTGTCGTCTTGGCTTCAGTTCGGCTGGACTTGGCATTAAAAAAGAAGTTGCATGTGAAGCTATAAACAGCCCAGACAAAAAGCCTCACATACACAGTACAAATATTCACTGGCGCCTCTTGGAAAGTGTAAAGTTGTGGACTGAACATGATGACTGCTGCGATTTAGCCGTGTCGCGGCATGCACCTGCAGGCGCTCGCACTCCCGCTCCCTCTCTCTCTCTCTCTCTCTCTCTCGCTCTCTCTCACACACACACACACACACACACACACACACACACACACACACACACACACACACACACACACACACACACACACACACACACACACACACACACGTACCTTATGCAAACAATATTGCTGCCAGTGCAGAAAGCGACTTCTTTTGTTCAAACTACAAAGAGACACAGATAAAAAAAATAAAAAAAACTCCCACACAACTTAGCTCTTTCAATAAACAAACCGAGAGGCTTGTGTGAACGCGAGTATTCACTTTTAGTGTCTCTGCTCTCTATTGCTCTTTCCCTTCAGCCGTGAGGGAAAAATCTTCTTCACCATCGTCTCAGTGACAAATTTAGAAAAGACAGAAGCTTATTTTGTTATAATTATGCAATAGTGACTGGTACATCGCGAGTTTCAGGCTTTTGCTGTGGGGAGTTTACATGTTCTTCCTTTCACAGTCCAACATGTGTTTTTAGGTTGAATGATGACGCCATTGTTTAAGGATTGGCTCCATTAAACCCACAATAATTATATAAATTTAATACCATGAACCCAAATCTGGTGTGCTTCACTGTTCTCAAAAACTACTTTCACTAATTTCTTTTTTAAATCTAAAAATCCATCCCTTTATCTTTTTTTTTTGTTTGTTTAGTTTTTTTGCAGTCGTCCCTGCTGTTTATCTTGGCAAGGAGTTCACTCATCTGTTGCTCAAAAAGGCTAATTTGCTTCCTCCAAACCGAGAAATCCAAAGATAGACTCCTGTATTCTCCACTAACTATCCCCCTGCAGCCAAATTTGCAAATGGGTGAAACTGGCCCGTACAAATAACGGTGACTTGACCTCATTCGATGCTTGACAGGCAGTAGCCAGCGGTGCACTTCTATGATACTGAGCTGCGTCAGTAAAACCTTCCCCGACAGATGCCAATCAATGAGACGAGTCGCTCTTGGTGAAATGCAAATTAGTACGTCTCCCTTGAAATCAGCTTTCACTCTTTGCTCAGTTTAAAAAGCATGACATGGCCTTTTTTTATTTTTTTTTATTTTTAAGTGCTTAAGTTTATCCTGCATGACCCCAGTTTGCAGCTTCTGATGCTCACATGCCCGGAGAGACAGAAAAGTACAAAAGAAGAACATGTAAAAAAAAAAAAAGCAGAAAAAAGAAAACCAACCGAGCTCTGAGCGTGGGTGGCTGTCATGTAACAGTGTTAAATAAACCCCTGCATTACAAAACAAAGTACTTGTAGATCATAATGGCAGCCATTATTACAGTGGGCACCATCAGAGGAAAACAAACACCCTAGAGACCGTGATTAACTAGAGACATTCAGAGGCAGTGCAGCCAGAGAAAACCAGCTCTAATGGAGAGTTTTTATTTATTTATTTTTTACTTTTTTTTAAAGCTTCTTGGCGTGTGAGCGTTATGTTTGTTCATTTTTGTGAGGCCGCTAGAAAGCAGAGAGTCGTCTGCAAAGAAGCTGAGTCTGTCCAATTTGTTCCTCCTGGATAATTTGAACTAGATGTTCGAATGGTTGTTGAAGTGGGATCTTTGTGAGGAATACGTCCTTCTCTTTATTTGATGTGTCTTTCCCTCCAAAACATTACGTAAGTTGGCCAAAGAATCTACCCGAAGCTCTGTGAGCAAACAGACGTGTGTTATTTCCACACCAGGATGCAAGGGAGCGCTGTCCATGGTGCTGAATCACCCTCCCACTTTGTGTGTGTGTGTGTGTGTGTGTGTGTGTGTGTGTGTGTGTGTGTGTGTGTGTGTGTGTGTGTGTGTGTGTGTGTGTGTGTGTGTGTGTGTGTGTGTGTGTGTGTGTGTGTGTGTGTGTGTGTGTGTGTGTGTGTGTGAGAAACACCATTTAAGTTATTAATATTAAAACTCTACCCTATGCGCATTCTCATTTGTCATTATGACTGGCAGTATTCCGTGCACAGAATGATTAGGAATCCTGTGTTTTTATTTTACGGTATCATATTTTTCGGTTATGAAAAAGTGTAGATTTATCTATTGTGTATCTTTGTGTGTTTGATGTGGGAATTGAATGGCCTATTGCAGGGTTGTTAAGCATATACAGTATACGACAAAGCCATGGTATCTGGGTGAGTTTGTAAAAACATGCTCAATTTATGGAACAATTTACTGCATTTTGCACCAGAAATTAATTAAAATTGGCTTCATGTTGAGATTTGGTGCAAACCTATGTTAATGGTAATTACTAACTTATTATTTTTAACACAAGTGTCTCCTGAAAAGTTTTGAGTTTATAGTTGTGGAACTATAATGCATCAAAAACTAAGGAAGATGTTATTACTTGAGAATATACTCCGTAATTACAGCTACAGTCTCACTTCTATAACAGTTCCAATAAAAACTCTGTTTTGCCTCAGGAAACACTCATAGTGCCGACAATGACCACAGTGCGATAGTTGCCAAGCAACACAAAGACGGTTGTGCTCACTGTTCCTGCATCTTGTATGTCTTTTTGATGGCGAGCCAGAGGTCGCTGTTCTTGGTGTCATTATAATTAGAAAACAGTGGTAGAGCAGTGAAGTGTCTCTGTGCTGCTTTACTGAATGTAAACACTTGCTCATGCTTATTGACTAATGAGATTCTGAGGAAAGATGAATCTTTTATTGATTTTAGGTCATTAAAATAATAAAAAAAAAAAAAAAGAGATTGTAAATGATGAATGTGCTCCAGATGCCACATTTATCCTAATGAATGTTTGGAATTGTATTTATTTGTTTGTCTTCCGGTTTTGTTTTGGGATGATTCAAATCTTTAAATTGCTATATTTAGCTATAAACCTGAGTGCAGCGTAATGAAACTCACAGCTGTTGTTCATAACATCTCCTCACACTCGAGGGTGTCCTCTCCTATCCGCGCTGCTATTTTCAGCCTGCGATAGTAAATGGTGTTTCTTTGATTTCATCATTCCGTCACCTCGGAGAATACAATAAAACAAATGAATGTAATTATTCTGACAGCGGCGCTCGCGGGGTCGGGATAAAGACTAGTTTGGAAAAAGTTGAGTTCACCCCGATTCATGGACGCGTCTGGCCGTGATGAGAAACACCCTGATTGAGGTTCAGCGTTGCACATTAAGTCAAGTGTGCTCACATCCAGACGATGTTCCAGTCTCTCCTATACGGACGTCTCTCGGCTATTGACAGGGCCAAAGCGGCTGAGCCGCGGCTCGAGCCATCCGAATCATGCTGAAAAGGTCACTGGTTTGATACGTAGACACCAACGGGAGGCTCTCAGCTGGAGTTGGACAGCCCGGAGGTTTGGAGTGCAGGCTGCTGATGTGCACTTGAAGTGAAGCGTTTAACCCGGGGGTGCCGTGCCAGAGCTGACCCCGCCCTCGCACGGCTGTGTGGCCATGAATACACTTAGAGGATCTCGCATTTCTGCACGCCTCCCTGCATCGCCGATCGGTTCCAGGTGAAGATAGCAACTCCGGAGATTGCTCACAGTTCCGGGTTTAAGCAAATATTAGCTTTTTCACACCAAACGCTCATAATGCATACCAGTGCATGTGCACACCGCAACCCCACCACTGCAAATATGTACCATATGCATCATAATCGAGGCTGAGCCCTCTATTCGGGTCATTACTATGTAATCCTTATTATGCAATGATAAAATGTAATCTTTATTTAACCAGGGCACATGACACATGAAGCGTGTATTCACTGCGACAGCTCTGGCATGTGGTGGAGGGTAAGAAGGGAAGGACAAACAGAGACTCCCCCTCTGGGAGCTGCCCGGTTCAACCACACGCTTCCAGCCAGGCCAGCCGCTGCGCTGGTGGAGCTCGTGGCTCCTGCATCATTCTTAAGCAGTGCTTGTTTACTTGCTCCTCCAGTCTAATCCGGAGTCGTCTTCGGGTCAGGACAGTACCTGGGAGGGACTTGCTTTGTGATCGCTGTCCTTTAAAGCCTGATGTATACAGTTAAACCCCGTCTTAAAGAGAAGTAATGCCTTGAATTACAAAACAGAGGCAGTGAGCCCGCAGCTGCAATCACACAAACATAAGTAGACGTAATGTATGCAAGCCCTCACACACACACACACACACACACACACACACACACACACACACACACACACACACACACACACACACACACACACACACACACACACACACACACACACACACACACACACACACACACACACACAGGTCTACATATGTAGGAGCAGTAAATGGGAGGAAATCCCCACGGGGAGCCAGAGGAAGTAAATTAGCTTTATACGCAAGTCTATCAACAGTCGCTGTTAATATGTAGAGGTACAATTTGATCAATTATCTCAGTGACTGTCAGCTGTGTTTTGGAGCCGTCACATTCCTCCAAACTGAAAGCCTGTGCGTTTCAATTAAACCATGCGAAACATGCGGGGGGGGGGCAACGTAACCACCAGCTGTATTTTATCATCGCACCACTTCCAGCGGCAAATACGACCCCCGTCTTCCTGCATAGCGCCTCTCGTCTGGGGGAGCAGTTCTGGTTTTATTGTGACTTTGCTTGTTAGGCGCCACACATCTCAACCATGATGGAACGAACGTGGTGGAAAAGGAGCAACAGACATGAAACAAATGCGGCTTTTCTTTTTTTTTCCAAAAGTGCAATTATGTCACTGCATGCTTTCCCACATAAGCTATAAGAGAATAGGAAATGACATGGATGGGAGACAGCAGCAGATTTTCATGGCCTGCTTCAAGATTATGGCTCTCTCTCTAATTGCTCCCTTTCGGCCACACAGTGGGCTAAATTTACATTTTATTTGATCTGATTTGTAGCTTCGTTAGGAATGTTACACAACTCTATTTGGATCAAGTCAAAGAAAGAACGCAGACACAGACGCTGAGATTTGGTTAGAATTTGTTGGTTTATCCTGAAAAACACAATCAGTCACTTAATGTTTACAGAATGAAGGAAAGTCGATAGTTTGAAACGGCGGGTGTGAAATATTTAAAGTGAAATATCAGCACGGGTGTGGAATTAGTGCTGGTCAGACTCCATGCAGTAAAACTGACACATGGTAAATGTTGAGTTTCGTCTTGAGCTGTGATTTTTGTGCTGAATTGAAGCCATGCGACTATTATATATCAAGCCCGTTCAACATCGCCTTATGAAAGGTGTCAGCACTCAAAAACACAACGATATCTAGGATTAAAATCTTCACTTTATCGTGCACGTGCTTCCCTTTCTGCGCTTTAAGGTGTTTTCCTATCATTCACTACATTTATCCTTCCATCTCTGAACACGCTGGAAATTATCACAAGTTTTAATTTCACCTCTTTGCGCAGGTTCGATGTCACAAGGCTGATTTGCCATCGTTCCCTTTGTAGTAAGTTTAGCACGAGACAATCTGTCGTATCCCCGCCGATCGAAACAAAAAGGGCTGTTAGTGGATTGTTGAAGCTAAATACGAGGCCCCATATGGAGTTTGAGCACTCAGAGACGTCACAAAAGAAAGATCTGTGGCGTTGCCAGTGTGTTTCCTGCTAGGTAACGCCGCCTTATGTAAGTTGTTGTCGTGACTGTGAAATGGTAATGACTTCTGAGGTGAAAGAAGTAAAGAAGAAAGTGTGCTAAAGCAAACTTGGGGATAAAAAAACATCCATGTTTACTGAATAATATCCTCTGGATTTCTCCTTTCTCTGACTATTTCTGCTAATTTAAGAAGGCAGCTGTTGCCAAAGCTCTTATCATGCCTCTGTATTTCACTACACCCTCTGGATACTGTTGACCCTACAGTTTTTAATCACTGCAGTATCTTCTAATAATTCTCTTTTTATGCGGGGAATTCAAGTATATCTCTGGATGTCACCCCAATTTTCAGCGTGTCCCAGTACGAACCCGCTGAATTTAACCAAACTATCTCAATTTCTTGCCTCGCTTTGCTTTTTGTGAACTCGGTAAATGTCTTGCCGTGTCATTGGGAGCGTGGTTGGACTAAACTCTCATGCAAGTGCAATTACCTGTGATTAATTCAACGGCCAGATTGAAAAATCAACAGTCGTTTGGCTCCAGAGGATAAAGTTGAAGGTCATTGGACGAAGGACCTCTCGTTTGCACTTATTAGAATAATCAAGAGGCGTTTACCCAAGATCACCCGGGGGATGGCTCCACTGTGCGACAGTGTTTTATCTGCTCCAGAAACGGCCGGCGTTCCATTTCCACACCCCAGTGGATTGTCCTTGACTCTCAGGTTGTTGTTGTGAGCCGCTCTCTCTCCTCTTCTGCATTGCCTTACATACACTCCCACTCCTTATCTCCGCTCTCAAACCACCGACTGCAGAGCGGGAGCAGGGTGGGGGTGCGTTCAGTTCCACATTAGCACATTGTCCTCCTTTGATGTCCTGCCTCCAGTGAGACCCCGAGTGCAGAAATTGGTTACGTTGCAGGAGTGAGCGGCTCCCACGCCGTGGCGAGGGATCATCTCGAGTTCACACCGAGTGACCTCCACACAAAGGGAGCGCTGATTAAGTTCTACCTCGTCAGAAAGATTTCAAAAAGGTTCTCAGGCCTCTCTCTCTCTCTCTCTCTTTCTCTCTGTCTCGCTCTATCATTCTGACTGCCACTATTTTATTTTAAATTGAAAGCCAATGAAGGCAGGAAATACAGCAACTTTAACTTTAGATTGAAAGCTGCCCTGTGGGGTCTTCTTGTAAACAAGCGAAGTTATGTTTACATTCAGTTAAACTCTCCAGAAACAATCTTTGTGTCCTCGAGGCCCGACGAATCAGTCGAGTAACTCAGTTATTTAAAAAAGAAAGGAAGAAAATGCTGCTTCCTCGCAGGATTGTTTTCTTGACTTACTTGTGAAAGCACTGCAAGATTTCCTTTGGTTGATCGCCACATGGGGACCTTCACTTTACTGTGGGATTTGTTTGCCCCGACAGTCTGAACTCACTAATTCCTGTAAGACTAGCATTAGGAGGCAAATAAAAGTACCTAGTTAGTATAAAAAATTACACATTTTGTGGTGATTGGCTATTTGATGCTTTGTGTGTCTGTGAAGAGAAGATTGCTGAAGATTCTCTCACTTCTGCTGCAACATCAAACAAGTAAAACCTCAAATTGGATGCATTGCCAAATAAAGTCCTTCCGTCCTCGACACCTTGTTTACCCTTTTATGCAGATTAAGTTGGTGCAGAATTTCTCTTTGTGTTTGTCCGAGAGCAGGAGACGTAATCGAGGAAATACAGGCACCCAGCATGAAGCCATATTAACCTTCTGTGAGACCCTCGGGCTGAAACGCCTCCCCTGCTCTCCCAATGTATTATTTATCATTTGCTAATCAGTTTCAGATGATTTGATTAAGTTTTGCTTCGGAAGATGTGCATCAGGCACCAAAGGGTTAAGATCTATAGGGACTTGAGGAGATGTAATAGCAAGGTGCTTCTTCAAAGTCTCTTCTCAGTTCAGCTTCAGTGGTGTGTACAGTATTGAGAAAGTAATTTCTGGAATAGGAAATGGGGGGGGGGGGTCAGGCATTTATTTATCCACTTTGCTCAGGTACTAATCCAAATCTGGGTGGAATGAATTGCAAGGCGCACACAGACACGGCGGCGGCTCCTGTTGGCTGCAGCTTACATGTGATTGTGTCTTTTTCCTGCGTTAAGCAGCATTTGTTTCTCTGGAAAGTTCTAAGGCGACGGTCTCCACAGAGCACTGCGATCGAAAGAGAGTAAAAGTGAAGGAAATGTGCGACGGGAGAAAACGACAAATAGAAAGAGCCAGAGATATAAAGCGGAGGAGGGAAAAGGATAGGAGAGAGTGGCACACATTAAAAAAAAAAGGAGTGTTCAGTCCACTCTGGGGACTGTTTGGAGTGTGAAGCGGTTCAGTCTCTTTGAACACAAGCCAACAGGAATGTGTGCCGAGAAAGTGGCTCCTTTTTTAAAGTGGAGGGGAGATTCCATCTCACCTTTCTGCTCTCCCCCGTTTGCTCTGGTAGTTTAAATGCTCCCTAAAAGCCTTTTTTTTTTTTTTTTAAAGAGAAGTGTGATCTCTTAAAGCACCGTTTAACTTGGATTAATTGTAGCAGCGTCTCATCCACACGGTTGGGGGACTGCAGAGCCACTCTGAGGCTTTTAAACGTCGGCGATGACAAGCACACGGACTCCAATCTGAGCATCTCTTTGAATGCCTTCACAAAACCGCTCACTACTCTGGGCGACATTTCTTCTACGCAATGTTGTGACAACTGGGAATACTCCAGGACGACTGCGCTGACAGTGATCCGCCTTCACAACACACCGATTCCAAACCGACAGGAAGCTGTGCCTCCACGAGCACATTGCTGCCCTCTACGGCGGTGAAAATCTCCACAGGACTCCACGTAAAATGAAAAAACCAGGGCAGTGGATGCAGCCTATAAATAGAGCCCTGTGTTGAAACGTCTTTTGATTTGACACAAGCCGCGGTGGCTGTTTGATGCGCTCACAGACGCTGTCGGAATCCTCACAAATTAGGACACATACATTCGCGGGAATGGATGTGTCATTACGCCACAATGCCTCCATTTGATTCGATCGGATTTAATTAGACGCGATGTGTTTAGACGCCGCCATGTTTGCCTCCTGCATGAACAGCCGTCGACCATCCGCGTGCTCAGTAATGACAGAACCTCACGATGAATGCACATAAAAGGCAAATCAATGGAGTGATTAATCAATTAATACTATAAATATCCTCTCAGGATCTAACGGTGTGTATGGACTTGACGAGCAGGTGCTGGAAGTGCTTCACAAAATCACACAAGGCCTTGGGTTCTGCAGGAAAAAGCAGGCTGCAGCTCCACTCAGAACAACCTGAAATCTGAAATATTTGACGGTCAATGGCCTCATTTGGGGAATAAGCTTTCTAAAACCATGAGATTGTCATTTCAGACTGATATATTTCAGTAAATATAACTGCTGTTTTAGAAAGATGAAGCCACAACCCGACACCGAGTTAAATCTGAGCAGTCTGCTGCAAAATGGCTTCAAAGTGAGACCATGAGAGTGAATCTGTGAACACAGGCTGGAGGCTGCAGGAAGGGAAGCTGCTGTTCATGAGCTCTGTGTTATCCTTTTACTCTTCTGGCGTAATTGAGATTGAATTTCAGCCGTTTAAGGCCCTTGAATCTGTCATTTGACTCATTTTGCCACCTGTGGATCAGTGGAAGTGTGTCTTACCAAAAGTTGTAACTTACAAATACTAGCACAAGGGAACCTCACCAAGAAATATTGGAAAATACTTGTTTTATTATGAGAAGGACACTTGAAGTGTGTATCTTTGATACACCTGCTATGATACTGAATGGAAGGTATTTTTCAAAGGAAAGAACATAAAAAAGGGAACGCCAACAAAAAGTTGTAAATCGTATCAGTAATATTTCTAAAATACTTTTTATTAACCCACATTTCTCAACATTTTATCCAAATATTTGATGTTTATTTGAAAGAATGTGTAAAACAGAAGCTAGGATGTTACTTTGTTTTTTATTTTCAAATGAAAAATGGTCAAAAAATGTCAAAAATGGAACAAAAACCATGCAAATCAATGGATGGAGTCCTTGGCCGCCTCCATAATGATCTATTGGCTGACCCTCCTGAAGAATGCCCTTGAGAAAGCCTCTATTTACCCCCCCACCCCCTTTTTATGCATGCATGTGATGGAGCATATCCAAGTGCTTCTTTCTTCTCCCCGGCCTTCATCAGCCACATGTTTTAACATGAAGTATAATGTGGCTCACACACTGCTTCGTCTGGATGTACTTAGTTTGCCCTCTGCCTGTTTACCCACGTTGGCTTTCAAAGATTAACCCCTCGCGGGGTCGTCTGTGTCGTTTCAGCCTCCGCTGCGTCTCAAACATGTGATACAGCGACGGCCGCCTGCCAGTGCTGCCGTGTCACGCTGACACTGTGCGACGCCATGGGGGATTCAGGAAAACTATCAAGTGCTCCTGAAATTGGCTTCCAAATGAGAAGTGGAATAAGAAAAAAAGCAGCTGGAAATAGTCCATAATGGGACTAAGTTCCACCAACCAATTGGTTTGCTTTGAAAAAAGCCAATGATTGCTTGAAATATTTTAGTATCCTGATTATTTATTTTTTTGATCCCCTCTTGGACTGTGAAGTGAAGTGTTTTTAAAACCACGCATTGCTGCCGGGCTCGCCTCGTGCACGCTCACGTGCACACTCTCTTCTGAGGCACGATACGTTCTGTGCAGATGGGCTCCCAAAGACAAACACGTTCACGTCTTTCATGACTTATTTATTTCCTGTGAGCGCAGCCAATAACTGTCTGCGAGATGAGATGAGAGAACTGCTATTGATTCCGGATTGATTATCCATTGTGCCACTATGTAGATGGACAGCAGAGCTTCCTGCAGAGATCCCCTGCCTCCGTTGCCCTCTGACCACCCACCTTGTTGCTCTGCCTTGTTATTACTGTGTTGCCGAAGCCCGGGCTCCATATCACCAGTCAACACGAGCAAGTCATCCTGCCCAAGGATTACCCACGTAAGCCGTCATGCTCAGCTGCACTGCAGATGTGCTTCTGCTTTGCTAAACCCTTTATAATTGCATTTTTTTATTTACAGAATTCCTAAATTTCACACAGCAGCATGCGGATCATGGGTGCAGCTCGGTATAGACCCTATGGATGCATGCATTTTTAAAACCAGTCGATCGTGAGGTGGAAAACATTGATTATTGTGATTCCTCCTGCGCGATTTCTAGTGGGGAATAAATGAGGCTGTAAAAACAATGTCAGACGTTGAAGGATGAGATCTGGCACTAATAGAGACATAAAACTGGACAAGATGGTATAATGCATACAAAATAGTATTACTAAGAACTAAGAAGGAATCCCTAGTTTTATGTGCTTGTGAAGAATTGTGAGGAAACATAGGAGATTTTTACTGGTTTCTGTGATCGACTTGACTTTAACAAATCTATGTATTTGAAAGAGAACACCAATTAAAAGATTATTTATCCAAGGTCCAGTACCTGAAATGTCCGTCAGAAATCAGGATTCTGGCATCTTGTTTTCTAGATATTGAGGATTCACAAGACTTGCTAAATCTATAACTTGTAACAAAAATCTGACATTAAATTAAATTGAAAAATTGCATATGTTTATAAGAAATGCTTCATAGGGTTTGTTTGCAGTGGAGTAAAAAGGTTGCACTTACACATTTACAAACTATGCGTTGTTTGGCCAAATCTCCGCCAGCCTGATTACTCACTGGGCTTCTTTTGTGTGTTCTGATCTGTAATTTCCTCTCAAGCGCTGTATCTTTCGTCAAGTGTAATGACTACCGTTTGTATCCTGCCATTACTCAACGCTTCACGTCCACATCGAGAGAAGCTCCTTTCAAGTGGAGGATTCATGTTTGGAAAACAGTCAACATTCTCCTCTAACTCCCAGCACAAGCTTGAAACTGAGGCCGAGCTCGTCTCCCAGGAAGCATTTCAATCTTGACTCGGTACAGAAAATGTGTGATTGTTTGCGACACAATTAGTCGTGACAATTTGATGCACACCTCGAGGGGTGGCTGCCACTCGCCCCGCCCTGCCGACCTTTTTTTTTTGGAGGGTTCAGCGGCAGTGGAGGCGACAGCTCGCGGCCCAGACTGTGGTCGGAGGAGCTTTTTAACGTCAGCGTGCCCCGCGGGTCAGCTTGATGAGCAAACATTAGTGAGGTATTCAAGAGAACACCGTGTCATCGTGAGATATAATGAGCTGCGCTGCCTGCGGCGCTTCGTCTGCCTCTTGTCATGGCATCCAGATACATTTAGCATATTAATGACTTACGGTTAACGGACACATTTGGCATGTTAATGAGATGCAGATCATGTTTGTCTGTGTGCTTAAGGGAGATGTGAGCAGCTTTTTTTTTTTTTTTTTTAAATGAAACTAGCTGACTTGTCAGAGTGACCAACATATTAATGAGCGAGGCGATCACAGGCTGCAGGTTGCTCACTAAGGGGAAGCTGCTCTGCGTCGGCAGTCAAGCTGTCAGCATAACAACCTGCACCAGCGATTAGAAAGAGGCTTTCTTCATATATCTGACAGTACGAGAACAAAAAACTTGTAGTTGAGTTGTTATTCAAATCTTAGAAAAGCACGTGGTTAAACTGGTCTCCAGACACAGAAACGATGGCGCTAACCCAGACGTGACATCACGTCTTCATCTCTCTGTGATAACTGCAAATCAGAGTCCCACAGGAGAAGGAAATACGACACTCATCTGGTGCTTAAAAGCCCCTGAATGCTGAGTATCGCTCTGGCCTCATTTCTGATTCCTCACAGTGATACTGTGGCCTTGTTAGAACCGCCGTCTTTACTAACGACTACTTTATGCAGTCAGGAAAGAAGAAAGGCTTGAATAAGCATCCTCATTTGAGCTGAACTATCCATTGAGCACGGGGTCATGGTTAGGGTGTGTCTTTATTATTAGTTAAACTGATTTGAAAATTAAAACAAAAAAACCTGGCATAATGGAGCTGAAAATGATTAAAAACAAAAAAAAAAGAAATAAAATGACCTTGGTTGGAGTTGTACATGAGAGAGATGCTAAGTTTAACTCAGAAATGGAATTGATTAGTGCGGCAGTGACCTGGGGGAGCGGTGTAAGAGTGGCCGGCGTGGCCACAGCAGTGGCACTTCACTGCAAATGAGCTCCTCCACTCGAGTGGCCACCTGCTGCATACCGATGGCGCTGGGAGTGATGTTTCACTTCAGCGCCGTCGCGGTTTTTCAGCAGGTGCATCATGTTCTTAGCAGTCACAGTAACAGGATCTACTCTTAGAATTCACTGTCACCACCCACATTCAGGATTTCTTTTTTTTTTCCTCTTCTCCCCCTTTCCCTGCTGCCAACACTGATAAGAGACAGCAGGTAGTATTTCCTCCCGAGGCTTTGCAGGTAGAATACACAATGATCAAATATTGCACCCCGGTTTTCACACTGGTGTTTACCCTTTATTTTCTACCGGGATCTTTTCTTAGACTGCTCTGATTTTGATCTTATTGTTGTTCCTGTTGAGGAGGTATGCACCAGCTAGCGTTTTCCTCTGCCCCAAAGCCTTCTGGGGACCTGATATACACCAACTTTCCAGAATAATTCAAGTCCAACAACACCCTGCACTCCTGGAAATATCCTCCGCTGTCTGCTCCCAATCAGCTGGATGATTCGTTTCCACCGTGGAGTCGGTCACTGGAAGAACATTTTTTAAATTCAGCTACAAAGGAGGACTATTTCCCAGACTTTCTGCAATCATGGCTTCTTGTTTCTTCTTAATCAGCCAAGAAAAAGATCTATCCTGGACAGATAAATCACAGCAGGCTGCAGAATAGTTTTATGGGCCTCACTTTGTGCACCGATAAGGTTTTTCCCTTTTCTTTTCTTTTTTCTTTTCCTTTTCTTTCTTTTTTCCTTTATTTCTTTTCCTTCCCCACCTATTAGGTTGACCAGAGAGTAATTTACAATCTGTAGATCTGACAAAAAAAACAGCAAAAGTTCTTCCATCACCCAATTTCAATGAAGATCCTTCTTAATCTTTCTTTGTTTTACAACAGTTTTGATCTTAGCAGCGTTTCTGATTCAGAAAATGCCCCACAGGAGGTTCCAGTTACTCTTTAGTGTGAATCACATTGAACAGTTGCTGGCACACCAGAGTTTACGTCAGACCACGTGTGGGACGTCTCGCTCCTTCAAATTCCTGACAGCGGGTGACGAGTGAAGGAATCGCAGGTCCAGTTTCGTATCCTTTCAGTCTCCAGTTAAAGTAACACAAGGTCAGACACGTCTGTGCCAAGAACGGTTGGAGTCCATCGTGTTGAAGAGTCTTCAAACGGTGGAATAACGGCTCTAGAAACTCGGCTCTAAGTGACGGATTAAGTAGGTGGTTGATCCCATCTTTGCCCTGCTGTTCATGCCGTGATTCCACTTCTTGGCATCGGTGTGTGATTCTATGACAGATGGAGGTGGTAGCAAAGGACCAATCGTCTTCTCAGTCTTTGCTCGATCAGTTTGAGAAACGATACCATGACTCGCAAACTCCCGTCCGTAAAGTTTGAAGCATATGGTTGTTTCTTGTCCTTCGACTTCCAGTTTGATCTGACGAGACTCTGTTTTCCTTCAGGGAGCGACTGATTTAGTTAGTCTGCATTATGTTGGAAACCCTTCCCTGAACAGAGAGGGGATCCACTGTTCACTCTTCACTGGAGTTATTGAGTATTTCTCTTTGAAGTAGTGACATGAATAATGGTCTACTTTGTAATTTCTTATGAGGCGTCACAGCTGGTCACCGGATTTGTAGAGAAAAGCTTTGGGACACAAGCTTAATTGTTTACAATCAAATCCCCTTGAAGTAATTGGCAACAGCAACAACAAACCAGGAAAATCAATCTGTTTAAAAGTGGATGTTGCTCCTTTATAAAAGGATTAAAAGATATTGTCCATTCTATTTTGCTTTTTGTGTAACTACCCTGGTCCCTGCACAAAGTTGTTTTCATTGTTTGCTACAATGCAAGTCTTTCCATAATTTAAAATCAATATCCTTCCACAACGGAGGCGCAAAGTGTTTTTGGATAATACAGGATACAAACACAAGACGAGGGGAAAATGGAAAGAAGATTATGTCAGGTACAACAGAGGAGTGCGCGGGCAGAGTAACACGATGCGTTTATGACAATAGCAGCAATTCAGCCGCTCCATCACCGAGGATGGAAATTAACTTGACATTTCTCGGACAGCACAAATTGAAACATCAGCGGCGGCGCGGCCTCCCGCGAAGCAAAGAGAGGCTTTTCCCGCGACGTCATTTGTTTATACAGAAACTCTCAGCAAGCGAAAGGTCGGGTGCTTTTGAATCAACATTACAGAGTGGATTTACGGGCTTTGGGTGTCGTTATCCGCCCGAGTTTTTCACATCTGCAGAAAGCACTCGAGTACGGTCCGACTGGAGATAGAGGCTTCACAGGGCTGCAAAAACAAACACCATCAATTCCCCGATTTGATTGCTCTTCTATTCTTTTCCCCACTACTATGACATTTATATTAATAATATACCCATTTGCATTCAGTGGCGTCCTTCTGAAGGGGCTGTGCACTGCATATCATCGCAGATTGATATTCACGTCTTGGAGGCAGAATACAGGTTTGGATGAGTCCCTGTGCTCTCTCTCCCAGTGGTGTCTAATGAGATGCAACATTCATAAAAATACCACAAAAACACATTACTGTTTGTGGGTGTGAGCCGTGCATCCATATTCTTTTATTTATTTGTTTTTGCACTTTTTGGGGAGGTTTTAATTTTTGGTTCTTTTTGTTTTGCTTTTTTTACTTTGCGGATGATGCATTTGTTTGCACGTCTGTCGGTCTGCAGTTAGAAATGGATGGATGGACAAGCAGCTCACTCAAACACATCTGCAGTTTAATTGCTCAAACGTTGGCCAGGCAGGGCAGAAACAACAAGGTCAGCAGTTCAAATCCCACAAGCCGGTTTAAAAAAAAAAAAAAAAAGAGTGAAAATCTGCAGCGAGACGGTGAATGTGAGTCATTCTCGCCTCCCCTATGTGGTCTAAGTGCTTCCTGTCAAGGCTCAAGCCCGATTGTTATGAGATTAGCCAGTTTAAATAAGTTCTACATAATTCTCACCACTTCACCTCTCCCCGGCCCCCGTCCCGCTCCACGCTGAGCCCCACGCCGCAGGAAGCGGCAGGTGAATCAGCAGCAGGGTTTATAATCAGCTCTTTTGCTGTGTGTGTGTGAGCGAAGGTCTTGGATATAATTGTAATGGAGATAATGTCAGGGCTCGCGCTGCAGCAGACACCGTCGGAGGGTTAATTCGTCAGAAGGAGGAAAAAATACATCATCACCCATCTTCCCCATACTTGTTGTTTGTGCCACATCAAAGTAGAGTCAATAAAGAACAACCTCAACAGATACGTGCTTGGATCTGATAAATTCACCATCTGTTGACATTAAGTGAGGAGCAGTAGCAATATAGAGAATGATAAAGGTTAATATATTGCATATCAACATGGTATTTAAAAAAAGCCCATGGTGATGAAAGATTTAACACTGTTTGTTTGTTCTTTTTTCATTTTCACCTTCCAGCTTCTTGTGGAGACTTCACACACAGCCACTGATTCCAAGATGACGTGAGGACAGACGCCATTTATTATACCGAGACATAAAGGCCTCCGGTAGGATTGCTGTCACGTCACTTTACAAGCAAACAAACAACGTGTTAATCAAACACGTATAAATAGGAGTTATTGTTAAAAGAGGCGGCAGAAAAGCTCTTCAGTAAAATAGCATTATAATATCCATTGAGCAAAAAAAGCCATAAATTCAATGGAACTCCCAAAACTTGACTTGTTTAAACTTCATGTGAAAATGTCTATATTTTATAGCACAAACTTTTTAATACTTTTTGCCATTTTTGAGACTTTGCTGAACATCGTGGCCTGTTTCAGATTACACAATGACTGGGAGTCATCAAGCATTCCAAGGCAGATGATTTTGAAATGTGTCACAGTCTGGAGAAAAGTTCTCATCTGCCTGCGAACAACGAGTGAAGCAGCTCCTCAATGTTTTGCAAATTGTTTTTCCTGACACGTCGTCTCGCAGCAGATAATTTTCCAGCAGAAGCGCCACATTATGGGCTCATTCCAGCAAACTGAGGCGAGCATCAACATTAACTTGTCTCTCGTGAAACACACAGTGATGCTATGAAGGAGTTGGTCATTTAGTAAAACTGAACATGTAATCCAGACTGATCGCTGCTTGTTGAAAAAAAATAATTGAAGCAATTTATCAAAAAAAGAGCAAACGAGGGAGCATGTGCATGTATTTTTTTTTTGTCTTATGTAATACAATCAGAGAGTAAGTAGTGGCAACGCCGGAGAGCAGAGGATCATATCTAAGCTCATCGCAGCTTTTCTAGAGCTATGCAGAGGAAAGAAAACTGAGTGACTTGAAGTTGACTTCATCTGTGCACTGCAGTCTGAACTAATTACCACGCAACAACGTAGAGGAGAAATTCCTGCCTTTCTCCTTATTTGGAGCTCACTGGTGCGGCCGGTCGAACCTCAGTTTACAGCTTCCTGCGAAGATTTCAGGAGGTTTAAAGAGTAAACTCCACCACTTTTCATAATCAAAAGCAGTATTATTTTGTCTTTTAATCGCCCGTAGTTTATCTGCCCTGTTGAGAAACAATAACACCCTCTAATTGCCTATTATTTTTATGACATCTCGATGCTTTCAAAGCCAGTTAAGCTCGAGATCAGTTCTTTTTATTGTAGCTCGTAGCAGTCTTTAAATTAATTTTACCACAGGAATAAAACCTGTGATTTCTTGGTCTCAATCATCGCGTACTGTTGAAAATAGAGTGCAAGGGGAGGAAAGCGCCGCAATTTGATCAGTTTAAAAACATTAAAATATTTAGAGATTTCCCTTTTGGCTTCTGTAGCAGTGACGTACGTCGATGACGTGATGATATAACGGGGTAACTATCATATACTTGTGTTTATACTGACCCATGCAGTCAGACGTGAACTCCCTCTCATATATATTCATTAGCTCAATCAGTCTCATGAGCATCCTTGAATATTATCTGGAGTGCGAGCATTAAATGCTTGTCAGGCCCGGGTGAAGTGTAATAGCAGGCGTGTCGTATGGATTCCCGTCGGTCCGAGACACTTCCTGATTCACCGCGTGTCATTTCTGTCAGCCGAGCGGAAGCGTTCATCAATATTTCCCGCATGCATTTTTCACAACAGAGGGGCCGCGCATGGCCGAGATTATCGAACAGCATGAAACATTCATGACGCGCTTCCGTCTTTGGTGGGATTCATTAGCGCCGGCGGCACGTGACGTTTTGCTCCACAGCTTTTCCCGGCACTTTCTGCGACGGCGCGACGGTCGAAGCTCTCGCACATTAAAATGGTGTCATAATTTACAGGTGTCACATTTGCATAAGCGCAGCGATAAGGTTTTGATTTTGGAGGATGAGTGAAGGGCAACGTGACGGCAGGATTTACGCTCCTGCATGTGGAGTGTGACTTTAAAGTTGACGATTCTGTCTGCGTTTGCCCAAACCAGCAAGTATTATGACACCGCATGCTCGCAGGCGCATCCTGTTGTCAAAATTCCCCCCCCCAAAACAGACGTCGCAGCGACTGCGTTACGTAACAAATCTTTGTTGTGGTTGCTGTCATCGTCTGCTGCAGCTGCCCGGGAGGAGGAGGCTGAGAAACCCCCTCAAACTCACTCGGACATATTCCGGGCGAGAGCGCCACAAATAGACGTGCTGGAGGAGAGTGCTACAAGCAAAGCGCTCAGGTTAATGACTGAATGAATTATTCATGTTCAGGTTTTAAGTGAAATGGGGAAGTCTGAGTAATCTGGCGGCCACAAATTCAAATTCTCCTTTTGTGATTTTCAGAAATTGACACACATTTTGGGATTTCTGGTTCTTTTCCGTCTTTGTGTATTGACCCCAGTGAACAGTGAGCCGACCATTCTGATTTTACTGTATCTTTAAGACTTTACTGACAAGCTTGATAGGATTTCTATAGATTTAATTGCTTTAGAATTTTGGGGAAAATATGCAACAAATGAGAGTTTATGCTTATTTTTCAGTACCATTATTGAATGATGTGACTGCGGATGTTCTGGAAGTAACCATTGTGACTACAGTATGTGTACAAATATATATTTCTCTGCAGGGACAGGACTGAAAGAGTTAAAATGTTAACACACCCATATAAGTGTGTTATCTCCGTTTGGTGTACTCTACCTCATGTGAAGGACCAAAACCTGCTGCGTTTGTCAGAAATGGTGCAGACCTCTGCTGCAGTCTGATTAAAGCAGGTATGATGAATGGATGTTTTCAAGTTGATCCGTATTAAAAAATGAAGATAAAAGAGCAATAAGTCGATGGAGGATAAGAACAAATAACAGGAAGCTTCACGGCTACATGTTTTAGTAAAAAAACAGAGGATAATGAATGTAATGATGCAATACAGACGATCTGAAATGATAAATGTTGGCGTGCCTCAGTTGCACAAACTTATTCTCGGCGCTCTTCACGGCACTGTGTAGCATATTATGCAAAAGACACAGGAAGTCTGAAGACATTTATCAGACGTGTGATACATGATATTCAAATTCAAATCCAAAAGCCTTTATTGTCATTGTTGTAAAAGACGAACAATGAGATTGAGTGGCAGCTCCCTGGTGAGAAACACAGAATAAATACAAAACAAAAACACAGAATAAATACAAATTTATAAAGATAAAAGATTAAAAGAGGTAGATCTGCGGCGATAGAGAAGGTCACCCATAAAGTGCATGGAGCAATAAAGCATATGTGTGGAACACGGTGGCCTCCTCTCGATTGTCCACTCCCGCAGACGTGAAGTGTTCTTGGGCCTCCGGTGGACGTCACACTGCCTTGCTTCACAAACATTGTTGTTGTGCCTCTGACTGACTGTGAAGTGCTCTTTTGATAGCTCGCTCTGAGCCCAGTTCCCCTTTCTTTTGTGGCAATCTGAAGAGGAATCCACTTTCCTTCAAATGTAATTAGTTGTGCCGAGTCTCGGTCGCATGTGAAGTGGGATTCCCACTGTAATTCAGCCCTCCCGCAGAACGCAGCCTTGTAATATTGGAGGACTGAAACAGGCCAGGTCCTGGTGTGGCGTGTCGGTTGCATCACCTGATGATTTCTTTTTCCTGCCCTCTTTCAACCCACCAAAGATCAAACATACACGTCCCTTCATTTGTGGATTTACCTCAACGGGAGGCTTTTGCATCATATTCTACCCCCTCGCCTTTAAAAATCAACCACCCACTCCACACACACACACACACACACACACACACACACACACACACACACACACACACACACACACACACACACACACACACACACACACACACACACACACACACACACACACACACACACACACACACACACACACACACACACTTCATCATCCGCTGCTGGCACACGCCACCTTTCTCCCCCCGAAGCCTCCTCCCTTGTGCAGTTTTAACTTCAATGGGGTTAGAAACACAATTACCTCATCTTCCCTTGAAATATAATCTGTGACCGTAAAGAAAAATGAAAAAGGGAGAGAGAGAGAGAGAGAGAGAAAGAAGGAGAGGGAGAGAGATGATGGCGAGCAGCAATGAGGGCAGGTGTAAGGGAGATAAGGAACGTTAGCTGTGCTCATAAGATGATGATTCAGAAAAGGAACGGCGGGGAACAGAGTTCAAATGGGCTGAGCTTTCAAACAGCTCCTTAATCATTCCCACCGTGTATAGCCTCTTATGGCGTGCCAAAAACCTCTGCAGGAGGGGAGGATGATTCCTGAATATAAAACTGAGGAATAAAGATCTGGATGGAGTTATATCCTGCACCACGCAGACGCCACGCTCCGGCGTGGTGCATGCTACATGCTACATGCTATCAACCCGCAGCCGTGAATGAAAATATTAGAAAGAATCAATCTGCTCAGTCTCAAAGCGCCAGGGACTCCCAAGGCTTTTCCAACCAAATGAGTCTGAACTTCAGAGTTTCTAATGCTTCCATGATGTGGCGTCACACAATAAAGCCTTTTCGAAATGTGTTTGTTACATAACATATGCAAAAAGAAAGTATAAAGTCTTGACTGTGAGTCACGTCCTCAGAGGAAACTCTCACAGACACAACAGCAGCTACACTCTTGATCTAACCATCTATATTATTATTATTGTTACTGAGTCACACTTAGTGAATCCATGTTCAGTTTTTTTATTTACAATCAGATGAATCACTAAGTATTAAACGGGTAAAATAAGTAAACAAGCTTTTTAGTAAGGTGGATTTTTTTTCCTCACAATTTTAGCTTTGATGTATTTAGTATTGCATGTTTTCTTTTTTGTTTATTTGCTTAGTTTTATTTTGGTATTTGTTGTTTTTTGTTTCATTTTACTTCTTTGGTGTTTTATTTATTCCCATTTTATCTATTATATATTTGAATATATTTCCTGTTTGTCTTTTATGTTTTCACGTATGTTCTCCGTTTTTTTGCTGTAATTTCTGTTTTGTTTTTTGTTTCATACCTTATTTACTTTTCTCTCTTCATTTAGTCTGTTTTTGGTTGTTATTTGGAATAATTTTATTTCATTTTTATGTTTTTATTTTACATTCAAAAATTTTATATATGTTAGTCTGTGCTTTGCTTCGTCTCCTACCAAACATACATATTGACATACTAACATATTAAATGTTTGCAGTCAAACCAAATCAAATTAATCAATTAGGCTCAAAAATCAACATTAGATAAATAAAATCATCACATCTAAATGGCAACAAATGAATAATCTCAATATCTTTTATGACTAGTTAGGTGGGATGAAGAGTGTTGGACCAGAAATGTGCCACATCTGCCTGAAAAGTATGACCTTACTCTGAAAACTGCTGTCAAATGCATCATGACTCCCGTTTGTGGGCTGGAATAGAAGGAAACAGACGAGAAGCAACTACAACATTGAAATAACAGGAATGCGATGAATTAATAGCATGAGCAAATGATGACCAGCGTCACCTGAATTCACATGGATGAATAGATTGGAACTCAATGAACTGAGACTAAAAACAACCAGACTTTTATTTTTTTCTCCTTCCACACGCTCCGCTGTGCTTGGCGTGTTTCTATTGCGAGGAGCCAGACAGGCATTTGAAGCATGTTGTTTCTGTTCCCTCCACTAATGGAGCCGGTCCTCATGGTCCTTTAAGATCAGAGGAACTTACACATAACGTGTTTTTTAACCTCCATCCTGCAGGAGGGTTATAAAATGTAAGTTTCTCGATGAATTTCTTAGCCATCTTCATTCATGCAGATCGACTCTGTTGGCTTCCTGATTGGGTTCAACCTGAAGGGATTCAGAAACAATTCTTTGTGTTTTCACCCTTAACAGCGCTAAGTGAATTAAACTCAACATATGGAGTCACTTTACACCCCTCCCATGCGCTGGCTACTCAGGTTTGGCTGAGGGAATGAAAATAACACAACAGAAAAACAAATCCTGTGTCACATTCGACACACTTGACAACACAAGATCGAGCCTCGCTCAATTAGGATCATTTTCCATGGAGCTTAATGCTAATCCAGTGCCACCAGAGCCAGACCCCTGCGCACATATTTAATGCATGTTCATGTACAGGAGAGGATCTTCAAAGCGTCATGCGTCCCACAATCCACCCCGTCTACCCCGAACGTCGACTCAACACTGTTCCAGAATGACTCACACAGCTGGAGACTAAAAATAGCTTCTAAGTCTCCCTCCTTACCGCGCAATCTCTCCCTCTTATCTCTTTACTCACTTCTGCTTCTCTCTCTTCTCCTCTTCTCCTCTGACTCTCTCTATCTCTCTTTCTCTCTCTCTCTCTTTCCATCTCGCTCCACATTTTCCACACAAATACCCCAAACTGGTGAATTAGAGTATGAATCATCAGTGTCCTCTGGACAAAAAAAAAAAAAAAAAAAAAAGCAGAAAATAACGCAGGAAGAGAGAGGGAGAAAAAAGGAAAAGATGATGTAGCACAGCTGAGAAATGATGAACTTGGAATATAGGTCATAGCGAGATGATGCTATCAAAGCTTCAAAAGGGAAGCAATATGGTTTGCGTCCATGTTTGTTGTTATGCAAATAACCTACTTTCTCACTGTGCAGTTTTATCGTCCACAAAAAGAAGGAAATCAGAGTTGATCCTGCAGTGCGTCCAGTGGCAGTGGAAAAACACGGCCTCCGAGTGGCCGTCTCACCTGGGAGCCGCAGAGTACAAGCTGTGTGCTTGTAGCGACGGTCACTGAGCTGCTCCAACACACTCAAAAACACCCTGACAAGTGTTGGCCGGCGGAGGACAGAGCGTCCCCACGCAGGCCGGCCCGATGTTATCAATCACTCAGGCGGCCATTTCCATTTGCCATCACGGACGAAAACCTGCAATTAAAATCCCTCCGCTGCCCCGAAGGGCTTCGGGGTGCGTTTGAGGTGCGTCAAAGTGGGTCAGCTTCTGCAGGACGCAGATCAGTATTGATCAGCAAGTTTTACAGATGCAGCATTACACCGATCAGCTGTTTCATTCATAACCTCTGCAGCGTTGGACTGACTCACGATGACCCTTGTAGCATCCAATAACATCTATTAAGGACAATAAAATTATGACTTGTAACGAATTAAATTCAAGTTCCGCACAAAACATCCAAGAAATGATCATTATCAGCGGCTCTTCCTACATTTCCATGGATTTTTAATGCTACTTTAATAATACAATAGCTTAATTTTTGTCTAAAGATTTTGGCTTTTCACATTTAATACGTTTGAAATGGCCACATTTCTTTCATTATTGGCGTTAGGTATTATGTTGTTACTGTTAGCTGTTTCACTCTCCAGATGTTCTCCATGAGTATGCAGCCTCTCAGTAAATGTTAAAGGCTTTATGGACAATGTTGCTACACTTCTTGATACCAGCATTCCTCTCCTCACTTTATCATCCCTTGTCTGTTGCTTTCACTCTCCTTGTGTTGGTAGTAGACACATAAATGCAGGACCCCCATTGCACCATTATAGCTTTTAATCATTTGTGTTCTATAGTGTCCTCTGATGTGCTATGTCCTCTGTCCTTGGACATGTTTTCCACATATATTTGTCATGCTGCCATGATAAAATGCACCATTGCTGAGATATATCATTTTGAGTCTGTTCCATGTGGTTTAAAACTATATATTTGTCCTTTTTTTACTGCTCCTAGACCTGGATCCACTTATCTGGATGAAAAATAAATAATATTTAGAAGTTTTAAATGTGTCTATAAATTAAAAAAATAAATAAATAAAAACAATGTTGTGGCTGATTGGCCGCGAAAGTCCCATTACAATTAAACACACACATATAAGTTTATGTGAGTACAAATATAGAAGTGTGTATGTACAGTATGCATGTACCATTAGGTTTGAACAGTTCAATAAAACGAAACGAAAACGATCAATAAAATATAAACATTAAAATGTAGTTGTTGACGGCTGTGGATTAAACCCTTGTGAGATTATGTGATCATATAATAGAGTGTTCAGTAACTGTAGAAGAAGGACATTGACCCCCGCTGCTATGTTGTTCCATACCGTATCAGATATTCACAGGTGTATCTGCAAAATGCAGAAAAACATTGTCATTGTCTCAGTTTATAATCCCACTCAGCTAATGCTGATGGTTAAATATATGTCGTCCGCTCTCCCCGAGTCACCCCTCCAGTAACTCCCCCATAGGGAAACTGCACGAAACGACGAGGTGACAATGACTTCCCTGCAGGGAGAGGGAAACTCTGCTGCACACGTGTGGGGGAGTTGGTGGGGGGGTGGGGGGGGGGCTTTGAAAAGGCCGAGGGACCAACGGGGGAGTCGGGTCGTCACCTGAACTGACCTTGACCGAGGATTGGCTGTTTCTGTATCTCTCCGGCTCATAACCATGGCAACAGCATATTAGTTGGTGATTCCTGTAGTGCAGGGTTTCCACATATCTTGACGTTCAAGTTAAAAGCCTTCAAATGTCTGGAAACGTGAGGGCAGAGGCTTGGATAAGCATTTATTACAAATTAGCATTTATTGTAGTGTTAATCGGTTATATTGGTATTACTATTTATCTGTACTTCTAAAGTTATCTTTGGCAATTCATCAATTCTCCATTGGCTTGTATTTTATTTTGGTGTTAAAAAAAAAATTTAAAATTAAAATCACCTTCACAATATGACGTCAGTGTTAATTCTACATCGCTAAAGCCGTTAGCCTTCATTCATCCCCGTCAACGGTCACTGAAAAAGGTGTAGTTACCACGTAGGGCCACTAGTGGGTGCACATGCACGCAGGGAACAAACTAATATAAACATTAACAATGGGAGTACACGGATGTTCGACACTCTGGAGGCCACATTTGTTGTTGTCGTCCATCTAGTCACGCAGTGTGCAGAAGAACTATTTACTAAGGCTGTGGTGTGCATGCGCAGTGGCAGCGTTTCCGCCGTCTGCACACAGACGGAGTCGGAGCGTTGTCAAAAAGTTCCACCTTTGGAGCTGTTTGCAGTGGCTCCGACCACCGTTGTCATGTAAACACCCACAAACCAAAAGTTTGGGGGCCTCGGAAAGCTTCTCCCACCTCGTTCAAGGACTCAATCCCTGCTCTGCTGTCGAGGCCTGAAACTTTTCCATCTTGTTTTTGCCATTATAGACATGTTATGCGTTTGCGTCTATTAGTACGTCTTGATGTTCTGCCCCCCTCCCAGCCAAGATGATTTGCAGCCATGCGAAACCTTCTTAGTATCTACTTACTTGGTGTATTTCTGCATGACTGGATCTTCTTTTCTTTCCCGAGCTTGTTAATGGCTCCACCCTTGAGAAATTTCTAGCACAGTATGCATTAGGATCTCATTCACTCCCAAAATACGATTAGTAGGCAGTTCCGGTTGCTGAGTGTGTAATTACACTAGCTGCTGCCTTAGTAAATCAGACATTAATTTCACACAGATTGCAAGTGCACGTTGCATGAAAGGCACGGTGAAATAGCCGCAACACCTTTTCCACATATGTAAACCAGGTCCTGGGTGACCTTGTTGTTCTGGGTTATTTGTTTCAGGGCTGTAATGTGTTTGTGCTTGTGAGGCGGCGTCGGCCATCTTCTTAAACTGAGTGTAAAGGTCAGCGCCGTAACGCTGTGGGCGACCTCTGTTCTCCCTTTGCTGATGAGACCAATTTAAGGTTTTGTTTTGTGCAACACTTACACCAGATAAATAGTGTGTAGCGTGCACGGGAGAGAGCAACAGTGCTCACTAACTAGCTCCCCTGTTGCTACAACAGTTGGTGGAGCAATCAATAAAGCATGCAAGGCTCTGCTTGGGGATTTATCAGCAGGACTGGATCCATCTTTGACCAATCAGGTGGCTTGGATGACGGTACCTGTTGCGTAAATTATCCAAACGTCCAGAGACAGTCGAGTCCGGCAGCAGACTTCGGATGGACAGACACGTTGGTGAATTCTTTCTGCCTCTCAGGATGGGGTGTCTGTTCTTCGCCGAGGTTCCCACTCACAGCCACTTCCTGTCCATTTTTGACTGCCGCTGCGCCTGTCAGTCTTCCGATTCGGAGGAAAATGGTCGCAGCCGTGTTATCCGTCCCAGAGACAGTTTGACTTGACAGGCCGGCTCAGAGAGGCTGCGGGAGGGGCCCGGCTCGCTCGAGCAGCGGCGTAATCGGCCTCTGTCAGGCAAAGACTCGGAAACTTTCACGATCTGATGGGTCTTGAGGGAAATTTCATCGTTCAGTGAAATTAAGTATACGTCCGATCTTTAGGAAGAAATGAAACCCCCAGCTCTTCCATGAACATCACTTTCCTAGATAAGGTGCTGTCTGCATTCTGCTGGGAGCCGTCGGATTCAAACTCCACTTGACGTCACTTATTCAGCTTATTGTCCTCGCCAAAACTCTTACAAGTTTACCGACCGCGGTTTATTAAATCTTCCATAAATGGTCTTCAAAACCGATTAAAGAGAGCTCAACGTTTCAGAATTGATTCTCCTCACAGCTAAGATACCTGGGTAAATGGTCTGGATTCCAGGATTATCTCCAGGGGTACTATTCTTTTTACTAATTGTCAAGATGGAACAAGTGACAGATTTGAGAAACTCGATTGTGGCGTTTGTACCTACCCAGCCCATAATGTCCATATATTGGAGATAGACTGTCCTCCAGAAGGTTCTGTCAGTGCATCCTGTCTTCACATCAGAGGCCTGTGCACACACACTGGCCTCTAACTGATGAGGAAGATATGACATGAGATGTGGAATTAACTTGTTTTTGTGGAATTGAGTTCTGAAGTCTGAAAATTAAGCTTTTTGCAGTTTGTTTTGTTGTTGTTTGTTTGTTTTGTTTGCTTGCTTTATCAGGATTTTCTTTTAAATTATATTGGATATTTAAATGAACAAAAAAAATTTGGGGGGGGGGGGAAGTAAATAGATAGAACAGGAATAGGGAGCACCCCTTCTCACGGATCCAAAATATCGTCAAATGCAGTCCAATCTAATCAGTTTTACATCCTCCATCCATTTGTCCCAGCTCCTGTAAACATTTTCTTTCTCAACCTTGAGGGAAAATGATATTTGTTCCATAACATAAATCTTGTACACAATGTCAATCCGTTCATAGATGGTGGGTGGTTCTATTTTTAACCTCTTCCTTCTAATGGACTTGTGTTAGTATTGTTGTTCCATGAGTCTTTGCACCAAACACACAAGATCGAGCATCAAGATTTCTAAATAAGGATGAATGGTATTCAAAGCAGTCCTGGGATTTTTTTTTTCAATTATTCCTTATGGAATCAGAGGGTCAGAAATTCTCCCTATCTAGCAAAACAGATCAAATCAATGTATATGAGATGAGCTGTTGTCCAGATGGTTCTGTGAAAACATGCCAGCTTCATGTGGATTGCAACTGCATCAGCCAATTATGCCGGCAGCAAACGTGACCTTTGTGAGCATACATAGTGACCTCCAGGAGATGTGAGACACATATGAGCAGAGGAGGCTGCCTGGGAACTCGAAGCTTTCCTATTGGGCTCTTGGACATGAAAATAATCTGTTGTTTGTGTACGAGGATGTGGATTATTCCGCGAGTTCTACTGATGGGTAGAGATTGTATATTCCTCCATGACTTCAGTGATCCACAACGCGCTCCAAACTTCCACTTATCTTGGGAAAATATGGGAATGTTTGTGATATTTACTGTATAGCATCATGTGACATGCAGCCGCGTCGGTTCATCATGCAGGCAGCACATGTGACCTTTGTGTACATGTGATATGAGCAACTCAGCAACAGCAAGGAATACCTGCCCCATGGCGGTGTTGCTTTGGGATTAGTCTTTATTATAATCTAATTCCCCTGGATTTACCTGCTGCAACGTTAAGTTTGAAAGCCTCCAGTTGGCTGCAGTGCCTCATATATTTCACAGAAGAATCCATCTGGTCAAAGCAGCATGTTCAACTTCGATAACAAAAGTACGTTTTGTTTTCCTCTAACCAGACAGGACGGGATTTCTTTTTCAAATGGCATGAATGTGTCTCGATGTCTCGTGAGCTCAGGAAAAGGACAAGTTGAATCAAACACACACACACACACACACACACATGCATGCAGTCTCAGCCCAGACAGCCTGCGCAGTACACGTACAATCTGTCTATCACCGCCCACTTCCATACACACATGTAGTGTTGCAGTGTTGCCATTTCTCATTCCCTTTATATCTCTCTGTTCTCTCTTTTCAGCTTCCAAGAGCAGGGTGCGGGGAGTCATTTGCTAATTGGTTTTGCAGAGGAAACGTATTCGCGCGCCTCTTTCTCCTCAATACCCCAGGGCTCTCTTCCTCTTAGATGATTCCCCTGTCTCCCGCTCCTGCCAACTCAGCCGAGCACTCGCACAGGCTTGTTATTCTTCGGCACAGTGTAAATCTGCCGAAGCTGCAGGGGCTTCAGAAAACACTTCCACCAGACCTGGAATCCATAAAGCGTTTAAGGGAGGGGAATCTGTTGCCTTACACTTGTCTTACAGAGGTAGTAAATTATATTATGTCAACCAAACTTTGGCCAGGAAAAAGCCTCCACGGATAAATCTGGGGCCACAAACAGGTAGATGACTCGGGGTGGAAAATCTCCAATCTGCAGTGTTTCACTGAGGATTTCAAGTTCTGACTTTTTAATTAATTAGTGACGCGGTCTTGTAGCAGGTACCGGCATATGCAGAGTGAAACTAAAAGTGAGATGAGACGCCCCCAGCGAGAACAGAGAGTTTATATTTACGCATGACACCACATCAATCTGTTTTTTAATTAGAAAAAAAAAACAAACACAAAAAGACAGGATTTGAAATGAAAAATATTGAGTTATTTTATCCTGATTCAGCTCCTAACTGTCTCTCTGTGTTATGTTAGCAGTCTCTGAGTTGAAAAAGGGAAATGTAGAAATCAGAGTGTTGGACCAGTTTGACATTTCTATTGGATCATCATTGTGACAAATATTGCTCATATTCCATCCACCGATTTACATGGCAACGGTGCTTGGAGCCACTGAAGTCACAAGTTTTTGAAAATGCTCCGTCTCCATGGAAACGGGGCAAAAGGCGACTTTTCTGAGACGCTGCGGCAGCACATGTGCACCACGTCCGTAGTGAGTAGTTCTTCTGCACATGCTCAGTAGACGTATAACAATGTTTCCTCCAGAGTGTAGTTGGTAGTTTTATTTTGACAGTCACCGTAAGAACAATCCAACTTGGTCGTCTGTCCACTAGAATGTCCGTGTTCTCCCATTGTTGTTGTTGTTTATAGCGTATTGTGTGTGCGTGCGCGCTCGTGCGTGTGTGTGGTTTCATTACCAAAACAAACAACAGCGCCAACTCCTGGCTTGGCATGCTCACTACATCGTTTTCAGCGTTTCTGCCACTTCCATGGAAACGGACATCGTTGTCAATACGCTGCCGTGTAAACTTGAAACTTTTGTGAACTGAAAAAGCTCAATCATTGTTGTGTAGACGGGGCCTAAGAAAGGCTGCGGACCGCCACTTGGGCTCAGAGTTTCCAAAATATTTCACTTAGCTCAAACATTTATTCATTACATTTTTTGTCTTTCTTTTTTATTGTTTTTCTTCTTTATTCATTCATTCATTCAGATTTGATGAAAGAAAGCTTCTTGGGTCATTTGATATCAACATAAGGTTTGTGGATCTGACCTATGATTCACTGTTTTATTTATAATTAAAAAGCCTCCGGCGGTCCTGCTCCTCTCACTGCTGCCTTGACCAGAGAACCTTCCAAGACAATAGATGCCATTTAGTTTAACGATTGCATGTTGTTAATTAACTCTGATCGTGAAAATAAACCAGCCAATCGTGACGCACATTTCAATCCAGGTGAATGTCCGTACGCTGCATGTCAATGAAAGTCACAGTTTGGACCATGCAGTGGATTCACATGGTAAAACCAAGCTGCCTCACTGGTTTAGCCTCAGATTCTAATCACCCCACCCCACTCAGCCAATTACATCCCAGTTTCTTTTATCACACATCACTTATGAACTGCTGACGTTTACGGAGCTATTTTCTGTGTTTTTGGCAATCGCCAAGAAGCTTCGGGTGCTCTTTGCAGCACCTGCCCAGAATGTCATTAGATTTGCGATCAGCCCTACAGGGGCAGAAATATCTTAAATCTCATCTTCAGATTTGAGCCTCCTGGAAAGACGAGTGTACACGGCGCCAAATGCCGACAACGTGCCTGTTGGATGTGGGTCTGTAGTCGTGGAGATATTGGGAGTGCATTAGAAGTCCGGACGTGCTTACTTACAGTCCTGAAGGGACGTCGCCACTGTAAAGGTTCAACAGACATGTACAGAGGACGTGTCAGTGATTTTAATTCACGGTTTGTGTGTGGTGGGTCCGCACATTTAGATTCAGTGCAGGTGCATAGAGTACATACTGGACGCAAGCCAATCACAGCATTTATATTACATGAAGTCGTGAGCCTGTGCGGACGTGGAAAGTGTAACGTAGCTCAATGAATTCAACAAAAAGATATAGAAGCACTGCTGCTGATGGCGGCTTCTGCTTCCACAAGTTCGGAAGTGTGACATTCCAGCAGCTTCCACAACCTTCCCATTTAGCTGTGTTAATGCACCGCGTGTACTGTGACTATGTCTGGAGCCTCTGCAAGCTGTTCTCTCCGACGTGTGTGAAGGAAAACAAACCACAGATGGGCACATCTGCTCACGGGTGTTTAGGAGCTCGTGGAGGGGGAAAGAAAAGGTGCGGGAAGTCATGAAAACTTCAACGATGCGTAGCGTGCGAGGACGGATTTCATCGGGAATGTAGAGAAATGGAAAATAGTGTTCTCTCTATTTCAGATCGCCTTCAGCCATGCCTGGAGCGTTTCTTCGAGTAAGGCATTGAAAGTGAGTGTGCAGGCTCTCCGGTGTTAATTAGAACATTGTGGGTCAATTAGTAAAGTGAGTGACCAACCGTTCATTGAATAAATCAAAGAGACACGCCGACTAGTCAGTCCATCAATCATCTCATCAGCAAGCCAATTATTTCTCCACATTCAGAAAGAATCTCCAGTCGAGGTGAAGCATGTTTATTGGCTCGGCCTGTGTGGGATTAGTTTATTGAGAGGATGGGCTGCGGCTCATGTTTTCAGCTTCCTGCACTCACTCTGTGCTGCAGCCTTGAGTTTCACATTTGTCTGTTTCTTTCAGTCACGACGCGTCCACACCTGACACAAGAGTTCTACTTCAGGAAATACAAAGTTTTGGTGGCAAGAGGACACTAAAAACATGCAGTTTGTTGATTTTATTTCCCTTCATAATTGTGCCAAATATAGCTTGAAATCCATCAAAAAACATCATGTTGCCTCCATCGAGATGGGAAACAAAAAAGAAAGTCAACGAAGACACATCTGCTGTCATCCTCTTGACAAGTTCACAGATGAACTCTCAAGTTTCACCCGTGTGATTGCCACTGTCTAGTCGGTCTCTGGGTGACAGAGAAGAAGTCGTGTCCTCGGGGTTGTGTGTGCATCTTTGAGCCGAGATGAAACTCCATAGGCAATGTTTTGTCTGCTGTCACGCCGAGCTTTATTTACACCCTAAGCTCCTTTGACTTTTGGGACTTCGCTGCTGTCTCACGACTCGTCACATCTCGCCCGTACAGAGAGAAGCAATGTGAGCAAGTTGTCGACTTAAAAATTTGGGTAGCAGATTTTACTGTCTGAGTTCCCACTGTTTTATTGTGGAGAGACAAGCCGAATACTCCAAAGATACTCTTGTATGTTTACCTTGGCCATAGCCTCATGAAACCTATCCTCATCATATTGAGATGTTTACAGTACCGAAACCAAACAGAATACCCTCTTACCTGGTCCAAACCTTATCTTATTATCTTTCATAAACCAGAGAGAAAGCAATAGGAAATCCAGAGTCACATACCGTAGATCTGTCTTTTCAAAATAAGAAACATGATGGAGCTTAGAATTAAATTTTTTTAACAGTATTTGTATTAACGGTTTTGTTTGTAAGTATACAGTATATGTGTCGCAGTATACATAACAAGACTTACTCGGTTATGTAAATATTTTTAACCATAATATAGCACATGCATATTTAAGAGAACATCAGAAATAAACAAAGAAAAGTAAAAGAAAGAAGAGTTTTTAAAAGAAAACCAAACAAACATCTTCTCAAACATGTAAGTGTGTTACAGTATTTTATGCATTATAGCAGGGACTCTTGTCATTTCTCTCCTTTTGGCAATTTCACGAGGTTTACATACAAATATTCATTTGTTTTGAAATCATTTTAATGTAATCTCAAATTATGTCTGTAAGTCAAATGAGAAAAACTGTCATTCTGTAGATTTGTCGAGAGAAGGAACTTTCAGAACTTAAATCAGCGAGAAAAACTTACTAGGAGTGAAAAAAAACTTGTTAAAAAGTGTATTTCAAAACTAGAAGTGTGACAAGCGATGTTTTAAGAGTTTCACCTCACAAGCTTAAATATACATCGTAATGTTGTGGAATAAGTTTTTTTTTTCTTTTTTTAAGAGTTTCTGTTTTTACTAAAATGAGTGGTTTGTAAAACGACCAAAATTAAAGCTTTAAAAATTTTTTTATTAAAAAACAGCATATTTTTGGGTCGATTTCCAAATCAACAACCTCACATCCAACAAATAACTTTTAATAAATCCCAACAGTGCTGATAAGACCAGAAGATTTTCAAACGTGAGCACAAATCTATTCTGAAAAGTCAAAATCTTGGGTAAAGAAATTCCTTCCCTCGGTGGATTACGCTCATGAACAAAGCTTTGAACACGCAGCATTTGTGCAGGACGTGGATTTCTCGAAAAACACTGATAAACAGTGGATTCCTGCAGCACCTGAGGGCCTCTGCTTGCCCTCTTCTTCCTGTGAGGTGAAGGACGAAGGCATTACTGGCACTGAGACAAGTCTCCAGTGCAAGGTTTTTTGGTCCTCCTGGACAGAGAAAGTGAGACGCTGAGACCTTTAATCCAGGAGGATTGAGAAAGCGCGGCGGACGCTGGTTCTGCTGTCAGGCCGGCCTCTCGGACTCTGCGGCGGCTCTGACAGCTCCAGTGGAAGAGGCTCTCCAGCAGCAGGCACCGTACAACCGCTGTCAGGTGAAGACAGGATCTCATTTCCTCCCTCGTCCATCTCCTCGCGTCGAGTCGGGGGGGAGGCGAGGGAGAGAGACAGGAACAGATGGCGCGGCCTCTCCAGAGCCGTGGTCACTCTCCGTCGAGCTGTCTTCTCGCCCGACCTCACACAGAGTCTCCGCTCGGCTAAAGTAATCCCAGCGCTGCTTACGCTGACCGACCTCGGAGCGCATCCGCAGTGTGATGGACCCCCAGGCGGAGGAAGCCGACAGACCCCCGCCGGGCAGCGCCCCCGATGGGGAGCGTCACCTTCGGCCACTTCTTCACCTCTCATGTTTGACTTTCTATCGCGGTGCTTCTCAAGCACAGTCTGAATGCGTGCGAGCGGCGGGCAGGCGGCGGTTCGTCGACCCTCCACCGGTCCGCTCGTGTATCCAGAAGATTGCGAGGTTGAATCCATCAAACCTCAAATGAGATCAAACATTTGCCTGCAGCCGCGCCGCCGCCGGCTCATGTGGACGTAGTTAATGCATAACTTTGATGTGGTTTTCACATATTCGTCCTCGTTGTCTCGGTGTGTCCAAAGTCCCCTGATTGGGCCATTATTAGCTTTGTTGCACGGGGAACATGATGTGCATTTAACTGCCCACAGCTGTTTTTTTGGTGGTTTTTTTTTTGTTTTTCTCTCATAAATATTTAATGGCCTTGCATAAATGTTACATAGCGAGTCTCACTCTTTGTACGCTGGCGTTAGAAGCTAATTTGTGTTTCATGAGTTGAGGAAATAGATGCAGGTTGGTGTAATACTTGTGATTTATTGAATAATACTGACAGATACGTAGAAGCAGCACATCGGAGTGTAACCTGGATGCGAGGATTCAATTGAATATGTGCATTTTAAAATGTTGATCGCCTTAAGATATGTACCTGACAACACAGGACTGCTGGTTTCAAATATTAATTTACAAAGGAGAGGATACAGGTTTTTTTTTCATATTTCATCATATTTGTGACACTGATTTGACTGTGAGTCTCTCCAGGTGCAGTTTGCATGTTCTCCCTGTGGACACCAGCGCTCCAGGGGTTTGTGCAATGAAGAATAGTTTGTTTGATAAAAGTTTTCAGCAACACATGTATAGGTGATCTTTAATTGAAATACAGTGTAAATAGTTTTGTTTATGTGCAGTTTGTTACAAATAGATGTTGTTTATATGAAATCCGAACCTGCTTTCGCCGTTTCTTTCAAAACAAGAATATTTATTGGCCGAACATGACAGAGCTCATTCTAACGAGCGCCAGCACCACAACAGAAATTACTCATTAAACTCTCCGGTACGTCCATCATCCGATTTTGTCGCCGATTCTCTCGTGAGGTTTCGTCTCCGAGTCTTTGGGCGCGGCGGCGGCGGCGGCCTGAACAGATTGATGGTGCTGCGTTAGAGGAAAGAATAACTTTCCTGTCTGAAGACAGTCCCAGTGTTGGTGTTACTGGGTTAGCACTGTGGATAAACAGATTGATTTGAGGAACCCAAGCTGTCGCTCCCTCCTTATGTGTGTCCCCAGGCCCCCACCAACTGCTGCCTGACTCATTATTTAATAATAGAAAGAAAAAAAGACTCTGTTTTTAGCCACACTTCCCATCTCGCTCTGTGTCTCTGCCACAAAGCACAGGGAGGACAGAACCGGCAGCGTGCCAAAACAATCTTTTTTTTTTTTTTTACTGGTGCACCAACTGAAGATCAGTTGCTGCTTTAAAGTGTTAAGCGGACGTATGATGCAGTTTATCTCTCAAACAAACACAGGGCTCTGAAGCCGCCTGCCGCTCTGCCAGCTCTTCAGCTGTGGCTGCTCATGACGGCGTGCTTTCATGGCGTCACGGTGTGGCGAAGACGACTTGTTTGAATGTCGGTCTTCACTGATACGGACGTCCACCGTGAGATTGTCCACGGGATTGGACGATCACTACGTCCAGTTTAAATATGTTCGTCACCCCGTCTACGCAACGTTTACAGAAGGAGTACTAAGAAACTCATATACTTCATTCCTCATAGTTACTGCAAGTTCTACTCGGTTTCTCTATTCCTAATGATTGTGCTTTCTCATTTTGTTACATTAAAGTGAAGCAATTCTTTTAATTCCGCAGTAAAATTCGACCGAGGTTTTGCCTGAAGCGAAGTCCCAGTTGTTACCAGCCTGGCTCCATGATTAACCTGCTGATGGCTAATGCCCGTCTGGGGAGCAGAACAAGTGATATTCCAGTCGCTCTTCTTCTCACATGGACAAAAAGGCTTTTGCTGTAACGCTCCACTGGGGAGGAAGCGGCTTTTAGCGGCACTGATAACAACAAGCGGGAACATTTGACCTCAGCTCGGCCTTGAATTTAAATATACTGACGGTTGTTTGTTTTTTTTTCTGCACGTGTGCACTTAAACGTCAGTATGTACCGTCGCCGCACACTGTCGCACACACACACACAAATGCACACACGGCCATTCACTTCCGACCAATTTAACTCGCACAAAGCTGAATTAACTAGTAATCCCTGTTTTCTCCCTCGGGCTGTCTTCACTTTGCACTTGTCTCAGTGAATTATGGAACGCCCGTGCCTTCTCTTTCCAGGGTTGCATTTACATTGCAGTGCTTAAAGACCATCGAGTTCAGAACGCTACTGATGCATTTTAGAGTTTAACCTTATTTAAGGCTGCAATGGGCTTTTTACTTTCCCAAAACTGAAAATATTTCCCATGCAGAGGTGAGTGAGTGTGCTTGAGAAGTTCACAAAGGTATATTTGGCTCATTACTTCTTGAAAAGGGGTTTAATAGCGGTCCATTACGAGGAACAAGGTAATCTGGTGATTGTGGCCTTGCAAATTAAGTCAGCAGTGGAGAATATATGATAGACGAACGCAGAGCGAGTCCCTTCTCATAACACTCAAGAGTCCATGCTGCATGAAGGATACAAGGGCAGACAGGCTTATTATCAATCTGTGTCATGCTCTCAGACATAATGTCAAGTTTTCTCTCAGTTCAATGACTCTCCAGTCAATCAGTCGCTCCCGGAGGCGGCGGCGGCAGCGGCTCTGCGCATCTCTGCAGTTCAGCCTGAGCGGGAACCCGGGTCGTCCACACCCTCATCTCAATCCCGTCCTCTTTTGGATCGTTCACCCCCCCCCCCACCGCCATTAATCACAACCTCCTTGCTGAATATGCTGAAGCTGTGTAAGCAAAAGCAGCTGCATACATCTGCTTTGCATCTAAAGGCCTTGTGATGTCTTGTGCTTAGTGTGGCGTTTTATTGTGTGTTTTTTTCCCCCCAATGCAAAACAATAGGAACCCTCCGGGGATGTTTGAGGCTTTTAGGACAGCCCTGTTCTTGGTTCGGGTTTTCATTTTTCTTAACAGTGGCTCTCCTGTTAGCAAGACATGGTCTTTCTTCTTTATTGAATTTGCTCTCTGCGTGTGGAAGACGTGTCAAATTGCAGTCATCCTTGAAAAACTGTCAGCTTGATCCCACTGGACTCTGGACGGGAAAAGTGCAAGAGAACCGTTGAATATTTTTACTTTCGCCACCGAAAGAAAAACGGGAAGTTTGAGGTTATCTTCTTGGGAAGGTTCTAGGAGGAAACTTTTTCACAAAGGTTCAACTCAGTCCAGTTAATCTAAAAACCCGCCAGTCCCGCATACCAAACATCTAATTATTATGTGTAATCAATAATCAACCGATCCGCTGACCCGTTCCATCGTAAGATCACCGTCGTCACACAGACAGCAAACTATTTCTCCAGCAGGATGGTTTCACAGTTTAATGCTGTCAAGAAGAAAAGTACAACAAAACCTCAGAAATAGAGCGGCACAGAGTGATTCGACAAAAAACATTGTTCCGCTGTGTATGCACTCTCCGTGCAAAGTAAGTGATTTAGTGTTTTCCAACAGGAGTTGCACTCTGTGGCAGCGCGGAGAGGCCTCGCAAAACTGAATTAGGAGTGGAGCTATAATCCAGAGAAAACTTAATAGAATGAAAATCCAAACGGTTTACCGACTAAGAGAAGCGTGAGCTCGGTAATGTGTTTCAACTCCACGCACACACACACACACACACACACACACACACACACACACACACACACACACACACGCACAAAACTTATTGTTACATGTAAAACCGATGACATATAAAAAAAAAAAAGAAGCTGCTAAATATGAAGACATGTTTAGATGAAGGTAAACCAGCAACATTGAAAGAGAAAGTGATAAATAAAACATGATGAACTTATGGAGAAAAACCCTTTAACTTAAGCTGGGAAATTGTTCCGTTTTTTGCGATCTTTGCGGAAAGTCATAGCGTACTATTCTCAAATTTCCCTCATATTTTGCTGTGCTTTTTGTGTACATGCTCCCGACAGTGCGAGACTCGTTACGAGCCCAACCATTTAAGTTATTTTTGTGTTTTTTAAAAGGGTGTCTAGTTTATTAATGGTTGCACCTTGCCTCTTAAAGAGACAGGCACACAGAATTAAAGGTTGTGGCAATGTGTGACTTGACACACGTTGTAGTTCTCAAACTATTGAAGTGTTCTTTTATTGAAGTGTCACATTTGTCATAACCTGAAAGAGAAGCTTCCCTTTGAAACAAAATCAAGAAGAAGTTGAGTACAGTTACACGTCGAGGCCTCCAGGGCTTCATGTGGCTCCAGATCAGGAGGTTGCAGACAAACTGAAATATGTAGCTTTGAGTTTGTTGCTGTGGTTTATTCACCAGTCGATTTAGATTAACATGTTACCATGATTGGTATATTTAGTTTTAGCTTTCACACCATACATCAATATTTCAGGCCCACATGTGAAAGGATCCTCGACCTGAGAGCAACCTCTGCCCCACTTCACCTCGTGACCCTCGAAGTGCTCTGGGTTGCCCCCTCCACCTCGGCGAGGGCCGAGATGACCGCCTGTTCAAAGTAATTACAGCGCACACGGATCTCATTCGCCGCAGCGAGGGGACCGACCACTTTGCACGAATGATTGGATTTTCCGGCCTGCTGGAGGTCCTCGCTGCCCCGCGCAGACAAATCCTCTCGTTGCGCTGCTTGTTTTCGGTGCGGGGAGCTCGCAGTGACAGCCTTGTCACATTAGACCAGACCGCTGCCATTCCCAAATGGGAAACAGCAGTTGAAACCACTTCTTTTGTTTATGGAGCGTTCGCATTTACAGTTGAACCGTTTTGACATTCGTACACAAAAAATGAAAGTGTGCAATATAAATTCAAATCAGCAACAGTAAAAGTGGCTTTTCCCGTTAGCTCTCTGTATAGAAATGCCTGCTGGACCCTCCGTGTGTTTCTTTCTCTCTCTCTCTCTCTGTTCTACAGAGTTCAATGAAATATATTCAGGGCTGCTGACGAGTCCCTGTGTGGGCTCTGCTTCTCACAGTTTTCACCATGGAAACCGCAGATGGTTGGAATTAGAATAACAATGGCTGATATTATAATCCAAATGGTGCTTGTTGTTGCGAGGAGATCCATAATGATGATGTGCACTCTTGTGTAATGATGTTTCCTGCTCTCCTGGACCCCAATGAAGCCCTTGACGCTGTGGCCTGTTTGATTTCCAGCTGGAATCACCCCCCCCTTATGTTTCGTCAGCCGTCTCTCCCTCCGTGAGCTCCAGGTACAGCCACCGCCGAGGCTTCTGGCACTTTCAAAAAGTAAGATAGTGATTAAAACGTCACCCGGTCAAGCTCGGTTTGCAAACTCCAGTTGAAGGGTTTGTAAAGGAGAATGGCTCTGCCCTCTGCTCAACAGTTATTGTCAAAGTCTGGCTCGCAGTACACGGCTGTGGCAGCTCCACAGTGGGAAGATCCCAAATCTGTCTCTCTGTAGCGCTCTCCTCCCATGCAGCTGCTCCCACCCGGTTCGAGCTGTCAGCGGAAACACTGGAGGAACCCAAGAGAATCAGACGTGTGGGATTTGGCTCTGATCTCACAATACACCTGCTTCCTTGATGGAAAACCTCCACAACTTCCTCAAGGCTGTTCTGAGCCTTCAGCGACTTGCAAACGGTCATCGGTATCAACAGTTTACCAGGTGAAACGTGGACCACACTGCCTCCAGCGCCTGTTGCCAGGAGGAATAAAGCAGCTGTGAAACGAGCGCAGATGTAAAGTCGCATGGCGGACATGACATTTAAATCTTGATTCACCAAACATCCAGACCAGGAGTCTGCAACCCTCATGACCAACGGAGACACTTTCACCTTTTTCCAACAAATAGAATTTGTCTGGAGCCGCAAAACATGCAAATGAAGGAAAACACATTTAAAACAAATAGTGGTACAAAAACTGAGGTTGCATTTATGAAGCGTCACGGGTACATTTTAGATCTATTGAATTGCATCTTTAGCTGTTGTGGCCATTTTTAAAGGTTCGTTTTTCCAAGGATTTTACTGCTTCAGCCATATTTTGCATCTTGGTTACTGTAACTTCTGTAGTATTTTAGAGCAACTGTGTGTTTCTTCATGTTAGAGCAGTTCTTGCTGTACGAGTACTTGTTTTTCTTTTCCTTTCCTTTCTTTTCTCCCTTTTCCCCCCTTTTTACAGATTTCTTCTTTTGTTTTCTTTATTCTTTATTTCTCTCTTAAAGTTTTCTGATTTTTATTTTGTTGTCTGTTTGTTCTTCCTCCTCCTTTTTGTTTTTACTCTTGTATAAATAATTTCTCATCCTTTTTCCTTACTTTTCCATTTGTCCCATTTCTTTATTTCTGTCTTTTTTATTTCTTCTATTTTCTCTTCCTGCACTAGCAAATTGAATTGATTTATTTTTACATTTTTTTTTTCATATAACTTTTTGGGGGGCGAGTACTTTTACTTATTCTATCCTTATTTAGCTGTTCTGACCAGTTTCAAAATACAAATAAAAAAAGTAAGATGCTTATTTACATTAGATATTGGCTCCATGGAGGCGCTACAGAGGAGCTGCAGAGCCATGTGTGGCTCCAGAGTATGGGCTGCATCTTGAGTTGACGAGTAACTCCTTGTCCTTACAGATTTATACCTGCTGAAAGTTTAAGTTTGTTCCAAAAGGTCGGAGACAGACACAGATTCTTGGTTTTCTAATGTTCAGACGCGTACAGCTGCAGGAAATCTGAAAACCTGAAACCGTAAGACCAGGAGCACGGCTGTTTCCGAGAACTTGTCTAAACTGAGCTCATGGTTCCATCTTCAAGCGCAACAATCAGGACCTTCAAATCCACGTCGATGAGTGTGAGAGTGTGGAGTGCAGCCTTGACAATCAGTGTTTTGGTTTTGTCCGGGTCAGCGGCTCTTCCCGGGGGATCCTTCATGGTGTGACGTCTCCTCGGTCCGATGGCAAAACCTGTGAAATATCATGCTGCTAGTTGAAATGAAGGTATTTGTATTTAATGAAGCAAATAGAGAACAAGCCTATGGGGCTTGAGAGGATGGTTCCCTTCATTTTCTCAGATTTCTTCTTTGGAAAACGGCAATAACAAACCTAATTTCAAAACATATCTTCGCCCAGGTAACAGATGTTTGATCACAGACCGGAGGCCGGGGTACATTTTTCCACCTCAGCTTTGCTGTTGCTCTGCAGCCGATTGACGAAATCCCAACACACTGACCGAACGCCTCAAACCAGGAAAACCGAGCCGCCCTCTTCAGGAGTCGTGACCTGCAACACTGTGAGGAAAGTTGGAAATGATTCAAATGTGCTGAGAGAAAACACGTCAGCTACTCGTTGGACAAAACATTCATATTGATGGATGACGGAGCAATCAAACAGTGAAGCGGGGAACCAGCTCGCCACTTGAAGATGCGGCTTCATGTACCTCGGTTGGACTGGATGTTCTTTTGATGGCTGTGGCCACTTCTGATTGTTTCTCAACAGGCAGCCACACAGTGTGGAATTCCTCACAGTTAACAGCCGTGCAGAGCTGTAAAGACTTTGACAAGTTTATGAACTGCGAGTCTCGGACATTAACTTGTTCACTTTGGAAATATTTAGCAAAAAACAGACGCAAACAGTCTAAATTTGCTTGTATTTATTTCAGGATAACAGACGCACATACAAAGATAAAAGAGGTGAGAGACTCATTTATATAAAGCGAAACAACTCAAAAAATCAGGAGTTATTCAATAAGTTCCAGGCTTAATCAGCCTAATAAGAAGTGGAACTTATCAACAGTTTTTTAGTATTTGGCTTCTTGAGTTAATGAAGGCTTTGGGCAAATCAATCCAATCAGAGATGGTGTTGATGCTTTTCATCAGGGCTCAGTTCCACCAACCAAATTGGGGTTGATCTTCAGTCATCCAGTCAGGAGCCTCGCTCAGGGTGTTTCATTTGTCGGAAAGTTTCTCGGATCATGTTCTTCTTTATACCAGTTGAACATTCTCAGCCAAATCCATCAAGTTTTAGACCCACCACCACCACCACCATCACCACCACCACACAACTATTTCAAGCCTTACTCATTAAAGGGAAAATGTTGTTCTTGTGACAGAATCACATCGCCGCAGCGTTCCAGCTTTCACTAAGGACACAATGGAGGAAGGACTGAGAAATCAGATTTGAACATTAGAACATTTGAACACAAGAGTTTAGATATTTCCGCAATTTGTTAGTGACCGATGAACATGTACTTTGTGTATGATACTTAATTGTACCGAGTTGAAGCATTTTATTGACTATATGCTATGTACTATGTTAACATTTGAGTAAATACTGATGGATAGAACAATAAAAAGTTTTTATTGTAAATCATTGTTTTCACGATTATATATATGAAACAGTTTGGAATTATCAAATCAATGCTGCTCATCTCTGTACTATTTTATCCCAAACATTGTGAAATATTTGTTAAAACAATACAATTGTCTCACTCAGATAACTTCTAACCATGATAAATGAATCCAGCACCTTCAAAAACCCAACTATACAACTTTATACAAGTAATTTAATGAGTAAGGCAGGAAATATTTGTGTTTCTTAGGCGAAAAATGCATTTTCGCATAGCATCAAACAAGATGGTGTCCAAAACTTGATGGATTTGACAGAGATTTTCACAGATTGTTTGTATCACATGGGAGATCAACTGGTTTAAAGAAGAACATGATCAGAGAAACTTTCCTGAAACACCCTGAGCCGCCCAATCTGGGGAAGACTGATGGAGTCAATCAACGTTTTCAGGAGTGGGGCTACAGCAACATGATCCAGGTTGAGGCAGAGCAGCCCAGTCTGGGGGTTTTAAAACTCTAGCAGGGAGCAAAATGGGTAAAAAGAGACAGAAGTAGATATCAGGGTTGTGACTTTATGTTCAGATCAAAGCTGTTGTCACTCTCTTGCATTTGAAATGAGTCCATTCTTATTGGTACCGCAGCATGAAGGCAGAGTCGAAGGACCTACTTCAGAGGTTTTTGGTTTATTTCGAGTGTCTCTTGAAGCCGTGCCATTCTTCCGTGATGCGACCTTAAATATAGTAAACAGCGCATGTCACCATGGAGCATCCTCTCCAGCTAGAATGGATCCCGGGACAAAGGACTTAAACAGCCGAAGCCTCTTCAAGGCGGCGCCACACATCCTGTCGGGGGCCACACGCTGGTTCTTCACACGACGTGACCCGCCACGCCACCGCTGCATAATACATCACTTCCTTGACACCAGGCGAGGATGGCGGCGCCGCCATGGCAGCTCACATCTTCCGGCTGGTGAAAGAAGACACATCTTTGAAGAGTTAACTCCACTGAGTATCAGGAGCATCGCGACCTGACATCGCCTCAGAATTCTTTTTTTTTTTTTTGAATACGGGACTTTGAATGCGCCGCCACACTTGAAGAAGCCGGCTGTCTGTCTCCACACAGATTTGCTGCTGAGATGGAGAGAGGAGAGCAGAAAAGACTTTATCTCAAATGTGGCGTTGTGTAGTGATGACAGATAAATAATGACGCCTTGTTTTCAGGCCGAGGCCAAGAACAGGCTCCTGTTCTTTTTTTCTTTTTCTTATTTTTGTGCAACCTGACAATTTTGTGTCCCTGTCTCGTGCTACAGAGTTACAAGATCAGCCTTGTTTCCTTGACTGCAGCCCCCGAAGAGCAAATTGGTCGCCTGTCTTCGAGTATGAAAGAGGCACAAATAACAGGGTGTGCTGTACGACTCTGATTTCAACGTCTCGTCTGCATCGCACACATTTGTTTTCAAATTTCTATTGAAAGGAACGATGACTTATTGACGTCATGATGATAGTAACATCGCAATTGATTCCAGGTCAGGCTTAAAATGGGGGGCCACATTAAACAAGCACCACGTGCTTTCAGAGACGCAGACTTCAAACTGCAATCAAGCCTCTTTGTCAGTGCTCCTACAGGAAGAGGAAAAACAATAAGGGAAAAGCAACGCTTTTACCTTCATGATCAATATTGTAACGGTTACTTTTGTGTCAAGAAAGCTAGATTTGAGCGGCAGGAGAACGTGTAATTAAAGCCGGGCTGAATCTCGTCTAATATTCATCAGCAAAAAGTGCTCACTAAATGACAGAACAAAAGAAAGAAAAAAGACTGTGTTGGGCAAAATATTGTCATTAAGGCTTCTAAGATAAGCTTTTATGACAAATGAATGCACCTCTGCTGCAAAAAACATCTTTTAAAAGTAGATGAATGTGCAAAGAAAAGAGACAAAATGAAATTAGAGGCATAACATCGGTCTGTCTTCTATAACCAGCAGTGGAAGGGGCGTACACCTTGAACACGTCGCCAGTGAGCCTGAGGACAGTCTTAGGGGAATTATCACCAGCTCATGTCCTTTTCCACAAGTTGCCAGTTAAATGGATTTTGATTCACAAAGTAGCTGTTTTTAGTTTGGATGTTTATCCATCAGTGAATCGTCAGAAAAAAGGAACATCTTTCAGATAAACCCTTTAAACCTGCAGCCAGTCGACTAATCCTAATCTGTTTTACTTGACCTTTACACACCTCAAGTCCTTTGAGAAAGGGTTCCTTTGCGTTCTGACCAATAAGAGTGTGTCCACTTCTATAGAGAGAATAAACCAAAACAGAGCGTTACAACTCATTACCACTAATTTCCAAACCGCAGGTGCCCAAATCAATCACACCAAAGTCGATATGTTTACAGTCAAACCAGAATTTGTCACCATCAAACTGTGATTGTGTTTCGCTAACTGACGTCATCTTCGAAAACCTAACGCAAGGGTTTCTGGGATATCAAAGAGGGTCTCGCACCAGCCCCAGCGAAAATATCATTTGATCGATTCAGCCCCAGAAAAGCCAGACTTTTCCAAAAGAAGAGTCTTCAAGCCACAAGAATCATCTGAAATGATGTGAAAGTGATTGTTGATTGTTTGTCCAGCTGCAAGTCGAGCTCTTGGGAGGTTGAGATTACAAATAGGTTCTTGTGACACAATCTTTGGGAGTTTCTGTGATGTTAAAATGTCAACCAACCAGGGATGTGCCACGAAATTTAGATACGGAAATACATGTTTGTATAAGAGTAAAGATGAATTTCCTTCAGAAAAGTACTGACAACGTATCAGAGAAACTGGGTCCTAAGATTTTCATCTTTCCCGTGTGGATTCTGGTGGAGGAACTTTAAACACCGATCTTTGGACAGATTGTAGTTTCTTTGCTCATCAGACGTGGCCCGAAGTCCGACTTGATGTCCGCCGCCGCCAGTGTCAGCAACTCTGTTTGGTGCAGCTCTTGCCCGCAGTCAAAATGTTCCCCCCGACTCCACGCGGCCGTGAGCTGGACGACGGGCGACAGCGGAGCTAATCCGAACAGATTTCCTGTCCGAACTGAGCGCCATTTGGCACCGTGGGTTTCGGTGGGAATCGGGCAGCAAAGCGTTCAGCTGACTATCTGCCCACACACACACACACACACACACACACACACACACACACACACACACACACACACACACACACACACACACACACACACACTCGTCCAGGAATCAATTACCTGCTGTTGCCTGAAACAGAGCTTGAGTAAGCAGAAGTGTAAAAATGTAAAGGTAATTAGCAAAAGGCGTTAAGTCGATTTGGAGCCTGGTGAGAGAGTTTGTGTGTGCACCGGTGCATATTTGAATGGGAGTGTGCGTGCATCATCTCTGGCAAACCACAGCCAAGGGGACCATTGTCTCTCTCATTCTCTGCCCCCCAGCAAATGTTACTGCCTACCTCTGTGCTTCCATACTGCAGGGACGACCTACAGAATAGTCAATAAGGGAGCAGAGGCACTTTCATTGTTCACTATAGAGAGAAAATGTGGATGTTTATGTGTGTATGGATCTGCCCACGAGCAACAATGTTGTGGCATTTTCTTGTTTTGCTGGAAATGCAATATAAAACAAAAAACAACAACAAAATAAAAACAGCAAAAAGGCTGTTTGAAAGTCTTTAAAATCTTTCAAGGTTTGCTAGCACTGGAGGAAAGTAGAGCTTGAACAAGCAGCAGTGAAGTTCTGTATTTTCTAGGATGTAGTAAATGTAGACTTTTCTTTGGGTCAAATGATCCTGGAACATGTCCAATGATGGAGGTCAAAAATTTGCATTATGAATTAATCTCAAGTACAAAGCTGGATTTGGAACGCACCGAGAAATAAGTTCTGTCTCATGAAACGCGGCATTGATTTTCAAAACAGACCAATGTCTTACCCTAACATATCAGCCAAACCTTGCTTTGGGTGGGTTTGGGAAAGCAGCAACTCGTCTGCTTCAGCTAAAAGGGCTTTTTAAGTGAATGTGCACACTTGAAATATGTCTGCTCTGTAGTGTGTTTGTCTCTCTCTGCCTTTCCTCTCAGTGCTCAAGGTGAGTTCAGCCCTTCACAGTCCAGTGGGCTGGTAACATTTCCTACCCATTAGATGGCTAGCTATGCACACACACACACACACACACACACACACACACACACACACACACACACACACACACACACACACACACACACACACACACACACACACACACACACACACACACACACACACACACACACACACACACACACACACACACACACACACACACATACATATATACATACACACACACACTGACAGAAGCAGAGAGGAAAAAGGGGGAAGGCGAGTCAAGCGCCAGGCAGAATGCGGGCAGGCCAGCCAAAGTTTTCCGGTCCACGAGTCTCATCCCGCCACACGTCACCCTCGATTGTAGTTAACGCCGGCGTGATCAGAGGCTCCCCGACACTCCTCTGTTGCTTCAGCACCCAGAGGAGGAGGAGGAGGAGGAAGAGGGGCGGAGGGCAGGAGATCGTGGGAGTGAGAGGAGAGGAGGGCGATGAGATAGTCGAGAAAAAAATAAGTAGGACGAAGGAGGACAGGGGAGAGTGTGGTGCGGTGTGGGGTCGTGGCTGAGCAATAGAGAAGCAGTGGAAGCAGCAGCAGGAGACGAGGAGGAGGAGGAGGAGGAGGAGGCGAGCAGTGATGAAGGCGACAAGAAGGCAGTGTGTGAATAAGGAACAGGGTGGGAATGTGTGTGTGTGTGCGGGGGCAGATCTGAAACTGAGGAAGGGGGAGGAGGTGGGGGTGGGGGTGACGCAGTGGAGCTACAGTGAAGGGAACATCAGCGCTGGTGTCCCATCCACTGTTATTTCTGCTCCACTCTGCTGTCATTAGCCTGCATCACTGCCGCGGCAATTATCTTCACAACGCCGTGCGCACACGTGTGTTTGTGCGTGTCTGTGTGTGTAAATTAATTAGGAGTGAGAAAATGAGGGATGGAGCGAAAGAGGGTCGGGTGGAGCGATCATTCTGCTCATCAGGCGCTGACAAAATACAAACGACACACACACACACACACACACACACACACATACCCACACACACACACACACACACACACACACACACACACACACACACACACACACACACACACACACACACATACCCACACACCCCATCCCCACAGGGGTTGGGGAGTGTGTTCTGAAGATTTGGTTTTAGGATTAGCCTACAAGGATTCCTGTTATGGCCATTACATCAATTGGAAGGCCGCATTAAGATGCCTGCAATCTCAAATTTCTCTCATCCATGAAAGTCATCTTACCTTGTAGAGTCCAGAGTTCCCTGAAGTGTTCAATGGTTCAGATGTACGTTTAGAGCCAATGTCTTGGTAATAGTTCGGTTTCAGATTTCAGTGGTTTGGTAATATTAGGTTAGCAGCTTGGGAACAGACATGAGAAGGCCCTGCAAAGACAGCGCAACAAGTGTGTGTGTGTGTGTGTGTGTGTGTGTGTGTGTGTGTGTGTGTGTGTGTGTGTGTGTGTGTGTGTGTGTGTGTGTGTGTCTACAGCGCCATGCCTCATGCTGGAATCAGTCACGCAATCATATGTGTGAGTGGGTGTTTCTCACTTCGTATGTCACTTTTTGTGACTCAGTCTGTGTGTGTGTGTGTGTGTGTGTGTGTGTGTGTGTGTGTGTGTGTGTGTGTGTGTGTGTGTGTGTGTGTGTGTGTGTGTGTGTGTGTGTGTGTGTGTGTGTGTGTGTGTGTGTGTGTGTGTGTGTGTGTGTGTGTGTGTGTGTGTGTGTGTGTGTGTGCCAACAGTTATAGTAGTAGTAGCCTCAGTCTGTAGTCATCCCATTTATGCTGCTTCTTTCTTTACCTCCTATATATTTTCCCACCTTCTCTTACGCTCTGATAGCATTGCGTAAGCGTGTGTATGTGTGTGTGTGTTTGTACATGTACACAGTTGTATCCCCATCGGTGTATGTGTGTGATTTGGTAATGGTAGACGAAGCCGAGCAGTTTTGTTGCCCCAGTGTGTCCCGGTGATTCACCTTTCCTCCTCCAGGTTTCTACCTGATCACTGGACCGATGTGCTGATACGACCTGACACCTGTCTGCTTGGATGGCCAGCAACAGGCCTCACACACACACACACACACACACACACACACACACACACACACACACACACACACACACACACACACACACACACACACACACACACACACACACATACACACAGCCTACACAATGCATTCACCCTTAAACACACACAAAAACCCTAATTCACACACGTAAAAGTCGACGAAGGTGCATTCATGCTCTTGATAACGCTAGACAAATGCACGCCGGCATGTGCCTCCCTACACACACACACACACACACACACACACACACACACACACACACACACACACACACACACACACACACACACACACACACACACACACACACACACACACACACACCTCGTGTCTGGCACACATCCCTTTGCCTCCTTTATCAACCATAACCTCACAACGGACAGAAGATCCACACGTTGGCGCTCTCAAAACCCTCCTGTGTTCTATGAAGGCGTCACACCAGGATGTGTTTGAGTTGATCTGGTGCTGTTTTCATAAGGCATCAAGGTGCAGTGATTCACAGACAGCCAGGCTGCATTCATGCAATGGGAGAAGGAGAATGTGAATTGGCGATATATCTTTAAAGTTCCGTCTGTGAGCATAAAGATGTTTGAAATACTGGGTCTCGTCTGACCCTCAGCCTCGTGATGGCGCCAAATAAAATCACTGTTTTCAGCTCGACTTGTCCTTTGGCTTGAAATTTCCTCCATTACTTCTGTCCTAATTATTGTGTCCACTGGGGGGGGTATCTTTCCTTCTGGCTCAGGCTGATTCAGTTTGGATTCATACCGCCCTACATTGCTTCTGTCTTTTAGATCAACGCCGTCAAACAAATTTCAGTTCTGGTTCCACATACAGTCCAATTTCATCTTGAGTGGGCCGGGCTGGTAAAATAAAGCCATCATAACCTTTAATTGTAAGTTTTTCTTTGTTGTGGCGCGGACTATACGTGATGAAAATGTCTTCACATAACCAAACAACGACTATGGAAAACTCTCAACATAAAGCCTATTTTATTGAAACCTGGTGCAGAATGCAGTCAATTGTCCAGGAAAAAAAACAACAACAGTTGCATCATGGATGTTTTTACAAACTCACCCTGACAGCGTGGCTTTTAGTCTGGTTTGATACCAACAATCTTCATGGCAGCATCACTTTGTTGTTTAAAAAAATAAATTTAAGTTTTTACAGTTTGCTTGCTGGTCTGGTGGGCCGGACCACCAACCCACCTCCTGTGGTCCCATTTTGGCCCAGAGGTCCCAGGTTTGACACCGCTGTTCTAGATGGTCCCAGAAATATTTAATTTATCTGATTCAGTTTTGATTCATACCTCGCCACTTTGCTTCTGTCATAATTATTAAGACCTCTAGAGGGTGTCATAAAGATTGAATTCTGGCTTTAGTGGATTAAGTTTGTCATCGTCACCCTACATCTGTGGTAGAGATAAATACCACCCGTGGTCCAATCAAACCCAAAGCATTTCAATGGGCTTTGTGGCTCGAGGTACATCTGCTCCTAATTTCACGGCAAAGCGGTCAGTTTAGAGCAAAATGTGAGCCAAAGAGAGCACTTTGGCCGTCCCAGAGACCAGACTGCTGCTGTCGGTAAAACGTCTCCCTCAAGCGTGTCTCTTTGAGTAAGAGTTAATACGGTGGGGAGGATGTGCAAGAGGCATGCATGTGAGCAATAAAGGTAAATGCAGCATGGGTAACTGTACTCATCCTTATTTACGACTCTCCTCGCCGACTGGCATTATTATCGTCACTGAGGACAATAGCAGCAAATGCAATCACAGCCGGGTAATGAGTCACCGCTGTGATACCTTAAATAGCTCTGTCAGAGAGAATTTGTAGGCATTAGACGACTCCGAATGTAGGCCGTGTCAATATGACGGCCTTTTATCATTCTCACTGGGTCTGTCAGCCAGATTGTGGTGCTTCTTTAAAAAAAACAAAAAAACTGGAAGGTTTCTTTTTTAAGTCCCACATAACAAAGAGAAAGTGAAATGTTGTTTTTAGTGGGATCTTTGTTGCACTCAGTGTGTATCTGAAGTCATTCCAGAGAGCTGAAGTTCCTCTTCAAAGGAATTACTGTTGAAGGCCGGCTGCAGAGCATCTGACAACTCCTCCATTACAAAGTGTGTGTGTGTGTGTGTGCTGACGTGTCGTTAACAATCCATATGTAACATCTTCATAACGATTCTATTTATAATTAACTCTCCTCCGTGATGGAGTACGAACAGGGAAGCCATCAAAGATTCAAGAAAGACCAAATTGTCATGAATACATGATTTAAGAAGTGCAAGGGTTAATCATCAGCTGAAGTGCTTCTCCTAATTACCGAGTTGCGATGGCGCCGGTGTTCATTAATTGCACTCAAGTGAGTTGCACGTCGGTGGGTAAACACAAGCACACATACTCTGCATACAGTGTAACTCACACCTATGTATAATATATGGCTTAATGTGAATAATGTAGACAACACTCCAATTAGCTCTGATGAGCATTAGCGAGGCAGCAGGATGTTTATCTGTGCGGTGTGATCTTTCACTGCAGACACAGAGGTCAGGTCAGGGCTCGGGGTTGGCCGGAGTTTTCTCTTGCCGTGCACTCCTCTCTTTAACTGAGATTCTAAATAGCTGGACATTCTGTGCAACAACAGTTGCATTGCTAATTACTGCGAGAACATAGTGTAGCAAGAAGAAGAAAGGTGGATTAACACAGACATTGTGTCAGCAAAGTACCGACACTGTCAGTGTTTGTACAGCTATCTAAAGCATGCCCCGGCCAAATGAGGCGACAAGCAGCAAATTCCCTGACTGTGCGCCACCAGGCAGGGTTGCATTTAATTGCTTTATGAGTTTTATTTTGGGGGAGAATGTGTACTTTTCACAAAACTTGCAAAGTGCTCCCTGAAAGCTGAGCGTTCCGGAACCTCTGCAGGTTTAAAAAGACAATGATACTTCGAATATATGATGTTTGAATAAGTCTGTGTGTGCAAAACATTCAAAAACCCGCTTGAACTGATAGTTATTGCAGACATCTTCCGCTTTAATTCCATCATCTACAGATCCTGTAGAACCCGTCACATGAGTACTGTGACCTTCAAGTGTCACTTTGTAGCTCATCAAATGCAAGTAAGTTTTTCTTCCTAGATTTAAACTCACCAGTTTCTATCGAGAAAGTACCTGAAAATACCTTCAACAAGCACAATTAATGCAGACAGACGGCAGTAATTATGCAGTTATGTCAAACAATTATGTTATTCCATAATTAGGTTCAAAGTTGTCTCGCTTCGCAGCCGGTCGAGAGTTTCTCGACAGGTTGCATTAACAAGAGGACAACAATGTGACAACTTACACATTTGTTGTTGTTGGCAGGTTATGTTTCAACCACCATGGAAAGTGTGATCCAAACAGCAAGGCCACTGAACACGTAGCAACTCTTGGTTCCAGATGAGGGGTTGTCAAAGTGACGACAGTGATGTTTCAACAACTGTAATTCTTGTAACTCTGATAATGCCAATTTGTCTCCATCAGACTTACAATGAAGTTAGTTTCTCCTCATTATTTCAAAAAGTAATCGTACTGGGACAAGGAATCCCCCTGAACTCCCCGTATGACCTTTTGCTGCAGACGTGATTTATTATTTCTCTGCTTTAAACTAAATCTTGGATCCAGCCACCACGTGGTAATACACTCCCCCTCACTCATTTCCACTCATTTCCACTCATTTCCGACGCAATGACTCCCACTTTAGTGATCCAGGGATCTGGCAGCGGTTTTGGCGGTGTGTGTCGCTTCGAGTGCGCGTGCATCAAACGCTCCAAACAGCCTTGCTAATTGGCGGCCTGGACGGCGCTCTCGCTCGCCTGGAGCGGAACAGCCCGACAGCCCACGAGCCACCCTGCCACCAGTGGCGCTGACAACCGCTGAGGAACCGGGCGGCGGCCCCAAAGGCGAGCTCTAACGATAATGCACTTAATGAGCGGAGAGGGTGAGATACCCGAAGCGGGTGCTTTGAGGGGGCTATCGCAGCGGCGCAGCAAGTTCTGCCTCCCAAAAAATATGAGCGCCTGTGTTGCTTTCATCCTGAGCAGAAGCCTTACCTCGCGCTCTGTTTGCTTTGCCGCGGCGGAGGCCAAGAAAGTAATCCTTCATTATTTCACCGGCTCCTTTCTGGATGCAACAACTGTAGGTGTACTGCTTTTTAACAACACCGGCGCCATGGCAACCGTGTACTAATGATGCACTGTTGCTCCCTTCCCCCTGATTCACATTGTTTGGGCTGTCATGGCGGGGCTCCTTTCAGCCCGGGAGAGTGTGGGGAATGATGAGGCTCTCATCAGTCGCTCACGGAACACAAGCGCCGCACTACAAACCTCCTGTCTCGATCTTTTTTAGCAACATCTCTCAAAAGATAACTTTTAACAGTGCAGTGCACATGTGCAGTGTCGGCGAGCCTCTGCGCTTGTCTCAATACACCAATTGTGATTTTTTGTGGACAAAGACTATGAAACAAGCCAAATCCCTGAAAGACTCGTCACCAAACAGCAAGTGGACACTGCAGTTTGTGATTTCAAATCTCCCATGATGCTTTGAAGTGCCAGAGATTCCCGGGTGCAGGTGTGTGTCACCAAACACAGGGGTCACAAGTTCCTCTCATTCATTTTTTCCGACCGGCCACTGCTATCTTTGCTTCACTCTGTCATCCGCCAATGAGCTGACAGCCGCCAGATGACTTTTGCTTTTTAACTCTCCCTTAAGTCAACTGACGGCGGATCAGCGCACCGAAAATGTAAAGCTGAGGTATTTTTGGGGAAGGGGGGGGGATCACAACTGTCCCTCGTGGGCAATATTAACCAGACGTCAGGATCTGATGATGTGGTTGTGCTGAAAGTGACAGAGCAATGTACACGCTGCATGTCAACGCGTGGCGTCACAATGATTTAATGTAGAGAAGCTGGCACGCTTCACGTCTTTCCTTCAGATTGGATGCATACAAACAGGAAGTTGTGACACTCCAAGAAATAAATATGCAAACGTATTTATTATGTTCTTTGTGTAATTGTGATGGGATTTAATTTAAGTTTGTGACGTCCAACAATCCGGTGTTGAATTGTTTTGAAACATGCCAGCCCATCAGGGTCACTTAGTTTAACTACATTTCGGAGGCCTTCTAAAAATAAAGCTCGCCGCCATCAGTATGCAGAGCAGTCACATGCCTTTTCCTCGTAACCACTGCCATTGTACCCAGTGTGTTAATGGCTGCCAGTCCCCCGTTGACTGATCCCACTCATTAAGTATCTCTCTGAGACACGCAGCGATGGATTGCAGGCTGCTGCCAGAGTTAATCAGAGGCATGAAGGAGGAGGTTAGCGAATTTTAATGCCCACGGCCAAAAACGAGGGGGGAAAAAAAGAAGAAAAATATTGGGAATCAGCGCTTTGTATTTAAGTTTTAAGTGCCAGAATGACTGAAAAACATTGTTATTGCAACCAAACAACAAATGTACCATCTTCTTTATTTGTCTTCTTCTGTTGTTCTTGCAAGAATAGAGAATATGAAAAATCATTGTCACTGGCTGCAGAAAATGGGTGTACTTTACACTTCTAATGCATCCATTTGAATCACACTTAATAACATCCATCCATCTTCCATACCCGCTTATCTATTTTAAGGTTGTGGCGGACTGGAGCCAATCCCAGCTGTCTCTAGGCGATTGTCAGAGTCCGACTCAGACGAGTCGCCAGTCCATCACAGGTCCAGACGGGTCCAACAGAGAGCCAGACGGCCTTGTGCTCATACCTGAGGGCAATATATTCAACACATTTTAACTCGGGGAGAAAATGCAAACTCCAGACAAAAAGGTTGAGTCAGCAAATTTAAACCAGGAGCATGTTGCTGTCCCACCTTGCTATAATAGTGAACTGTTTTTCTTCATTTCTGTGGTTTGCGAAGAGCTTGAACCTCATTTTACCTCATTTAGCCCCAACGCCATGTTTTGTAAAGTAACGTAACATAACGTAGTGCATTTTAAAGTAACTTAATGTAACATAACATTTTGTAACGTAACATAATGTAACGATACATTGTGTATTTTAACATCATTTAATAATGTAACATTATCTCATGTATTGTAGCGTAATGTAACAGAATATGACAGAATGTAATGCAACATAGCATAATGTAAGAGAACGTAAAGTAACATGACATAGCGTAGCGTAAGGTAACGTGACATAACGTGACCTACTGTGACGTTACGTGACGAATGGTTTTGCACCAAAGCTTAATTTATCTTTTCAATTCATTTCGATTTGGCTCGCAATAAATTAAATTCTTGTTTATTGCGGTAATAAATAGTTTTACCACATTTGCTTTTCTTAATATCCTGACTTTTTTCCTTAAAAATTAAAAGGAACAATTCAAAAATGGGAAAATAATCCGGTGATTTTCCTCCTTCAGGAATGCCTGTCCCAACGTCTGAACACTATTAGATTGATAGATTCATAATAAATCTACAGCCTGATGTTATAGTTTCCCTGCTGCAACACACCTGAGTTTCCTTGATGACCTAATAATTCGATTCAGGTGTGTTGAAGCAAGGTGACACAGACAACTCTCCGGCTCTCCAGGAATAGTCCTGCTTCATAGCAATCATTGTGCACGATTCCTCCATCAGCTGAGTTCCACCTCCTTCTTCGATCCACCTGAAATCTGCTCCTGTAGCGACGTGACACCAGATCTGCAGAACGTTGAGGCATGTCCTCTCCAGTCCACCAGCCTCCGCAGTGCCAGGCAGGATCAATCAAACCCCGCTGAGGTATTTGAGAGGAAGTGAGGTTGGGTTTGACCCCGTAGCTTTGCTGGCAGACGATGATAGTGAGCAGAGCGGACAGGTTCAGCCTGCCTTGACTCTCCAGGCGACCAACCTGGACGAGGCCGGACAGCCGGGGGAATAGAGATGTGCGGTGGGATGATGACTGTACGAGCTGGAGTGTGTGTGTGTGTGTGTGTGTGTGTGTGTGTGTGTGTGTGTGTGTGTGTGTGTGTGTGTGTGTGTGTGTGTGTGTGTGTGTGTGTGTGTGTGTGTGTGTGTGTGTGTGTGTGTGTGTGTGTGTGTGTGTGTGTGTGTGTGTGTGTGTGTGTGTGTGTGTGTGTGTGTGTGTGTGTGTGTGTGTGTGTGTGCGCGCGCGCTCATCTGGACTTCTGTGCACTTGTGTTTGCATGTGTTTTGTCTGTGAAGTGGCTGGTGTGTGTGTGTGTGTGTGTGTGTGTGTGTGTGTGTGTGTGTTCGGGGGGGGTGGGTGGGTGGGGGCTCTGAACTTGACTGATGCAGTCAGGCCTGTGGCTCGGAGAGATAAAGTGTCTGCTTGTGTTTGCGTGCTGCTGGTGGACGTCTGTCACTGTGTTATGCATTTTCAACTCGGCGGAGTCGTTTCACTGTGAGAAACCAGCTGTGAAGTGGTCACTTGTCAACTGAATGTTCCAAACTGTATATAGAGAAAAGTCTTGTTTCTAAGGTCAAAATGTTGATTAGATTCACTTCTTTTTTTTGTTGATGTTGACAGCGTGTGATGCCTGACTGACTTCACATTAAACAGATCTCACAGGTTATGAGACCAGACTGCGCTTCTTTGATATATGTTTTTCAATTTGCCATTAGTTGGGTTCTATAAAAGATGTGCCAAGGATAGCAGTGAGCGATAGAGAATCACTTTAAGTACATTAAATTTCTGCTGTGTAATTCTCTGACAAAGCAATGACTTGGATAACAGTGTCGGATGGTTTCCAGCAGTTATTGCATCATTCTGTACACATGGAAAAAAAGAGCAGGACGTTGATATGCAGTAGATGGTTACAGATGAGTTCTACTATTTTAATTCTAATAATTAAGCTTGAACCCAACAATTAATCTTAATGGGGAGAATTGTGAATGTTTTGTTGGGCTCTGAGTAATTTTGTCTTGTTCAGAGGGTTTTCCATTGAAACTGTGAAATACATTTTCTTTTCTCCAATAAATCTATGATCAATCTCTTATCAAGCACCTTGATTTTAAGTCTCCATCAGGACTTCCTGGTCGTCTTATGGCCAGTTAAATCCCCAGATTTCTCCCTCTGCTGTTTCTCTGGAATGTAGCGTCTGATCAGGAGGAGTCAAAGTTATCTGCCAGTTTAAATCAAAATCCAACTCCAGACAAAAGAGTTCCTTGCCAGTTTTCATCAGGCTGAAGCAAAGGCCAACCGAAGACCAGATTAAAGTTACATACCCATCTCTTGAAGAGTTGAATGAGTCCTATTTCTGCACGTTTTGGGCATTTGTGATTATTTACAGCACATCAAACCTTGATTTTGATTTGCACTGTCCATCAGGACTTCCCAGCAGCTTTCTGATCAATTAGATGCTCAGATTTTCTTCTTCTGCGATTCTGTGACTGCAGATGGTTTCGACCAAGCTAATGATCCTGTCTCTCTCCTCCCAGTGACGACAAATCAACCCACCACATGAGTTTCTCTGCGTCAAAGGTAGGAACCATTCCTGTTCTCTTTCTGTTTTTTCAGGAATCATTGGCTTCCCTCGCCAACACATCACCGCTTCTAACATTGAGCTGCTGCTTCTTGCTGTCATGGTTGTGTTTTTCCTTCCATCTAAGTTGTCCAACATTCCTCTTGTTGTGCTCGTGACATATAGACTTTGTGTTGCTTCTTGTACCTTTCCCGTCATCGTTTAGAGCTTCCGCAGTCTTTCGTCCACATGACAAAGTGAGAACTATAAAGGATAAACAGGATGTACTGTTCTTAGAGTGACCCACAGATAGGCTCGCGGTTATTCTTCTTATTTCTTTATTGCACCTCTCCAAACACCGGACAGACGATATCGCTCATGCTCTAGTCAACGTTGTTGTTCCTGCTCGTCCTTCTCAACGACATCATCTGTAATGGAGGGGGGGGAAAGACCGACATATGTTCTGCACAGTCACAGTTCTTCATACAATAACATTTTGTTCTTGGTGTTAAACACAATTGACTGATTTGGGTCAGTGGAAACTACAATGGCTGTGTCGGCGCTCATCACAGATCCTATGCATTAGTTGCATGGATTGTTCATGATTGTTGTCAGATGATACATCACTATGACTGAGTGGGCCTATTGGCCCAGGGATTCCAGGGCTTAAGGGGCCTCTAAGCTCAAGCATGAAGTCTCTGTTTGTAGTTTCCTGTTGCTCGCTGAAGGATCTTAGTCATTCCTGCCAGTAACAAAGTCCCTGAAGTCCTGCTGTTGGCATTAATTGTGAGCACATGTGCTGTAAATCCTGTCGAGTAACAAGAGCATTTTGAGCTGCTGGCTTCAAGTCAGTGTACCTGCTCTGCCTGGAGAACGTGGAGACCATTTTACACGTTTGTACCCGGGGGCCGATCCATTTATTCATCCGTCCTCCATCCCGGCTTGATCCAGAATAGAATCGCCGGAGGCTGGAGTGTATCGCAGCCAAGACCGGGCGGAGGGCAGGGTACACCGTGGACAGTTCAACAGTCAATCACAGGGCCCGGGGAGGCAGACAATCCACACACACACACACACACACACACACACACACACACACACACACACACACACACACACACACACACACACACATGCACACACACACACACACGTCTACACCTATGGCCAATTTAGAGTCACCAATTACACTAACAAGCATGTGTTTGAACTGGTGAAGGAAGAAGGAGTACCAGGAGAAAAGCCATCAACATGCAAAGCCAGGAGGCTTAAAACAGGAGCCAACACATCACCCCCCTCTCCCCCCCACCCTCACCCCCACCCCCACCCCCACCCCCACCCCGTCTCACCATCACTTCATCTTGTGTTTCTTTATGGATGAACCTACGTTTGTATGGCTGCTGATTCACTGTCAGATCAGCAGTGTAAAACTCATTTCAGTTCAGCGACCATAATAACCTTTAAATTTAAGCTTGAAGGTTTTTATACGTTGTGGCGCAGAGTTTGAAGGATGTTTTTCAAGCTGGAAACGGTATTCTTCTTTACATTAGCTGTGCACCGAAGCAGCAGGTTCATAAGTCTCTGTGTCTGTCTTTGTGTTTTATTTCCGTGAATTAAAGTCTTGGAGGTTTACTGGCTGCCACATTGATCTCAAAGGACCTTCCTAATGAAAGGAAGTGAAATATCAAACATTTCTAACTTTCTAACAGATTATATAATAAGCGAAATCATTCCTGCTCTTTTGTAGGACCTCTTCTCATCACTGTCAAACGTTGAATGTCTGATCATTAGTGCATTGCACGATGCTCGCTTGTTTAAACGAGTTCGCCTGGACAGGAAGACGTTATCGGCCTTGAAATTATGGCAGTTCTCTTTCTCCTTACATGTTCTCCCTTTGCACGTTTCCCTGCATCGTGTTTCTCTCCTCAGTAGGAAGAGACTCATTCTTCTGAGTGGCATCGCTAATGGAACATGAGGCTCAGTGTGTTCGGGTACAAGGGAAGTGAGATCGTCCTCAAAGAGCGATACACTTTATCTGTTCACTCAATACAGTCCAACCTTGAGCACAAGTGTGGGAAGCCGCCCTCTAACACGCTGAAACAATCCTCTCATCTTCATGCACGTAATCAATCGGCTTCTCTCGGCCGGCGAAAGTGCAAATGACACCGCATGCTGCTTTCCCCTCTAATGGGGGGAATGAAAGACAGGACAGCGGCAGGTGGGAACAAACAGGGCATTGATTTCTCCTCGTTGTTCATGTGCGCAGCCCTGATTTCCTGGGTCTCGGCGGGATCACGTCAGTGAAGCACAGTAATTGGCCTGCGATCAGAGAATTTCTACTATTAATTTCCAATCTCAGCAAAGACTTTTTGAACTTATCAAACCTCCGACTCTCACTAAGAACCAGACGTCCAGTGGAGCTCGTGGTTGTTCCAATGTGACCCATTTGTATTGATAAACATGTTGCTGATTCTACTCTTAAACAACCGGACCTTTTACTCGCGTTGCATTTGTAATCAACTCACCAGAATTTCTCCTTTTCAAGTAATTTATCTTGAAAGCTTTGAGAAAATAAACGGCGGCGAGACGCGCGGCGTCCTAATCCAGCCAGACATTTAAAATGAGCAGAAGTTGCGGTGACTTTCAGCGAGTTCTCCCTGCTTCACAATAATGAACTCACTGCTTTTGGTTTGTGTGGATCCACTTCCACAAATGTGCTGAGCTACAGAATAACTTGCTCTCTGTGCTCTCTTTGAAGTCGCATTTATTATCTGTTGGATGGAGAAAAAAAACCAAACAAATATTTTGCTTTGTAATCAGATGGAACTTTGGCTTGGCTGCATTCCGGGTTCTGAGATATTATCACAGTATTTTGGACCATTTCGGTGTTTGGTTTGAACTAACATGAGGTTTTCTTTCCATGGATAAGAACTTAATTTCTGGAGGGGCTTTTTACAACCATACAGTGGTTTTTGTAATGCAGCCCTCACTGTTCTCAGTTCTGTGTTAAGGCTTTAAAATGATGGCTTTTGGTAATCAACTTTGATTTCGCCGCAACTTTAGCATTTTTATACCTGATGATCTTACCAATGGTCCGATTTCTATCCAGCGGGGTGAGGTGGGGGGCGGGTTTGTTTGTTTTCCCAGCGTCCCTCTTGTCCTGTAATTTTCATTTTGCAAGAAATCATTTTTCAAACACTCTTTAATTTCTTATAAATTGATTGGAGACCAATTAAAGTGAGAAGACGAGCGCACCAGGGTTTAACAGCATGATGAGGGCGTGAAGTTCTCAGGCAGACAAGTTTGGCTGTATGATCATTATCGTAACTATGATCATTAATCCAAAATGTAGGATAATTTGAGCATTTTGTGAATTAGCAGTGTTTTTGTGAAGGCATCGCTTCACATGTTTACTTTCTTTAGTCCTCAAATGAACTGAACTAAACTCAACAGGTTTTACAGCAGAGGTGTCAAACATAAGGCCCGTCAGCAAAAAGAAGCTCCAATTCTGCCGCCAAACCACCAAGAATTGTAAAAAATCCAAGTTTATTTGACATTTCACAGTATTTCACAACATTAAAATTGGCTTTATGTTGACATTTTCAGTCATAATTCTTTGTTTTTCTGAAAATATTGACATTTTCATCACATTCTTTGCACCACAGTAAAGGAAAGCTTTAAACGTTTACATTTAAAGATTATTATGGCACTATTTACCGGTCCAGCCCACTGGAGATGAAACTGGGCTATATGTGGAGTTTGACACCCCTGCCTTACAGTGTATTGTAGTGTTTGAGAAACTGTGCTCCACACAGTCTCCATTGTGACGTAAGATTCTGGGTGTAATTGAGATGCAGGCTTTGTTGTGGTGGAGTTGATAGAAGAAGTCAGTCTGGGTCAGAACGCTGTGTCACCTTGAAACATAACGTAACACACTGTCTCCAAACTCTGATCTCTCTGTTTCTAAATCCCCCAAATCTCCACAAAATGCTCTCCGGCTTCCACGTTGCAGCTGTGACATTCGCCGTTAAAGTTTATAGGCAAGGGCGCCGTAAAACCTGGCGCACCTGAGCCGTAACCCGGCTCCGCCAGGGGCCCACGTGTGGTTTATAGGCAGAAGAGCCGTAAAGAGCCACCGCCTACAATGAGATACCCACCACTTTCAAAATATTGACACCTACTCTTTGGAGAATGATCACCTGCCTGAAGTCATGCAGTGAGAGTGTACATGAGTGTGTGTGTGAGAGAGTTCATGCTCAGGCCGTCGCCAACGTCGCAGTGCAAATTAGCATGAATAACACCGTTTGATTCCAAATAAAAGGAGCAAACAAATGCGTACAAGCACACCTGGCCCCGCAGTTCCAGTCAACAGATGGGTGCACCGCAGGCCAGTTATTGTCGGAGGGAAGAAATGTTGATGAGCATTCACTGTGGGGCACAATCACATAAAAACAAGAGGCGGGGGACTAATTCTTTCTGGCCAGCGTGTTGTCTGAGGTGCCCAGAAATGGCGCGGCGGCGAGCGGGACTGGAGCGCTGTTTGAGTCCTCCAGCGGCTGGCCGCGGCGCCGCTCTCCTCTGCCATCTTGGAGAGACTCCTCCCAGCGTGTGCAAATGTTGAATGTTTCCACTCTGCCGCCGGCTCGTTCTCATTCTGAACGGGCGCGAGGCTTTTACAGCCGGTCCGCCGCTGCTCGTTTACGACGGGGCACGGCGAGGACGGCGCGTACAGTCAGCGAAGGGCAGGGGAAAGTTAAGACGCATGCAAGTGCAACTCATTATTTAGAGTTTTTGATCCTGGAGATGAGTGAGAATGTCTTTAACAGTCAGGACAGGTGAGCAAAAGGCGCCTTTAAAGGCCTCAGGATTCAAACCAAAAGAGAAATATGCACTCACCATGTTGCTCCAGGTGAAAAAAGAAAAAAAAGAAAAATCCCGCTAAATGGCATATTTAACAGCTTCCATTTGGCCTGACATTTTTTATAGTCTCACTCTTTTCCCCCCACTCTCCATTCCTGTGGTCACCTCCGTATCCAAGCCCTTTTTTCAGCTGCATTAATGGAACAGGAACTACACGTGCACACATTTCCCTTCACTAAAGTGTCTGTTTTTTTTTTTTAAGGTGGCTCTGACCTTCTTTTTTCTTTTTTTTGAATGAAAATACTTGCCAAATGGAAATGACTGTCTGAGTGAGTGCAGGTGGAGTATATCTGATAAGTTCCAAATTACCTCACAGATACAGTTTTTCCACTGCTGCCATATAATGATTGCAGCTAAATCTAACCTTTTTTTAACTAAATGCATGAAGTTCCTAAAGCAGGGGTGAAAAACCTCATCCAGAGGCCACATGTAGTTCACTTGATGTTAACCAGTAAAATTAAAAGCATAATATTCTCTTAATAGCATTTTACTAAATTTCCCTGCATAGACATGGAGAAGATTTGTATTTTGCAGAAAATCTATTATAAAGAACCATTTTTCCCTTTTGTTCGGTTCTCTGTCTCAGTTTCTATCTTTATTTCTTTCCACTCTGTAGCCTGAATTAAATTCTCCTTGATTAAGATCTTGACTTTCCAGGAGTTCTTGTTTTTCTAGTCGATCTCTAAAACCTTCGGCTTCACGTTTGGAGTCACTGTGGCCAACGTCTGAATGCATCCAGCCACTTTCCTGGTAGAGGTGCAGAGGCTTTCTACAATCCTTTTGTGATTGTTTTTGTCTGCTGCAGTGGGAGGATCCAAGAGACAATAACTCAACTCGAATTCTCCTCTCTCACATTGAGTATCAGTCCGTTCCGTTCTGTCGTAAACACATTTTCTCACATCATTTTAATATCAAGGAGGAATGCATGACATCTTTCACCAAACCTTGTTTCTGCAGAGAGAATTTATAAGAATATTATGCTGTGTGCATTATTGATGATGGAAGAAGTGGAAGTACAATTAGAGTGATGAACTTTATTAAACAACAATGGAGCTCAGAGACAAAGTCTGATGGACGTGTTCATCTTTAAAGCCCAAAACGTTCAGAACTTCCCTGTGGAGCGATGCACACTTGATCCTGGTCTTGTCTCAACCGAACCTCCTCCATCCAGTCCAGCTCAGCACTGGTCCTCTCGCTGTAGAAGCAGGAGCACTTCAGCCCTAAATCCCTCGCTCTTGCCCAGCTTCAACCTTCAGCGGCTTTAAGCTGCATGCAAACGTCCCCCTGCAGACACTGCCTCTGGATCAGGATCAGCTCCACTGGGCTTTAAGCGAGCGCCGTCCGCTGAGCCCGGCTCCTCGGACACAGCTCCTCTCAATCCTGCTGCTCTTCTTTCAGAGCTGCTGAGTCTTCTGCTCCACAGGTGCTGGAGTTGACTTCTTCATCTCGGGTAGTTTTTATTTTCTCCCGCCTCAGTGACTCAGAACTCGGCGACAGCTAGACGATTGGTCCTCTTTCTGATCTCCAGAATCCACTCAAGGAGGTTCTAGACCACACCGGTGGGGCAAGATCTGCCGAAACACCAAGAGACTGCATGATGATATCGACTCGCGGCTCGTTTACGTCACAACATTGTCAAGTGAAAACCGAAAACTCAAACACTGCTGCTGCTCATGCGCAACACGGCCGTCGTAAATAGTTCTTCTGCACATGCACGAGATTTATTCGAAATAAATGTTGATGATAAATGTCGACAAAGCCAGGTTGAGAACATTCTGCAACATCTTAAAACCTCGAGTCGTGTGGATGTAGCAGAAAGAACTTTGTCTTGTGAGGCCGGCGCCACACACACCGAGGTGGCGCGCCACAGTGGCGTTTAGCATTCAGAAGGAGAGCACACGGAGTCATGACCTCGGATGACGGTGAGCGGTGGAGGGCGAATGGGGCTCTGCAGAGCTGGATTGGCAGCGCCACGGCGGGACGATATTGCCGCCGGATCAGAATCGCTCACTCTGGTTGAGGATGGCGGTGTTAATTAGGCCTCTCTCTGCTGTTCTCCGCCTGTGAGAGGAACGCTCTGTAAATCTGAAAACATCTCCTCCGGTCATCCTCCACACGTCACTCTGTTCTTTTCTTCTTCTCCTTCCTCCACATTCCATTGTGCAGCTTCATTACAGCAGTTACCAGCCAGGGGTGGTCCAACCGCAGGGGGGGATTTCTGCAGCGACCGGTGGGGGGGCGGCGAGGGATTCCTCAGAAAACAACTATTGTTACAACTGCTCATCTGACAAGTAACTGTGTGGCTGACCGAGACAACTCAACAGGAGAGGTAAAGTCAGCAGAAGTAACCACGAAATCTGAATATACTAGATACTCTAATTCAGCGGGTTTCCTCGAGGGGGCGCCAGAAATCACACCGGAATACATCAGCTATACAAACACAAAAACAGTGACGTTTTTGGAGCTTTTTCTTTTTTTTTTATGCTGGCAAATTTGTGCTGCTCAACAGGACATATTGGCACTATTCCGTTTTTATCAAATCGAGTCCATCTAATTATCGCCATCATCCATGATTTAATCCTATTTCTTAGGGAATAAATACATTTTCAAACTGAGTTAAGATTAAAATAAGATCAATTATTGTTGCTTGAAGCCAGAATGTATCCAAAATGTTGTTTATCCCCAAACAACATCCTGGAAACCCAGAAAGTTCATGAAACTAGAAATTAAATCCAACATTTAAAGACTGGGAAACAGTGATGAATGGTATCCTTTACAGTTCTCTGCATCAAAAATAATGTTTTGTGACTTAATTTCTATTAATTCTTAATAAAGGTCAATTATGCAGTTAATGATGCTGGCAATCGTTTTCTTTCTTCTCACCGTGACATTCAACATTTCAAATGCTTTAGTGTTAATGCGTATTTACATTGGATTAATCAATCTCATGCAAGATTTTTGACATGTTGTAACTTCAGAACAATTTCCTTTGAAGCAGATGTTGAGGAAAAATGTTTGCAGTTTATTAATTACTCTGTCATCCATGGGTGGATTACATTAAAGAAATGTCATCGTACCAATAAAATACAGTGAATCCACATTTATTAACCCCCCCAAAAAAATCACTTTTTCCTTTTTTTGAAGACTTTTATCAAATGAAAAATTGGGGGAAAAGCTAAATTAACCTCAGATTTCTGTGAGTTTTGTTGAGTTTTGTTGAAAAACCTCATACTTTTTGTTATGACTGCAACTAGACTAATAAAGACTGGTGATTGTTAGGTGTAGCAAGTTATAGATTTATATTGAGGGGGGCATCAAAAAGTCACGGCTGAGAGCTCATTTGGCTCTTTATTTTATTGAGAAATGTAAATGTATGGCAAATCATGCTGTGAAAACTTGCCGTCTCCATGGCAACAGAACATTTTAAACCCCACGACAGGTGAAAATGAACAATTTCTTTAGGTTCAGCGATTAAACAACCGTCCAGTTGGAGCACAAATGTCAGTCTGGAAATAAAACTAAATTAATGTATTTTGTTTGTTTGTTGTGGTTTTCAGCTGACATGCTGGAACTCAAAAGAAAAATTACGGAAACAGGCAAATTAGTGTATTTCAGAAATGCTGGAGCTGCTGCTTTTGAAGGAAGGAATTAAGAATATGTTTGCAAATAAATGCAAATTAGCCAGTTTTGTACAATGAAAATGATCAAAATATTGAATAAAATGCCCAAAGCTAATCAACAACAACAACAACAAAAAGTCTTTGGTGAAGTACAAAAATCAGAAAGCAACCCACCTGCGATTATCAAACTGAATTATTCAATAAATGTTTGACTGCCTCAAACAAGTTTGATGTTTTCTAGACTGAGCTGGAACAACGTGGAGTGACGTGGCCACATTAACAAGTGTGGCTGCCAACGCTAAAACATGGTGGAGGCACCATCACACGGTCGGGCTGCTTTCTTACCTCCAGTAATAGGGGACAAGGGGGGGGTCGGGGGAATTCCTTGTCCCCGTTGGTTCTTTTCTATTAATTAGCAAAAGAAATCACAGTCAAATAGTTTGAAGGTTGTTGGTGGCAACGTGACGTCACTAAAGGTTTTTGGGTTCTTTCTGTGGCGATCCTTCACACACATTCCTGCCTGAACAACACATTTCCGTCACGGTTTTCCATCGTTTTGATTCCCGGTGAATGATGCACGATGTTGCTTCAGCTATTCACCCAGGAACCGCTGCTGCATTTCTGTTTTTCTCTGTGCAGATGATGTTTAAAGAGCTGCGTTTCCACTCTGACTTGCACTTTTCTCAGTGGGGGAAGTGTGATTGATAACTTGGGAGTACCCCCCCACCCCCATCCACCACCACCCCGACTCCTTCCTCTTTTATTTACATCTCCTTGTGCTATTATGACTCCAGAGATAAAATTGTGGAAATCTACAGGAAAGCACCTGGATTTACGCACCGGTGTTTTCCACCGTGAGCGTTCCCCTGTTGGGACGCTCCGAGGATTTAGCACCTCGCGGCTCGAGACTTACCTTGAAAAAGAGATTGTCTTCCTCTCGACGGCACCCGGCTGAATAAATGGCTTAACTGACTTCTAACTCTGTCGCTTTCACACCCTTTCATTTTTCTGTCTCTATCGTGCTCCGTCGTGCTTTCTCTCTGTCAGCAGAAAGTGACGCCGCTATCAAATTGCAGAGCAATAACATTCCGTGAGCACTTTGGTGGGAGCCACATTTATTAGAAAATCAGGGGAGCAGAATGGAGGCTGAGAGGCTGGGGCCTTTTTGGAGTTTGGAGTCACGCACGCGTTGTGGCGGTGAGCGCTCGGAGAATCCTACTGTAAATGGCGTGCCAATGCTCGAGGTAGACACCCAAAGCAAATGAGATGAAGAAGAGAATCGATAACAATAAAAATTCAGCTCTCTTTGCAAGTCGACCCCGCCAAGACCTCTGACTGGCTGCCTTTTGAATTATAGATGTCTGAGTGGCAGATGAACACTGGGAGGAGATTAATGTCTGTCACTAATCTGCCGCGTGTCACAGACACTCGCGCGCCGTCACGCATGAATTTGTGCTCCCAAACTTCCACGCCTGGAACGTCACGGCGGCGTGCGCGGGGCCGGCGCCCTCGTGCCGCTCGTGGCGGCAGCAGGTTCCAGTGACTCCTTGAACCGTGAGAGCAAATTCAGTGTTGTGGTGGGGAATGATGATTGACTGGCTGCAGCCTGATCTGCGTCAGACGGAGCAGGAGACTCTGAACTGCGCTGCAGGCAATTACTTTGTTTTAGAGGAAACGAAGGAGGGAGGGGAGGGGAGGTATAGAGGAGGGGGAGGGTTTGCCGGGCTGGGGGAAGGGCTGCTGTGATTTAACAGTGCCACCTGGTGGTGAGGCGCAGAACTGAAGGATGTTTGTATGTCTCACTCTTGACATACTGTCATCCTCCTTCTTTTTTTCTCTTCTTTTTTTCCCCCTCCCACCTCTGTAATCCATCACCGGCTGCAAACCAGATCACTCACATGTTCTGCATCCGCCCGCTCCCCTCGAGGACTTCCCATTGACTTTGCATCGATTCCTCGCCCGCTAACCCGATAACCTTAAAGGTGCTACAAGCAAAGCTTGACGTGCTCATATCTTGCTCTGGAATTGATTACGCCCGATGTGGAGCTAATTACACATGTAACAGTCACCGTGAGACGTCCATAAACTGTATTTACATATTGATCGTCGGCTCAGTTATGACACGTAAAGATGACGCCATTAATGAGCCCCCACAGCAGATTGTTGATGATCAGAGCTTTGAACATCCACAATAGAGACAATATTCATACTTTTCATCTTGAGAGTCTTGACCTGAGGTTTCAAAAACTTGTATAGCAACATAGTTTTTTCAATCAATGTTATTGATTAGTTATTGGCTGACTAATCCAGTTGAGGCTGTTTCATTGGTATTTCACCAGCATGTTTGTTACTGGTCTCATGAGATGCTCCCATGTTCTCTTCTCCAACATGCGTGTTTGACACCAAACTGTTTGTCACTAATCTGAGATTATTCAAACAACAATCAAGATTAGGATTTTGGCTGCTGTTAAACTGGCGAGGTGTGTCAGAGGTGGCAGAAGTTCTCCAGTCCTTCACTCAATTCACACATGAATTTGTAACTTAAATGGTTCAAAATGTCTCTTTGAAATAATCTTAAACTGGAATATGCATTAGTGGTGAGCGCTGTGGCCAGTGTGAGTCTGGGCGTTTGTGAGTTTGCATGTTTTCCCAGGAAATCACATGTACAACATGCATACTACACATATAAATTCTACATATAATGTGTCCTAAATCCATGAAATGTCATTTTCAGCAACAATATCTACTTAATCCAGATTATTGGAGGTTGACAGGTTGACTTCCTCTCTGTATTATGTGAGGAGCCACTGTCGCACCGCTCTCAGACTCTCACGAGCGAGCAGCACACTTGTCATTTTGACCGTGTCGCTGTTTGTACAGACGATGTCAGTCGCTGCATTCATACATCAAGAAATCAGTTTGGAGGGTGTGTAATTGAGTTTGAGACCTCGGGAGTCTTGTTTACAATCTGAGCTCGCCTGGCGAAGGCGAGTAAATAACTGCAAACTTTGGGCTGATTGCTCTGTAAATCATTAATGCTTTTTGCTGAAATCTGTACATTGTTTTAAAGCATCGTGGGACATTACAGCAGGACGGATGAGGCCAGTTTGATTAAATTCTTACTCAGTTTCTGGCATATTGCATACATCCAAACTCAGAGATGAGGAACATCCGGCTCTAACTTCAGACTACAGAGTCGATGTGTGTTCCCTCAGGCCTCCCTGCAGTCTAAACCTATAGCAGCATAACCAAGAAAATCCAGGTGGGATTGAGCCGGCTGACCAAAGCTGGATCACCAAGAGAGGAGTCAAGTAATGTTTCTTAACAAATCAAGCTCACCCCATGTCCAACATAAAATATACGAGCTACCATGTGCTGACTCGGGCTTTTCCATTGTTCTCAACAACGCTGCCACAATTGGACGGTTCTTTCAGATGTTTTCTTTCTTTGCCAGACAACAAATAATCCAATGCTTGTGTCCTTCAGAGGCATAAACGCTTACATAGGTAGCTTCACCCTGATGATGACCCGTTCTCCAATCCAAACCTGAACTGATGGATCTCTTCACTTTCTGAGGGGTATGTCGGGTATCTGGACATTCCACTACATTGAGACACAACAAGGTCTTTTGAGAGTCATGGGAAAATGTACCAGATAGAAAGAAACCTGTAAAACTGCCTCAGTGACCTTTGACAAACCACGTCGGACACTTTCCCCTCGCCTCGTTTCCCAACATGCACTGTTTTTTCTCTTTCTACTTGTGATCTGCATTGTACCTGTGAATAACAGGCGTCGCTGGAGTGATTTAGCAGAGAACGCTGCATGTACTTGGCAGGTTGTTTAGTTTCTTCGGACCTGTTTTAAAATGGAGAGATATTTTCAGATAGACAATAACCAGCGGTCGAGACGTGACCTTCAGGCAGAGTCGTCGAGACCTGACATCAACGTTCATCTTTGCGGCGAGGCGCATGTCTGAAAAGGGTTTTTAAACGGTACGAATGTGATTAACAGGGAGCGGGAAGACGTGGCTCCTGACCTCCCGTTCAAAGGAGAAAGAGACGTAACGGTTGGTTCTTTCTGAGATGTGACTCAGAGGGCAGCTGCAACAAAGAAAATGAGCTTGAAGGATGGTGCAATGCGTTGAAATGCATCACTCCTGCATTGACTCATTTAGGTGCTATTTTAAAGGTTTCCACGCTAAATTCAGTTTCACAGCCTTAGTGAGATCCCAAACTGCGTTTTCATGTCTGGGCTGCTCAAATGGAGCAGCGGGTTGACTCCGGCTCCCCAGAAATTTGTTATGTTAAATAAATTATCCCTCCAGACCATCGGACCACGAGACCGACTGCGGTTTTAAGGTTTTAAGACGGAATACAAGATGAATTTTATGCCGTGCATTAATAATGACACCTACTTCTTCTGTAGGTTCTGTCTGCGATCGCTCAGACCTTCACCTTCCTTTCAATCTTTAATGAGCTGCCTGCAGATTTGATACAGACGCACGGAATCAGAAATCTCTCTCTTCTTCTCTTTACGTGCCGTGGAAGGAGAGCTGTGGCGTTATATTCACACCTGACTCAATCCAGGCACTTTGCGTTGAGGGGCGTTGCAGTTTTTGACGGCAGCGACGGACCGTCTTCTGGAGTGGCCAAAGGACGAGAAGTCTGAGTGGAAACTTTCATATTCAAGCTTTCAAATGCATTTCGTCACAAGTGAACAAGCTGCTTCCAAGACAAACATCCCAAGAATGTATTCAATTACTAAATCACCTTGGTCTGGTTGCCAGGCAACATTAGTGCAAGAACGGCTGCATCCATTTTCTCTTGGGCTCTCGGGTGATTTGTCTTGTGTTGTTTATGTACATTAGCCTGAAAGGGAACGAAGGGACGGGGAAAAAGACATTGGACTGGATTTAAAATGGTACGGGCTCAATGTTGAAGACACAAACACAACTCCACCCTAATGCGTTTGGTCACCCACTCACAGAAAACAACAACAACAACAACAACAAGAGACACACTTTGACTCCGAAGTCTTCGATTTGTGTCTTTCTTTCCCCCGTGTTCCTCCCGCTCGTTAATTCCATTCATGGTGTCCTTGGCTCCCCCGTTGAGCACTTTGTGATGTTCTGCGAAATGTTCCTCATGAATAAATTCCACATCGCCTCCTCCACTCGCAGACTTTCTGTGTACATGATGGAGTGCACGCACAAGCTGTTTTATGGTAAATGCTGTTGTCAAATGCACTTGGAGACAGATGGAAGGGAAGAATCTATCACTGATCTATTGTCCAGCTGTGAGCACTCGTGTGTGTGTGTGTGTGTGTGTGTGTGTGTGTGTGTGTGTGTGTGTGTGTGTGTGTGTGTGTGTGTGTGTGTGTGTGTGTGTGTGTGTGTGTGTGTGTGTGTGTGTGTGTGTGTGTGTGTGTGTGTGTGTGTGTGTGTGTGTGTGTGTGTGTGTGTGTGTGTGAGGAACTGCTAGTGTGGAACAAACATTTAACTGGCATTAAATATGTTTATGATACTATCAGCACAGGTCTTATGAACTGTGTGTGTGTGTTGTGTGTGTGTGTGTGTGTGTGTGTGTGTGTGTGTGTGTGTGTGTGTGTGTGTGTGTGTGTGTGTGTGTGTGTGTGTGTGTGTGTGTGTGTGTGTGTGTGTGTGTGTGTGTGTGTGTGTGTGTGTGTGTGTGTGTGTGTGTGAGTGAGTGAGTGAGTGTGTGTGTGTGCGGTCCACACTCCATCATCCTCCTCATCCGTCGCTGCAGGATGGCCGACGTACAGATGCCCGTGCAAAAGGTTAACAAGCACGGGGCGCTGCGTGCGCTTTGCTCTAAGTGGCGGTGTGACGTGACGTATGTGTCGCGCTTTTCCGTGGCGCTTCAAGCACTAAACGAGAGAATTGAGGTTGTTACCGGAGTCACGCGGGCGTTTGTTTCCCCCTCGGATCTGGAATAACTTTATTTGCCCAGAAGACAGAAGCGGGCCGAGGGTTTGTCTCGGAGATACTGAGGCAGCAACACTTGGACAGATGAGATTACAGTGACGGTTTCTGCTGTTGCACATGGCAGCAGGCTGTCACACACAAGGATTTGAGGCCGCTGTTTTCTGACAGCTCGGCTATACTTGGTGTTTATTTTACCTCTGGGTGGTCTTGAGCCCTTTTTAGAAGGTTCCCTGTGAGTTCGGCGAAATGTGCCTCTCTCCAAGTTGTCCATTTTTTCTTGGAAAGTATTTCTTCTTCCAGTTTATAAGTGAATAAAGACCTTTAATATGCCTCCGTAAACCCACTGCTCAGGAGTAAACTGAGCTTTTTCAACTGATGGAAAACAGTTTAATGGTCAAAGTAAACGTAGACCCAGTTAATTCCCAAGATTAAATCTATTGTTTTCTGACATGAGTGAAGTATTCAGAAGAGTTAAGGACCACTCAAGCAGCCTCAGAGCGCTTCACACTGCGTCATCCATTCCCTCAGACATTACGTCATAGATGCCAGAGCTCAACCTTTCTACGTTGTGTTACTGGAGAAATGTGAACTTTGACACACATAATTTAGTTTTTTGATGAAAAATCTTTACGTTTTCCTCAGATCTTCTCTTAAACTCCAAATTGTTGACATTTGAAAGCATTTTTTGCATCATATTATTGATGAATGACATTCCATGCTCGAAAAAAAAAACAATTTTGACCAAATTAATGGCTCCATTTTCACCCGTCTCTCCTGAAGTAGGTTTAATCTGATATCAAGTCCACTCTCATCTCGATGGCCTACTTATAGAAGCAGACATGATATACAGAGATATTACAAACTACATTCAAATGTGTTTTTTTGTTTCAGCCAATCGTCAGTAAAAGTCCTTTTTTTATTTTTTTATTTCAAATTATGTCTGCTGTGCCCTGATAGATGTCAAAGCAACCTTGCAGAGGCGGTAATCCTGGTTCTGATTCAATGTACTGAAATCAAAATATCCCAGTTAAGCCATTAGAAACCATTTTCAACCGTTTGGTTCAGCTGTACCGATTAGAGACTGGCCGTCTCCATTCCACTGTGTCTGAGCAAACCAGCGCAGGATAAGAGACAGTCATAAACCATAAGCCATAAACCTTCCCTGGTCAAAGAAATCTGCCTGTCACAAAGAGGAAACTCAAGACGGACATCTTTGAACTAGTCAGTAAAAACTGTGGCCGAGAATGTCAGATACATTATACAGTACAAACTCCATTGACAGACGAGCATGCAGTTCAATTAGGAAAAGGCCACGGCCAAGTCAAAGATTCTTGAGCAGCATGATTATTAGAGAAGGGGGACAAATGTCAAAGCCCTCATTAAGTCCATTTGGTGCCACTGTGTCCAGTGTATAAATCCAAATAGGCTCCGTTCTAAGTGGGAGGGCATTGATGGCGCTCTCTCCTCGGCAACACTTAACCTATTCAGGCCCATAAAATCTGACTGGGGTCAACTGGTGGCTGTGCATTTCCACAGTGCCGAGTGAGACTGGATGTTGTAGACAGTGCTGCCGTTTTAAAGGTCCACTTGGGTCCAAACCTTCAATCCCCATCAGTCACAGCTCCGTTGTGACTCAGACTTCTTTCATAACCTGGTGAGCCAGGGTCAGAGCGACTTTATTTAGCAGAAAACAGGACAACCTTGACTCATTGTGCCGTCTGTGCAACGGAAACCAGCAACTCAGTTGCAGTCATTCGGCTTATTCTCAGAAGGAACATGCTGACATAAATACCGATCATGCACAAAATAAGTGTGATATATTTCCCCACTTGGCACCGAATTTGTCCAAATACTTTGACTGTGCAGAGCCACCGTGCTCCAAACACAAACTAATTTCTGTGTTTGTGTGGCGGCTGCAGCAGGACTGTGCTGCTGGATGAAGCCACACGGACTCGTCATAAAGGTTGCATCGGAATCGATATTCAAAGTTCATGCTAATAGATTCACTTTCTTTGCCTCCGCTTTGAAGGGCGAGTTCAAGTACGATTGTTTCGCTGATTATCTCAAGAGCATTGTGAAGGACACCTGACTGACACTCCCACCTCAACAGACAACTTCCTGTCCAGAGGAACTAAAAGTCGAAACACGACTGGGCGGGGGTTTGGGAGCGGTTCAGGGAGAATTGATATAAAGGCAGATGTGACGAGGTCATGGGATCCTGGAAGTCTTGTGAGAGTGAAGATAAATGCATGGATGGGTAGATTGGTCCTCAGGGACGGATGTTTTCCAAATGTTTCTTCTTTTCAGTGCTCATGAGCACCGTCGTCGTGTAAACGGACCCCTAGAACCCCCCCCCCCCCCAACCGGCCCCCTCCTCATGGTCGCCTCGCTTCACTTCCTCCTGAAGAGGACGTTCCACACCAATAACTTTTTAAAGAAACTTCATGAAGCTGCATTCAAGGTCCAGTTCCCAGATTAGAAGTGTTTCCATTTTTCACATCAGACCACAATATGTACTCATTCGTCCTGAAGCGAGGAACCTGAGATCTTCTGGTAATAACCTGCTTACTGTGGCAGCTGCAGCAGTCAGAGGCCCAGCAATTACAGCAATTAGCAATTAGGTCGCAGCAGTCTTCATTATCTTCTTTTTATCATGTTTAATGAATTTGTTGTCAGTATTTCGTTGGTTTTCTTTCCAGTTTCTTTTTTTTACTTTGTTGTTTTTTTTAGTTTTTATTTTGTGATACACACGTTTAATATTTGTTAACATCCTCCTTTGCTTCTTGGTGCATTTTATGTTCGCTGTGGAGAAACTTTTGAGAAATACAAAAAAAAAAAAAGTAAGAAGATTTGTCTTCTTATTGCCCTTTCTGCTTTTTACCACACGGTGATTGAAGATATTTTACCAGCAGACCAGAAAAAAACGCATCAGATGTCTCATAAACATTGGAATATTTTTAAATTATTCCAACAAAAATGTAAAAGGAAGTGCGTCCGCATTGATCTACTGCAAAACAAACTGGTGCGGTCAAAACAAAAAGCTGTTCAGGCACCTCCTGAATTTCTTGTTTTTTATAGAAATACTGCTGAGTCATATCTATAATAGCAAACTAATTAAACACATTTTGACTGTTTTCACCCCCAAAAAAACACCTTTTCCCAAAGCCACATTCAAACTCTTTGCACACACCTGATGTGTTATCGAGTTTCGCTGTGGCAGAAGCTGGCGCTCTCGTGAATTCATTGTCGGTACGACAGTTTTCACAAGGTTAAAACTAAATGGCTGACAAATTAGGATGTGGCAGAGCGGCTTCAATGAGCTCCCAGTTGTCCGGAAGGATCCTGTGTTAAGTGATGTCGTCCATGCTTAATGTGTTAACAGGCTCTTGTTACAATAAGTGCTGCGCTCATACGAGATTATTCCGAACACATGCAGTTTGTGTGTCGAAGATTTGTAGCCATTTTTCCGCCACCTTTCTTTACGCTGACATAAACCATTGGCAAGAAATAAGAGCTGGATGGAGTCGTCGCTACAAAACCGGCTGAATGTGTGTTTTTATACAGTTAGTCTCAGACCAGTGATTTATGAATGAGCTGTGTGGATTGATTTTTCACTCCCAATCTGCCTTTTTTATCCTCTTGTAGACGACAGAGATTCACAGCACGTGCTTCTCTGTGTTTTGAGTGCTGCAGAACTCCATGTTCTGATTTATTATGTCCCATACTGGCATTCATTTTACACAATCTGGGAAATCAGTGATTTCATTTAAAATTCAATTACTGAGCTTCATTTCATGTTTAAAGGCAATGAAGTGAATTGTTTTATTTACTATACTTTGATTATTCAAAGTCTATATTTAGAGACTAATACATCTCTTTTTGAGGATTTTTCTTAAAATGCTAATTTGATAATGAAAAACTCGAATGAGTGGAATTTTTTTCCATCAAATTAAATTTTATTCTTTTTAATTTCAGGGGTCTGAATGAGCCTCCAACTCCTCTATATTTGAAAATAGCACAGCAAATTTTTATTTGATGAGACTGAATAAAGAATCTCAGTCCAATGGGGTTTTATTTTCTGTTAATTTGCTGGAAAAGAATCAAAATAATTTTTTTTAAAGATCCACATTTTCACTCCATTTTGGAAGACTGCTGATTCCCCGAAGAGACACTTTTAATCACCCTTCATTTTTTAGCTGCTGCTAAGTAATTCAACACAAAAGGCATTTCTGGTTAAACAGATGAGGTTATGCACTCTTTCATAGTTGTTATATATAATAGTTGTGAAAAGTTTAAAAATAAAATCCAAGTTGAAGTTTCTCGAAGACACTTTCAAATGTCATCTCAGTGCAAAAAGTAATCATCCACATTGCTTCTAGAAAACCAATAGCGAATGGTGACACCAGTGACATCAGTGATAATGATCCTCATCAGGAGCTCCAGTTACATGAACCGCAGGTAATCTAAATAAACATGTAAACACGTCTGTCTGGTTGAAAATACAACTGGAGCGGAGAAGGCTGTGTAACGAGAGAGAATTTCTCTCTGGGATTAATAGTGGATTTCTCTTCTGTTCTAACGCTGTTCATGATGTAATCCGAGTCCATGTCAACAGGATCATCTGATCTTTCAGGCAGACTTATAAAACCCTGACCAGGAGGATTCCCCTCCCGGCTCCAGTTTGTGCTCCAGCGTTCTTCCATGAGCTCCTTCTGGCAGTGAGCATACTATACCTACTTTAATACTTCGCTTTATCTCGTATCTAAATCTTCATATTTACAAGCAAATGTCCAAGCTTGTCTATTCAGGATTCCTCTATGGATAAGATGTAGAATTGCTGACCTTGCTGAATGTAGACTTGTTGAAAAATGGTCAATTAGTGTTTCTCGGTTATTTATTGTTCCAGAGTAATCTTTTGCGTATTGTGGAAGGAACCATTGGGATGACGACAATATAGATCTGAAGCTGGATTCCTCTATTAGAAATTGGTTACAGATGTACAGTATATCAGGGTAATGGCAAAACGCCATCTCTCCACGGTTTTCAGGCTGGAGTCCTCACACTGTGTCATCACGGCAGTTATTAGTGGTTTCCCAAGGCGGCAGCAATAACAGCATCCCAACAATCAATGAGGCCGCTGCTCTTGCGCAGTTTCCCCGTGGGATGGCGGTCGATGACGCTCAAAGTTAATCAAGTCTCGGCTCGCGTCGCATCCCCCAGGAGCCACCTGGTGACGGCGGAGTCATGGGAAGTCTAATCTTAGTTCAGGAGCAATTTCCTTTTCATGTCACTTCAAACTGGAGGAGCAGTGGAGAGTCGTCGCTGTCGGAAGCAGACGTGGTCGAAATGTCTGAACCGACTTTAGGATCTGGAGTGAAAACGGATCCTCCAGCTTGCTAATTTCACCACGGTTCTCAAGAAGCTTTAAATATTCTGTGATGCAACATTTTCCTTTCTAAAGAATTTGCCTCGTCGATTGAATTGCTCGCGGAGGAAATGTGGAGATATCCGGCCAGCCGGAAGGAGGCAGGGTGAAGGTGTTTCGAAAAGAGATGAGAGAAATGAATCCCCGGGGTTTATTCAGGCCGTATCGCTGGGTGCGATCTGGGCTTATGCTCTGAAAGCGACTGGAAGGAGTGAGAGGAGGCGGACAAAGGACGGGGATAAAGGAGGGATCAGACGGAGGTGAGGGAGGGTGAATTTCGGTCGGGGGGAGCTTATCAGCGTGATGCATACCTGGGCCTTCATCCTCCACCCGCTCCGACTCTTCAACGCTCCCCTGATCCACAGCGTTTGCTCTTTCTTTTCTTTTCTTTTTTTTTTTTATTCCGTGCCCACCTGAGCTGAAAATCATCCGCCTGTAAAGCAGATGTTACAATTTCATCGCTGTCTGCTTCCGAAAATGAAGGAGTTTAAAGAAATCACGCACAAGAACACAACACTCAATTTGGCTCTCATTAGAGCGCCGGGAAGTAATCTCCACCGCGTCTGGCGAGCCAAATGTAAAATATCACCTTGGCGACAGATTCTACCTGTTTGGGTTTTTTTTGTTGTTTTTTAAATGGCCATTAGATGAGGAAAAACCTGAATCATTCATGAATTCTCATGTTCAAATAGATTTTATGTAGATGGCACCACAATGACAGGAGTTTCATGGACCTAAAAATAAAGACGAAAGGCGCGAATAACAAGCGCTCCTCCGGTAGACACCTGTGGGAGGCTCTGATTTCCCCAGAAAGTGAGCGTTACATGCAACAGTCAAAGCATGTCTTCATGTCTTCTCATCATTAAGCCTTTTTAATCATAAATCCTTGTTTTGTAGGTCAGCTTGGGCTTTAATCTGCCGCCACTGAGGAGACGATGTTGTCATGAAGCGGCGTGCATACCTTGTCAGGTGTTCAGCATTCATTACATTTTGAGGTGTTTTGAGTATTTTAGCTTTCCCATTCGTGGACCTCTGCTACAGGTTGTAATGCAGTTGCATATTGTCCATTTTTGTTCAATTTGTTGGGTTTGTTTACTCATTATTGTTGCCTGATCTGACTTGTTGAACAATTGAAGGATTTTCAGTTTCGAGAAAATATATTTTCAAATTATCAATATTATATTATTATCATTATTATCATCACATTTATTTTCTGTCTTTATTTTTTAATTTTTTTAATTTTTTATTACGGTTATTGTCACAATATTTGTACTATTATTTTCAGTGCTGATTACATTGCTATTAGTTTTTAATTCCCAGCTACCTCTGGAATTCCTTCACCGAACTTTCTCAGGAGAGAAATCCTCCGTCTGCCTACGATTTACAACATGACCGCTTTGAATTGATGAATTAGCACCAACGTTCCTCAGTTAAAGGCTAAATACCACGGAGAGGAAATATCAAAGACGTTTTTCTCAGTGGGACCAAAAGACCCGTCTGACCTCGTCTCTTCTGCAGCCTGAAGCAAGCAGCTTGTGTGTGTGTGTGTGTGTGTGTGTGTGTGTGTGTGTGTGTGTGTGTGTGTGTGTGTGTGTGTGTGTGTGTGTGTGTGTGTGTGTGTGTGTGTGTGTGTGTGTGTGTGTGTGTGTGTGTGTGTGTGTGTGTGTGTGTGTGTGTGTGTGTGTGTGTGTGTGAGTTTTATCGGTATCGACAGTGGATTTTGCCGCTGTCCCCTAATGCTGTTTGTCACAAGCGGTGGTACAAGCCCTGCTTTGGGGCGATTAGCGAACATCTTCTCTTCCTCCTGAGATCAGTTCATCCATTCACCTGCCCCACCGTGAACTCCAAGTGAACTCATTTGACCTTTTTTCTGTGGGAATGAAGTTCATTACGACGACGGCAGCCGTGTGAGAACCCACCGCCGAGGTTTTAGGACGGGATTACTGTAAGGAAAGAGTTTCTGTTTAACTAGTGCAAAATGTGCAGTGAATACCACCTTGGAACTGCTGTGAAAGCTTAAAGATGCTAATTGAAATCCTGGCCCATGTCTTTAACAGTAATTGATTAAAATGAAGTGATAACATGAAACCCTAAAGGGAAGAACACCTTCAAATTGTTTCCTGCGAGAAGGAGAAAGTAATTTGTCTACAAATGAAGGAAATAGTGGGGTACAGATACCTGAAATATAATAAGTGCTTTGTTACTTGTTGATTCTTTTGATGATTTCTGAAAGAATATAAGCTAAAATAGCACAAACTGTTAAATATTACCCTAATGAACCCAAACACCGATGGATTTCCAGAGTTTTCAGTGTGTCTGTGTCTTCTGTTAAGATTTATTTTAAAGCTTGGCCAAATCACTTTTTGCACTCTGGAGCGAATATTGTCCAAGAAACTAACCGAAGTGCTTCATCGATGTTCTTGAACATTCTTACACCTGCAGTCGAGGAAAAACAGGTGGTTATCGATGGATAACTCCAGAAAGAAGCTCATTTTGTCCCAGTATTCAAGCTCAAGTCGGCCCAACAAGGAAATAAACCCTTCTTTTGTGTGCGAAAGGTCAAACAAGCAGAGTTTAACTTAATCAGTCACCGAGGAACGTCTGGATTTACGCTGACGTCACTTTTCTGCTTTGTCTTGAAAGTGGAGTACGCCTCTGTGACGAGCCCGAGCCGAGCTGTGGCCTCTGCTTCTGGGAAGAAGATTCAAAAGAGGAATCGTGTTCATTAGAGGAAAAAAACAAAACGGGCCAGACGAGCTGTTCGGGAAATGAACACGACCGATTAGACAGAGAGGGCGAACGAGGGAGGAGAGATGGGACGAAGACCTCAGAACTGAGTGAAGAGAGACAGACAAATAAATGGCAAGAGGACTAATGCGCCATAAAAAGCCAATCTCCCAAACCTCTGAAGCCCCCGCCCGGGCAGAAACAATTACCACGGACCGGGAGGGGGCACTTCTGATTAAACAAGCCAGCGTCTTGACAGTGGAGATAAACTTTTGGGCTGACGGAGTGCCGCATGCAGCAGAATGCAATCACTATTTTGCCGCCGATCAGCGCCTAAAGGGGGAGGCAGCAACGTGGTAAATGAGGGGAAGATACACTGAAATCACACACACACACACAGACACACACACACACACACACACACACACACACACACACACACACACACACACACACACACACACACACACACACACTGCTAAGCATTTAGCTTGCAGTTCTCAGAAGTCAGTTGAACTTTGCTTGACTTCCTCTCTTATCGCAGATTTCTCAAGGAAATAAAAAATAATTGTATTTATTGGAGTGCTGCGGAATATCTTGGAGAAGGCTAATTCGAAGAATGGAGAGAGTCCTCCAGTGACATGAAGGGGCTGAAAAGCTGCGTCTTCATCATCAGATTAGAAAAGTGAGTTCTGCCGAATCAAATTAATGAATTAAAAGCAAACAAATCCCGGCGAGACAGAAGGAGGAAAGTGGTCAACAACAAACGGCGTTGTTGAAGCGACAGCAGGGGGCCCACTCTGGCATCCGCTGGAAGCCGTAGATTGTCATTAAACGGGGTAAAAAAAAAAAAGGAAAATGTCTGGCTCTGAAAAAGCGCCGCTGTGAAATTGGTGCGCATCTCCAAGGGAAACAGAAGCAGATAGTAATTGCCGCCGAACCGTGCAGAGGTTTGAAATGGTCGCGAGTTCTGCTTCCTCAGGAATTAGTCGTGCAGCGTTCTGGTGCAGCCGGCTCCGCACGACTCCAAGGCTGGCCCGCCGTTAACGTGTTTTCCTCACTCTGTTGGGAATAACAAGCAGCCTCGTTTAGATGTCTGCAGGGCAGGTAGCTTCAGCGTGAAGTTCTTTGTCTTGAGGAAAGGGAATCTTACACTTTATAAAGGTAGTAAACCAAGATTTTTGTTGCCGTGGGTAACGTTTGTTCTTCATGCTCATGCTGGTGCTTTGTAAGCTCGTCTACTTCCACCAAACAACCTTCAATCCAAAGTGCTTCACATTGTCGAACTAAACTCTCTCGGCGTTGTGTTGAAAACACATTTTTTCGTTGTCGTTTCAGAACAGTTTTTGCGTTCATGCAACAACATTTTGAAAACAATGTTCGTTTACACAGAAACGGTTCCAGGAGAATTTGAACTGGGAGTCATGACATCCTGGAGGCCGCCATTGTTGTTAATGTCCATCTACTCGTGCATGTGCAGAAGAAGTATATCACGGTCGCGGTGCGCACGCGCAGTAGCAGCATTTCAGAAAAACTGCGCTATTCCCATTGCCATGAAAGCTGAGTCAGAGCATTTCTATAAAGTTCCACCTCAGCACTCAATTCTAGGTGTGTTTTCTGGTGTAACGTCAACAAAACACCAATTATGTTGTCAGAAAATAGTGAAAACTTTTAGCTTTGCATCCTTGTGCACATGGGACTTTCTCCATTCGATGTCAGGTGATGGATTGCATTTTGGGTAATGAGGCAACAACTAAATCTTCTGTTGTAGCAGGTCATGTTCAAGCACAGTTTGGAACCTCAAATAAATCTCATATTACGTGTGAGCCCGCAGGAAGCCCAACTGCATTGACAATCTGCAACCAAGACGTTAATCTGATAGCGGCGGCTTCATTTTTTCCTCTGTATTTCATTCATTTAGTAACCCCTAGCTAACCATGTAAATTCAAATATATTGGCTGCAGTCTTTCTCCTTCCATTCCCTTCCCATGAGGTCACCGATGCCTGGCAGTCAGAGAAACGGAGCGATGTAATGAACTGCTTTTGAAAATAACCAAATCCCAACCTCTCCTCAGCCCGAAGCGTCGCACAACAAAATTACAGACACTCTGGAGTGGGTTGCAGGGACTTGTAACCACCAACTTTATGCATACGATAATTAAAAATGTTTTCTAAACTTTCAACTTCAGCGCTTTCGCCCACTTCTGGGAGCGCTGCCGTAGAACACTGGGAATCTGATACAACTCAAACACAACGGTTCTGGTTCTTTCTCTGCACATTGACTTCAAAAAGAAAAGCGTTTGTTGATACTAAACAGTCTGTTAAACTTAACTTTCAGCTGCTTCCAGGCGAACAGCCTGTGCTTGAATATATTTGAAGGCAAAAACTCTGTTGGATGACATTTTATATTGACTGAAGCTGTAAAAGTAACAAGAAACAAAAGGCCTGTTGAGCTTTGTTTGATTGAGGTCCTGTTTACAGAACAACAGGGGGGAGTTTGCTACGTCTGTTTCCGCGCCACTGATGCTCGGGGCCACCGAAAACGCAACTTTTCGAAAAATCTCTGACTCCTTCTCCATGTAGACGGCGGAAACATTGCTCCTAAATCAACAGCACTCACCAATGGCCTATCATCGAAACACCAAATATTATGCGTTTTAGCAAAAATCTACTTGAGCTACAAATGCAAATGTGTCCAAAAGGCGACCGTCTTTCACACTTGATGAGTTCTTAGCAGCTGAAATATCGTCACGTACTGTACAGCAGCGCTATTGTGCACCAAGCAGGAAGCAGTGCAATGCTGGATACAGAATACTGTTTGTGGAGGGAGACGATCAGCATGCAGCCAGAGGCCAAGTTGTGACACCAGTTGCTATGATACACATTCTTCTTAGAGCAGGTCTCGGTGTCCCTGGTCCGCCCTGGTCCGCCCTGGTCTGCCTTGGACCGCCCTCGCTCTATAGATAGATTTCAGGGTCTGTCTTGGGTCCTGTTGCTGATCTTTTTCCTCACAACGCGGCTCTATTCACCCTGCTTGTTTACAGATAGAAAAAGACAAGATAAGTGCGGAGGATGGCGAGGAAGTGGAACAGATGCTGGTATTTTCACTCCTTTAAATGGCCGTTTATGAGGAACAACAGAGGGCAGGAACACTGTGTGTGTGTGTGTGTGTGTGTGTGTGTGTGTGTGTGTGTGTGTGTGTGTGTGTGTGTGTGTGTGTGTGTGTGTGTGTGTGTGTGTGTGTGTGTGTGTGTGTGTGTGTGTGTGTGTGTGTGTGTGTGTGTGTGTGTGTGTGTGTGTGTGTGTGTGTGTGTGTGTGTGTGTGTGTGTGTGTGTGTGTGAGAACCATTTCTGGAGCAGGATTGTATCCTCATTAGCGTTTCAATAAAAAGATTCGGCGTGAAGAGCACGGCGCCGTCGCTGAAATCTCCGCCCAGGTCTCCTTTAAAGAGCACAACTTTCTCTCTCCGTCAATTGCCCGCCAACCACCAGAACCCCCCCTTCCTCCCCTTCTTCCCCTTCCTCCCCTTCCTCCCCTTCCTCATCTGAAGATGACAGGCAGCCAGACTTCACACGGCCGCTGCAAACTGGGTCAATAACAAACTGAGGCTGAGAAGAGCGATGGAGGATGAGGAGGAAGAGGAAGATGAGGAGGAGTGGAGCGAGAGAGCTTGTTGCCTCTCGTTTGAAGACGTGAATAATAAGACACAACAAAAGAGTCGTCTATCAAACACCGTTTGTTTTAATTGTGGATCCTTCTCTCTTGTAGTGTGTGGGAGGACACGCATGAGGGCAACACTCGGAATGAGCCACAGCGCCCTCTGCTGGCACAAATAACACGTCAGGGACACGTTCGCAACAAGGACGACCAAATTCTCTCTTTTTTAAACAAAAGAGGCTCTGAAAGAAGTCAACATCGCACTCTGAGGCATGTCAGTGTGAGCAAAATAAGTTTAAAAACAACAGAAAGAATCTGATGATGCTGATTGATCGACTTAACTTACATTTAACTGACAATTTTATTGATTAATTCACATTATTTTTATCATGTGAATTCATGTGAGGAATTAGGATGATATATTGTGTGAGTGTTGTATTGTTCCATGCCTCTTGTGCAGACTAGAGCATTGTGATGCAAAATCCTGTGAGTTTATGCTGATAGATTAATACACGACATGCAGTGAATGTGTTTTATTTGTCATTAACTGTTTTTAATCTCAGATTTTGCTGTTACTGTGGTGAGCTGTGTGACTTTTATTTATTATCTATTATTTAACCCTTCGTTAAGTCTTCGTTGAGTCTTTTCCGAATCTTTATTCAGGATCTTAGTCAGTCAAAATAAAAAAAAGAAACTTAAGATTTGCATCCTACCTTAAGTTCTGCTGGATCCGACTAAATCGTTGACCCGACCAATCCATTGTCTCCATATTTGGTCTTCTAAAAATATGCTCTGGATCCTTCCATCAGCCTCCTGCTTCCTGTCCAGGAGCCAAAGTCTCCCAACACTTCCACCAACCTTAAATAATTCCACTTCAGGAAAGCTTTTAATTTCACTCCACTCCATTTCAAAGAGCAGATCCTCCTCTGTTCTCTTCAAAGCCTTTCACATTCACTCACCTCCAGCTCCAAGTTACTGGCTGTTCTCACTTTGTTACAGCGGGGACTTTTCGGTGCAGCTACGCATCTTTTAGAAGAAAAACAGAAAATGCGGTTTCTCTCGGAAACCCAAACGAAGATGGAACCTGCAGCAGAAAGTTGGGTTATGTTGTTTTAATAAAATGCAAAAAGACACCCACTCGGGTTAATGAAGGTCCCCAGCTAAATTGCTCGCCTCGCAAATGTGTAATTTCAAATGTGCAAACGAAGAGCCTGCGTGGGAGTCTTTATGTTTACTCTCAGCGATCAACATAAAAAAGACTTCCAGGTGAGCAGGAGATTCACAGTCTGCTTCGGTGCAGCTCAGATTCACAGCAACCAGGAGACAAATCCTTTGTCGTGGCGTCACAGATCAAAGTAAATAGCGTTTTCCTCTCCTCGTCCAGCCTGCAGCCGGGTCGAGCGTCAGCAATGGCTCGCAGTGCATCCTTGGACATTTCTCCCATGACCCCTTGGCTCCCATTAGCCTCTTGTGTTTGTGCCACATGGATGGCAGGTGTTCCTCCATCTCCCGCCAGCTGTTGCAATCGCTGGCTTTTTTTTTTCCTCCTGGATGAAAGTCACTCCGTCCTGTTTATAAAATTTTAACAGCAAATGGATTTCAGGTCAGCTCGCCCGCCTCCACCTGTCCGCCCAAATGACTCACAAAGTGGAGCGGAGCAGAGCACCGGGGGGGGGGGGGGGGGGGGGGGGCACGGAACCGCTCTGTCCTCTCGCTGCACTTCTTTTGCGAGGTCTCTTTTTCATCGTTGCCAAATTAATTTGGCTCCGTCATTCGGCCCTGAATTGCAAGACGTGTTTATGTCTATTTTCTCCATCCCGCTTCAGCGACTCCTGCGAGGACGCACATCACCTCCTGCTTCGTAACGAATCAAACTCGGACTCATTTTCCAAGATTAAAAATGATACGGACGTAAAGGTTTCTCGTCATGGACTTTTTGTGCTCGTCTGCAGTGGGACGTTAATGAAATGAGGTGTGTACGACCAATTTCCAGCCTCACAGTTGCATTGCAAAGTGGTGCAACCATTGCCTAGCAACCGTAGCGTCAGTCCCGTATGACTGAAACATTGATATTCAGGTTTTTTTTTTGACATTTTGTCAATGATTTAATAAGTTATGACATCATCGCCATAGCATTAAATCACTGAGGAGGCAGTTTTTGTGCAGGCTGCTAATGTAATGTTATAATGTATGATATAGTCGTCATTTCGCTTAATTAGGTTAGAGGTCATATTGAATGTGAGCTGACTTGAGACGCAGCTCCTCCGCTTTTATAAAACTGCCTCACTTCATATAGACTACTTTCTTCTTCTATAGATTTTTATTTTTAACCAGGTCTAAATACAGAGGTACAAAATAACAATCAGTTACAAATGTGTGTGTGCACATGCTCCAACGGCAGTAGGAGGAAGTTTATAGGTTTCTATCAATCCAAATTTCCAAGTCTCACACACATTACAGATATAATTGATATTCAGGTTGAATAACATCGGTCCTAGCACTGATCCCTGTGGGACGCTGCGCACAGCATCCAAATATTCTGACCGATGCTTCTGCATCTTCACAAACAGTTTCCTGTTTGATTGAAAGAAAACGGTGTGAAATACGAGAATTTGATATCACTTCTCATCCCTGCTTGCGTTGTCATTTATTTCTGTGGATCAGATTTGTTCAGACGTGTTGGAGCGAAGTGTGTACACAGTGTTGTCAGTCACAAATATTGTTTTGGTACCTGAGTTGTATGAGTATTGGTCTGTCGGCGCAGCTTTCAAAGGTTTCAGACTCTCAGCCACTGTAAACGTGCTGAAGCAGGCGGAAGTTGGAAGGGTTAAAGCTGCCATAATACCAGCTGAGCGTTTTCTTTAGAATTCAGCGGCGCAGACTATTACAATATTAATCCATAACCAGAGGGAGTTGTTCCCCCGTCTGGACGGACTTTGGGTCCAGCAGCCAAGCTTGGCCATTAACCACCGTTGGAGAGCGCTGCTCGTGAGTCTGCTCACGTCAGGCCCGACAGCAGATTGTCCTGCCCGCTCCAACGCAGCGCCGCTATTGGCTCACGGCACATTGGGTATGGCTGAGGCATCATTGGCTTCCTGAAAACATTAAGGTATTTTTCTGCCGCTCAGACGGCCGGCTATAGACCTCTTTGTGCCGCGGAGGAAGAGAATGAGGGGAATAATTTAAAAGGAGAGAGGGGGAGGGCAACACACGGTCGGAGGGGAAACCGCCGCTCGCTGATGGAAGCGTCAGACTCCGAGATTCATATGCGCCAAGCATCTTCCAGCTTATTCACAACCAGGAACAGCAAATCGCATCTTTAACCTCCAGTGACCCCAAGCTCTTTGAGACGGCAAAGAGGGGCCAGCTGAGGGTGAATTAGGCCGGGGAAAAAAATCTAAAAATCTACTTGTCTTCTGTACACTCACAGCCTTCCAATAAGATTGTGTTCGTACTGTGACCCAAAATCCTATTTCACTGCAGCAAAGCTTTGGCAACAACTTAATCTTTCCCAAACTCAAACATATTGGGACTCTATTCAACAAAGACACGGCACTCCAGAAGTGATGGCTTGTGATTTAAGTGTCGAGTCGTGAGCAGGTTCGGAATGAAGCCGCAGAACCACACCGGGTGCCCAAGGACTCCTGACGCACTCCTTTCTCCAGATCCATCACTGATATTAATGGTTTTCAACTCTTTTTTTCTTCTTTTTTTTTTCCCCCCCTGCATTTAAAAGTGAAGTCACACATTTCTTCTACTAGTTTTAAACGGATGCTGCTGGATTACCTGCTGCCAGATCGCTTGGCAGACTTAAAGTGATGCTCCATGCTCACTGTTCGCCAGAATCCAGCAGCGTTGGCTCGGCGCTGCACCTCATCCATCACCACCGTGGTTGAAACACGCCTAACCAGACTGAACAAGTGGAGGATAATAAATCCCCCTTGTTTTTCTTTTGCTATCAGCCCATTAACTTCCTGCCGAGCTCAGTGTGGGACTCGGTGTTTTCTAATTTTCCAAATTCGGATAATCAAAATGCTTATTATCTCAGGTAGCGGAGCCGTTTCACAGCCAAAGTACCGTGAAACTTCTCCGTCCTCTGCAAAATAGCAGTTCCTCCTTTCTGTCCAATCATGCACGTCATAAAGCCCTTCTTTAATTCCCAATTCATAATTAGCTGCTGGAACTAATGTGGAAAATGTTGCTTAAAAGTAATAGTTATTCTCCATCACAGCACTTAGAGACGTTATTGATCGTTTGCATGAGTGACTTGGCAGCAGCAGGCAGGTGGAGGGAGGGAAACTTTGCAGAGAGTTGTTCTCCATTGGTTAATTGAATCCCGCCCTCGTTTCACCCCACTTTGCCTTCATGCAGTCGGGAACCTGGAAAGTTACCAGTTGCTAAAGTCCCATATAAATAAAGCCGCTATTGTTATTTTTTTTACATTCTGTATTGTAAAGAACAATTTGCCTATTTCCTACTCGACGTTGAATAAGTACACAAAGGTTGCCATGTTGATTGACTCTGTAGTTTTCCGCGTCATGATGTATTTTTCCTACTTGGAAATCAGACTCGCTTTTCTTCTTAGATCCTCAAAAAAACTGAATATATATATATATGAGATGTGTGACACATCAGCGCCCAGCAGTAGCTTTTAAAGTGATGGCCGCTGTGTGAAACGCCATTGTTTGCCACTCACTTCCCCCTTTCAGGCGGCTGTGTAGAAATCATGGTGGGACAAATTGGCCCGGTGCAAAGTGGCATGAGAGAAGCACTTAACCCCCCCAGCACCGCCGGCAGGGCCAAATTCTGACTTTGTGCAGGTGAATTTGTATAAAACTGTGACTCAGCAGCTCCCTGAAATAAAACTCTGCTCAGCCTCGCCTGGTAACAAATCCCGTACAGACACTGCATGTGTTGCTACAGTTATAACTCCATAAAAATCTATAAAAACATGGCTGATCTTGTACTTAAATCAGCTCTACGGTGCTGTTTAGTGCTGGCTTATATTCCCATTGCATATTATGGGTTTATTCTCGGCGGCTCTGCAGCCGTCTGGCGTTTGACAGCACTTTGACATCACATCAAACCTACTTAGAGCCGAGAATGTTTAAGAAAGTTAAACCATAATTCACTGTCAGCTGTGGAGGGAGTGTTCAGATCAAGTAACTTGGGGAAGTGTTCCTTGACAACAACCTAAAAATATCCAATTACTAATCGGGACTGAACTTAAAATGACTCTGAAGGATTTCTGCAGGTAACAAGTGAGAAGCAACTGAATGATTTTGACGCAGTAGGAGACTTTGGGTAATGTAGAGTTGGAGGGAGTATGAAGAGGGAACGTGGTTCTTTACTGTCAATGAACATGCAGTGAGCATAACTCAAGATTATTGTCATTATGCAAAATCCTGCCATTTCTTGCTTTCCTGCTTGACTAAATTCTCAGTTCTGTTTCTGGTCTTTGGGGTCAATTGGGAAGAGGAGCTGTCTCAGGAGAGCTTTCAGTCTATGATGAAATTAAATGAATTTAGGTTGAATTATTTTGTAACGAGATGGAGACACAGTGGAGTGATGAAGAAACATTTGCGGACTCTGTCTTGCACGAGAGCTGTTTATTTTTGACATTTAAACCGGAGTCAAAATTCAGAGAGAATTTTGAATAGCGACCAATGTGAAGCTCGTGCTGCAGCATGTATAGCTGGTTCTTACTATCCCGCACTACATCACATTCTCAGATAAAGGCGGTTTTAGGCGACACTTACACGTTTAAACTGAAAACGTAGCATATTTGCTTTTTTTTTTATTTTTATTTTTTTTATAAAAGTTCGCGCTGACAGAGAAACATTTTGAAAACGATGCCTGTTGCCACGGGCATGGCAGAAATGCTGAAAACGATGTAGTTATCACGTTGGGCCACTAGTGGGTGCTGTTAGTCGTTTTTGTAATAAAACCACACACACATACATGCGGCAGAGAACAACACACTATAAACATTAACAATGGGAGAACACGATTGTCATTACGGTGACTGTCAAAATAAAACTACCAAGTCTCAGAAGAATATGGACTGGGAGTTATGACACCACGGAGGAAACGTTGTTCTTATTGTCCATCAACTGAGCATGTGCAGAAGTCCTATTTTCTATGACTGAGGTTGTATTTTCCCCCGGTTTACACAGGGTCAGAGCTCGTTTTAAAAGTTGCACCTTGGAAGCCATTTTCAAAAAGTAACATTTCCGTATAAACGGACCCCCGAAGCGCAACAGACGTTTTCCGTTTTCACCGTCTTTAGAGTCACAAATGAACCTCAAACAAAAGCGACTGCGAGAGGGAATGTGCACATGCACAGATGGAACACAGGAAATCCTGTGTAACCAGGATGGATTGTCCTTCATCGTCCGCGCAAACCAAACGGGGATGACGCAGAGGAAGAAGAAGAACGAGGTGTGGAAGGACGAAATGATTCCCTGTGAAGTACAGACACTCCAACATGTGTGTCATGTACTTACATAAGCGCTTTCTCGCCTCTCAAACTAAAATCAAATGCAGTATTTATTTATTTTTTTTCCTGATGTTTTCAGACATATGAGCGATTCCACAGATGGAGAGAAAAGAAGCCAAGGTCTTTGACTGGTGTGTATTCACAGATGTACCAAGACCAGCACAGCGAGCCCCACGAGGCCCGGCTCTCTGATACTTTCTCTAAGGTTCAGTAAACAAAGCTTTATTGAAAGAGCGTATTCCGCAGCCCACACGCTCCACGCACACTCGCGCTCTCTGATAGATCCGGCAAATGCCGCTCTCCCTTCAGATGTGGCGCTGAAAAATAGAGTTTTGCAACTGGCACCTGACACAACTACTTTGTCTTTTTTTTTTTTTTCCCCGGCTCCAGAAACCTTTCTTTTCCCCCAGACGTCCTTCCAAATAGCTCAGTGAGGTGTCCGCCGCTGTGCCCGAGGGAAAATATCTGTTACCCCCTCCACCCCCCCCCCCCCCCCCCCACCTCGTCCTCCCTTCTTCTTGTTTTTCTTGCCTGGCAGAGGAATAACCGCTCAACGAGTCGGGGCTTTCACCTCTGCTCTGATAAAGGTTATCTTGGCAATTTAGTGCCGGCGGTATCGCATTATGGGGAGAGTTATGAGGCGGAAATCAAATTTTGCTCCCTGTGACTCTGAGAGGAGGAAGGATGAAAGGTGTGTGCGACTGCACAGTAATGATATGGTAGAAATTGCAGTGTGTGTGTGTGTGTGTGTGTGTGTGTGTGTGTGTGTGTGTGTGTGTGTGTGTGTGTGTGTGTGTGTGTGTGTGTGTGTGTGTGTGTGTGTGTGTGTGTGTGTGTGTGTGTGTGTGTGTGTGTGTGTGTGTGTGTGTGTGTGTGTGTGTGTGTGTGTGTGTGTGTTTGCATGTCTTCTATTATACACATCCTGGCCTGCTGTTACTGGAGTGAGAGGAGGACTTTATTCCTAGAAGGACTTCCCTCTTCCACACTGCGAGCTGCTATCCGACATGAAAGTTGCTTCTCAGTGGGAAGCTTCAGCTCGGCTGCTTGACTGACGTGTTGAATCCTCATAATAAGTCTCTGAAGCGCTCGCCGGGATTTGCAGGTTGTATTATGTCAGCTGCTGCTGGAGAGCTAGTTAGCCTGTTTGTTTTGCCTCACTTCTTTAAGACTCACTTTTATTCTTAGATTGCAGTCATCCCCTGAAATCTCTGCACAAAGCGATGAAAAGACTTGCTGGATGCTTTCTGGTGATGTCGTCATCTCTGATGTCCAGTGTTGAGCAAATGAATGCTCCTTGATGGTGCGGTGGGTAGTTCAGGGTGTCTTCTGCTCGTTGTCCCACCCGCTGCACACGGCACAGTGATTTAAGACCTGTAAAACAAATAACTATATTTTAAAGTCCAAGTGAAGCAGGGCTGCCAACTCTCACACATTCAGAGTGTCGCCTATGCTATTACCGTATTCCACTTGAAACGTTGTCGTATAAACGGGGGCCTCAGTGAGTAGGACCCATGAAGAGGAAAAAAAAGCATATATAAGTCAGATTAAGTTCCCCCAATAATGGTATTTACAAGTATATATTGATATGTATGAACCACACGGCTCGCCAAGTGACTCTTAACAGTGTGACTTATAGTATGGTAACTACGGTAACCCAGAGATCACGAGCAGCATGTATAATCTAGCAGATCATTGTGGGAGAGCATTCGATTCTTTTACTCATTTAAATGCAACGTTCACACCCGTTATACTTGTGATTGCCATCATAACAAATTTGATCTTTTTAATTGTTACATCTTAAGCCTTAAAAGGTGAGAAATGATCTTTTCTTCACAGTCTGGTCCTCTTCCTCCTGCTTTCCATGGGTAGCAGAGCGACCACCAGACTCCTGTTTGATCACTTCCCTCCGGCGCATGTGTGAACATCAGAGGTGCCAAGAGGTGCTCCACGGAGCCAGGACGCCTCTCCGGCCACATGTGTCTCCCCGCCGGGGATCTGGCCCGGCCCCCGAGCTGTGCTGTCACCTCCGAGGACTCCAGCCCTGATCATTCAACCGTGTCTGTTCCGGCAGCTTGGGAATCATTTGGAGGGACGGTCGGTGGGCCCTGTGCTCGCTCGGTCATCTGCTCCCAGAGACCCGGCAGGGGGGAGCAGAAGGGCGAGGGCCAACCCGACCTGACCGATAGCACCTCCTAATAAGCACATATGAGGAACCCATTGAGCTGTTTTCTGATGACGAAATGCTGCTAGAAACTTGAGATATCAAGATTATTTTATTTTTTTGCAAGTTCTGCACATTCGTGTGAACAGCAGTGTCAGCGCACGGTCTCCGACTTTAAAACTTTTAACGGTTGAAGCCACCGGGATTGATTTCTTCGCCCACTATTTGCCGATTGAATCGCTTTGCTTATGCTCGTGGAGGAGAAGGGGAAATGTAGAACACAGCGGTCCAGTTGGACAGCATTCACCGAGTGACACCTCCTTCCAATCAACGGGAAATTAGAGAAACACGTTACCATCAGGGAAACGGAGAGAACCTCCACTTCCCACATCTCCTCTATTTGTCAGATGCATTATCACATTATTATATTCACAGTTTACCCAGCTCCCTGGAGAGCAAAGAAATATGCCGTTGCGAGGCTCTTTCTGCCAAAGATGTTGCCATGACAGTGAGATTGCGCTTCTTTTTTTCCTATTTAGTTTCACTATAATCCTGTTTCTCTCCCCTTGGTGTGCAGTTATTAATATATCACCGCTGTTTGCCTAAGGATGTCATTTCATCTGCTGCTGTACATTTCAAGGAACTGTTTTCCAGTTTATAGAAGAGAATTATAGAGAAAGAGAGCCTCGCTCGGCGCCTCTGAAGATTTGGCTGGAAGCGAAGGCGCCCACAGAAAATTGGTTAGGTGATGGAGTTTCTCTCACAGCTGGGGGTACAAATTCATTTTTTGGGGGGAACATTTTGATAACAAGCCATGAACATGGTGTGGGGACGGAGCTGTTCTCCACCTTCTGGTGGGCTCACACACAGATCAGGCTGAAGGAAGGGACTTTTCCCAGGAAGAGACGCAGCTTTTAAAGTGTTTGGTCGTCCAGAAAAATCAGCTGCAAACTGAGTCAGGTCCGCCATCTTGAGGCTTTCACAAAATTATGCTAAACATTTTAGATCTTATTTTACTTTTATTTGCACACCCCTGGCTTGTTTTATAATTTTAGCTTAACTAAAGTTTATATATAAATAAATAAATATATGGAAAGTGTCTGTCAAAGATAGGACGCATTTCTAAAATATTAGAAAAGAAATTATGAATAAAATGAATTTTTTAAAGTCACTTTTGTAAGGAAAAGCTTCTAAATGTCAAATTACAAAAGTTTCCACAAGCTTTTATTAACATTGCTCATCAGGATAAACAAAAATTCATAAAATTGTTTTAAGTGTCCAGAAATGTTATAAAATGCTTCATATAATCTAATTGTGAAAAATTAAATGAAGAGATTCATAATGACAGGGTAGTTGAATATAGGTTCATCAAATTAATTGGTCATATTATTATATATATAATGTGCAAAAAGCAAAACAAAATAGTGTAAAAGCTCAAATTGGTCAAACATGTTATGTTCCTAAAAACATGCAGAGAGACTGTTAGAAATGGATTTTTAAAAAAGAGGTGAAAATCCCATAAGATATTTACTAAACTGTGCTGATGAAACTCCAAAGCAACGTAACACACAGCAGATACACCAAAACCCAACAAGTCCATCATCATCTTGAAGATTTAACGTGTTTTATTGGTGGAAAGTGAGAGAAACGTACTTATCTGGAGAAGAACTTTGATTTCAGTGAATTTCTTCCGAATGTCTCCCAGAACTGAGATGAAATGAAGCAGTGAACATTTCCACCCCAACAGGATTGAATTTAAATAAAGATCTCAAACTACTTGGATACAAAAGTAGTGGCAGAGCTTAGAAAGTGTTCCCCAGAATCATTCGGCCATGTTGTAATATCCCGCCGTCAGAGTGGCGGTGATGAGGATTATAATCTGCTGGAGGGTTCCTGTAGTGGCGAGCAGCCTCCGACAAAAGCTTCCCGGCGCTCTTCTGTTGCAGGAGTCCCTGAACGCTGCGTCTGAGTGCACACTTTGACCTTTCACCTTTCTTCTCCTGCCGCCTCTTGTTCAAACCTGGAGTCATGACACGGTGTCTGGGTGCGTTATCCCCCACCCCCCCACACTCACACATTCACATGACGAAGGATTGGAGAGAGTATTTCAGTGTCAGAAGAGCATCTGCACCGTCTGGGGCTGGTTTTATTCCCACACTGGCTCTTATTTAGTTCAGTTCTGCGGTGCAGCTGGTCCCATTGAGTTCGCTCCCACTTGAGTCGTTTCACAGGAATAATGTCCAAACTCCTGAATTGTGTTGGATGAACACAATATGTCGCTCCCTCTGCGTGCCCCCCCCCCCACCGCTGAGCACAAATAAACCCGTACACCGCGGTGTCGCTGAGGTTTCAACACGCTCCCTGCTAAAGCTAATCTCTCACATTTCTGGGAGTGTAAAAGCCTCTTTTCCGAGCACAACCTATTTTTCCGGCACAGATTTAGAGAAAGGCGGAGGGTTCAGCTGACCTCTGCCGGGATCCGTTTGTTCGCGTTGCTTGCGTCGCATAAACTGATTTCCAGGTCGTTTTGGACTCAACTGAACGTACGTGAAGATGTCAGACGGTGCAAATAGCGACGCTTTCCCTTTGTCGCTGGGGCCAGTCCATTAGGTAGACCTGGACCGTCTGATGGGAGCCAGTGGAGCCGCTCTGCTAGAGATCAGACAGGCTTCATTGGATCTACATCTTCATGTCTCACCTTGGAGTTGCAGTTTGAATGGTGCGATGGCTTTAGTGATTGATGCCACTTCACTCACGGCCTTTTCAAAACTCAACAGACGAAGTCTTTCTTGGTGGTGTTCTCGCTAATAAATACAAAAAAAAAAAAGTCATGCAACTCGGGCACCTGTTGGCTTCAAGCTTCTTATTGTTGCATTTACATTTAATTAAATTCCAAACAGTCGGTTTAACTTCAAATCTTCAAATGTTTTAGTTGCTTATTTCAAAGCTTTTCACTCAAATTCTTAATATAGCTTTGCAGGATGCTAATATGTGCGCTGGGGGGGCGGATTATGTAACGTTAGCGTTTGGTAGAAGGAGAATAACTTCATGTTTTGTTGTAGGAGACGAGGGAAAACGTTGCCAGGCCCGATATGTTGGGATTTGTGCTGCCAAACCTGAATGGGAGGTGTAAACAAAATGAAAATGGATGCGTCCTGGCTTGTTTGGAGCTCTGGAGTGATATTGTGGGAGATCAACTATTGGCGGATCTCTTAATTCTTGTCATTTTCTAAGAACTTTATTCAAACAGACAAAACTCTGTGAGTTTCTCCACTAGAAAAGCGATTCCTCACACGTTATGAGACTTTCCGATGACCGTAACAGGCTGTATTTTGATATTTCTGTGGGGATTTGGGTCAGCCAGTAGCTAAACTCTCAACACCCACACTTAACCTGGCCTCAATCAGCACCCACATCACGAGCAGCAGCACCCACAGCAACTATTCTGTACCTCCACCCCCCCCCCCCCCCCCCTTTTTTTCCTCTCCAATCCTGCCCCGACCGAACACGCTGTAAGCAACCGACGAGACGCTCCAGCACCGCCTCTCTGCGCTGCGTCTCTTCTCCGGGTTGTAATGAAAAGAAAGGAGGCAGCAGAGAAGTCAACAAGACTTGGAACACATTCGCTATTCAAAGAAAGTCGGGGTGCTGCTCGCTTCGGCGCGCAGGCTGCGTTCAGAATAGCAAATCCCGGCTGCAACAACGTCCGAGAAATGAACTGTTTCTGCACGGTGGCGATTTGTTGCTTTAAGTTACATTAATTGAATTAAAGATGTGCTTTGTGGATTTGACAGCTCATGTGCAGAATTGATCTGAATCTCCTGATCTCGGATTTTCTGCACATTCTGTGCCGCCAGGCAGTCAGCTCAAACACATCGTGGGTCCACGCTGCAGACACTGGGCTGTTTTGCTATTTAAGAGGAGGATGTGGAGCTCTTTCATGGAACTTAGGTCCTTAGATATGACAAAAAAAATCAGATGTGGAGTCACGCGGGAGGAGAGAAAGTAAAAGATTATGCAGGCAGGGGAAGCAATCAACAAGTTAGGATTATTTAATGCACAAATAACTTGATTAATTTCTGAAAAACCTGAGCAGAAGAAATATGGATTTAGTGTTTTGCAGTTATGTCCAGATATGCGCGTCGCTATTTGAAGGGGATGAGGACGAGCCTTGTGTTACAGAATCCAGAAACATGAGACAGAAAAGCCAGAACAATGTTATCAGGAAGAAGAAGGCAAACCGAGAGCAGATCCGTCTGCGAACCAGAGGTTTCAAGAAAGAGACGCTGATGGACAGACGACGCAGAGGAAAGCAGTCAAGGGACAGGAAAGGTGAGACACATGAAGGACATACCGAGACGTTATCACCTGGACTGGAGCTTAGAGTCTGACATGAGACATTAAGAGACAAGAAACATCAGCCGAAGCATTCCAGAAACCAAATCGACACCAAAAGACACAGAACAGAAGAAAACACCAGCGAGATCTCCCGATAACAATCTAACAATCACTTTTCTGTTGATTTCGGCTGTGATGACGTCGTGACCATCCAGCAGCTTCGGCGGAGAGTTGAAGGACGCGCCGTCCTTTTCCAACGCTGTTTCAAAGGCTTTGTCAGACACAGTTCATCTCTCACAGCAGCAGGAGTTTAAGGTTTCATTTCAATTTCCCCCCCCTCTTTCTCTCTCTCTCTCTCTCTCTCTCTCTCTCTCTCTCCCTCTCTCGCTCTCGATTCTTTCTTATTTTATGGCGAGATCATTGTGCTGCTCTCAGCAGGAGTCAAAGTCGCTGTTCAGGTATTCTGGGAAAATAAAAGAAAGGCCATTGCTTGTGGCGCTGGACAAAAACAGAAAGGAACTTGTGTGAGCGGCTGCAACTCGGCCTTCATTAAAGAGTCCATGTGCGGACCTCGCGGGTGGAGTCGGGAGACCTTTATCAGGCCCGATGTGATGGATGTTCAGACACCACCTCTGTTCAATGATCTCCTTTTGTGGAAGGAATAATGACACATCCCCGTGTTTATCCAGTGAATGTTTCACGAACGTGTGCAGTGAGGAGATTTAGTGATCGCTCCGACTGTCCAGAAAAACCGACCCAGGTGTTTTCATAATCGCCGCTTGGTTAGTGAGGAAATGGGAGTAAAATGAGCCGTCAGCAGCCCGTCAGGCCTCTGCTGAGGATTCTCCCAGTTTGTTGCATCGCGGCGCCACAGATGGGACAATTGACTGTAGTTGAGACAGAAAAAGCTAAACGAACAGATCTGATTTAACTTGTATCCCAGAAGAATGTATTAGTTTACTGTTTCCAGCTGATTCTGTTGAAATGAAGAATGACAAGATTTCTTTTCAAAACAGTGCAGCTGGAGACAAAAGCAGAGGCCTGGATGCAGAATAAAGAGCCTCTGTCTTGTATTGTGAAAAACAAATGACGGGGTAAAGTCATATTTTAGGTTTTTTTTGTCTGTTTTAAAAAAGAAATCTCTTTCATTTTTACTGCAAATCAGCCAACATTAATTGATATTACACAGTGACATCTGGTGGCTACAAATCGCCATTGCAGCCGAATTAAATTGACGTCTCAAAAAATCAAATGCACACACTTTGAAGGTGATTTGTTTTTTAATTAACACATTTTTATTGTTATTTAGGATATTTGGTGAAGTGTTGCACAGGTGAGAAACATTATTCTTCAAACTTGCTCATGTTTTTGCCTTAAAATAGAACAGAATTATTTATCTTTATATCCTCCTGTGGAGTTCTGAACAGCCAATTTTGGACTTTTCCAACGGGGGTCTCATTTTAGACTTGGTTATTCCCGAAGGTGTCAACATTTCTGAGGTTGTGGCGAAAGATGTTGCCGTTTCTGATCAAAACAAATATTTAATTTAAATTCTCCATCTCAGACAATTGATCAGAAAACGTCCCACTGATTAAAACACATTTATACTCTTTGCCCAGACGTTCCCTCATACACCAGCTCTGCCTGCAGCTCCTGCCAGCGACCTTGTAGATAACTTCAGCTCTCAAGTTACAGTATAAACATCATCGATACCACAGCTCTAGCCGGGGCTCTGGTCGCCTGCGGTGGGAGAAAATCCCCATAGAGGAATGATACACTAGTAAAAGACAAAACAAGGAGTCCAGACAGGGAGAACGCAGGTCGCGGGAATGAAAGCTCCACGTTCATTATGACAAACTATAAAGAGGCAATTTGAATGTATTACTTAGAGCTGAAAAGTGCCACACAGTAAAAAACATACTTTGTTTAGTGTTGCGGACAGACAAATGAATCCCTCTGCCTCATTCTGTCTTGAGCTGTGATCTGATGCAACAATGCAATGATTCTTATTCACCTTGTTTTAATGTACTTCCTTGTAAAGAATGTTTAGTTGGTGCAATAGAAGCAAACTTCCCTAATTCCTAGATATTTGCTCCGTTTCCGGATCTCTCATGTTGTCGTTATTGTTGAGGTCAATGAAGAGAGAAAGGGAGTGAAATGACCAGTGGGTCAACGAAAGAGAAGCGGGAGGCAGAAGTCCTGAAAGATGGCTGACCCGGATCCAAGTTAATTTGCCAAGTTATATTCCGAGCTGATTAAAGTGACCTCTCCCAGCGGTGTGGAACTCAGGACTTCATAATTATTCTGTCTGAAGTGAGCAGACACTCTATTACCAGAGAAAATGAGGCAAAGTGGAACGAGAGGCGACTAATCTCATTGTTTTTACTGAGGTTTTGCTCTTTTTGGCCAGAATCACTGAACGCAGGCTCATTTGTCTTTATATTATTTTATTGGACAAATGTTGAGCTCTAATATGACCTGAGTGTATCATCCTAATTCTGTTCACACTCATACTATCTTGTTTTTTCTGTGCCTATTGCTTGTCACGCGTCATTAAAGCTTATGCACAGGAGGAGCAATCATTTTGCGTACAATAAATTAATAAATACTTTATAACTAGAAGACATAATTAAAAGTAAATATTGAAGCTTGATTATTATATCTTTTGATTGCTATCCAGGTTCTTCCCCCATTCCATGCTGCTCATGATTTCAGCCTGCAGTGTCAGGATGTGCCCACACAGTGGCGCTGCTCCACAATAATTCCCCCTGATTAAAGTAGTTTCGGGACCTTTTCATGTGAAATGCTGCAGGATGTGCCGTGCAATGCAGCAGCGTTGTACTTATGTCATCAGGCAATCTACCATATCCGGGAGGCTCATGGGACAAATTAAGATTATGTCAGGTCATTACGGTCTCTGCAATTCATTACAAGCACTGATATGATCAAATCTTTTATTAATGGATCATAATTGTTGATGCTTTGCATAAATTAGTATGGACTTAACATGCCAACACTAAGCAAAGCATCATGTTAATATTAATTAATGACTTGTTTTCCTATAATGTTGATGGGGATTGAAGTGAAGAAATGTCAAATTTTATAGAAATAAAAGCCATAGTTTCACATCTGGGGCCATTTACAGTAGTTTGTTTTTAGTTTGCCTTTGTTCCAGATACATTTATTTAGGCAGGAATCAACAAATTTATATCTTTCATTTTAGCTGTATCATTCAAACGTATGGAAATGTAGCATGCAATTTCAAGAAATACACGATATTATAGTGGGTATTTCTTTATTATTCATTTCGCTTTTTAAAAGAAGTGATTTTTTTTTTTATCAATAAAAAACTGTGCAGAACAACTCGGAACATAAAAATGTAAATGTTATTTATCAAATGAGGCTTATCTGGAATACAATAATGAGTTTTTAGCATTTTTTGTGTGAATGAATTGGACTCTAAGCATCATATCAAGTATTTATTTTCTCATTTTTAAGTTGTATATTCAGTTATAGGATGTGTTTTTTTATGCTGATAGCACTGATTAAATCTATATTTTGTTGCTTAAAATAGTATAATTCAAAGTTATTATTGATGAAAGTTTTCATTTGGGCCATGTTAGCATATTTCTAATAAAACTACTAACCAAAAATATGAATATTATATATCATAGTGGGTCTATCTGGTTTATAATATTTAGTTTTAACAATTGTTTGTGTGCATAAATTAGCCCGTAGCCACAAATAGGGCTTTAATTAGCATCGCTATCCCATGTTGCTGGAACATAAGACTGCCACAGTGTTCATGTTAGGCCGGGAAGTTAATGTATAGTTCATAGAATTATAAACCTTTTGTGTGATAAAATATAGTAGGTTGGTCAGGCTTATAATACTGCTTTTTTTGTTGAGGTTTTAGTTGTGAATTAGTACGTAGGCAGCACGCTGACTGGGCTATAATTAGCATTTATCAGGGTGCCACGATGGCCCATTTGACAGCTAAACTGCATTTTATAGAAAATGTAAGTTGTATACTTATTCAAGTGGTATTTGTTGTATTGATATTGTTTTTCTTGAACAGAGTGGCTGTGTTTTGTTTGACTGGTAATGCTTGTAAATATGGAAATATACTCAAGTCAAGTCCTTTATTTATCACGCACAGCAAATATACATTGTATAATGTGCAATAGAATGCTTTAAGTACATGTTCCACATCAAAACACGTGTTTCTTATTGGATAGAAGGATATGAATGTAAATTTAGAACACAAATAATAATGATAAAGAAAATTAAGGCACACGAAGTAGCATATAGCAGCTTTATATAATGATATTTCGCTCATTAGCATTTATTATTTCGAAGCTTCAGGAGTAGTTAGCACTGAAATGAAGAGAGAAAAGAGATAAGCGAGAGGAGGACTTTCCATCGCATATCGGTGAACCTGGGGGCTCTAGAGTATGCTCGTGTTTTTAAAAGCAGGCTCAAAACCTTCCTTTTTAACCACTTTTTCCCTGTCATTGGCTCTTAGAAATGTATTTATATTTTTGATAGATATGTACAATAGCAGAGTCTATTTTTTTGTTTGTTTGTTTTTAACATGATGTGTACAAATAAAGTTTAATTTGATCTCGGGGCCCTTAGGGTATTTCCGGTCGCGTTCGGGGCCCTTCCGGGGCCCTTCGGGTACTTCCGGGAACTTTCGGGGGCGTTCGGGTCCCAGCGGCTCCCAGCGGCGGGGGATAATTGATCAGACTGGGTGTGAATGGCTGCTCGCGGGCAGCCAATGGCAGCGCACCGGATGCGAGATATCCGCTGCAACAACAAGCGCTCTGTTCCCCCCTTCAGCTTGACGCCATTTACAGCCCAAATCCCGACCTCCTCTCCGGAAAGGGAGAAAAAAACACACACACACACACGGAGGGGGGTGGAAAGTCCGGAGCTTTGCGGATAAAACACACCGAAAGAAAAAAGTACTCGCGAGCCGCTCGCGTTTCTGTTCTTGCCTCGCTCTCCTCGGCTCTGAGCGCGTCGCGTCGTCCCGCACAAACTCTGGATTTGTAAAAAAAAAAAAGTGCGCACAGTTGGTGGACTTTAATGGATTTTACCGACGGCTTCCCGGACTGAGCGGCCGCTGCAAACGGAGCCGCGGAGAGTCTCCGAAGTTTTGGATTTATTTCAGCGACACGGGAGCGAAAGTGTGGAAAAGCACGGTGAGTGTTTGGAGCTGCACGCACTCGCTCTCTCTGCACTTTCTGGCACTTTTTCACAACTTTACACGCTGTTTCTGTTTTCCTTGATAAAAGTGTTTTTATTTTCTCCCCGTGCAGTACTGACAGGTGGATTCTGTAAAATGAGAAGTGACTCATTTAATTATTGTTTTATTCGGAAGAGTTCGAGTTGGCACATGTATGTGCGTGCGCGCACGCGCGCACACGCGTCGCTCACACACTCCCCACAGTGTAGATCCGGCCTGTCACTCATAAATCAGAAGCTTTGTGACTGATCTAAATTGTAGTAATCAGGCCGCTTTACCTGCCAGAACTTTCCCACAACACCCAACAACAGGCTCCAGAACCCGAGTGTGCCTGCAAGAAAGAGGCTCATGCATCTAAAAGACCCCCCCCCCCCCCCCACACACACACACACACACTCCACAGGGGGCTTTGTCATACTCCAAACTTTTATCTTGTCACTCATCTTCCTTTCAGCCGTGCAACAATGTGAGATGTGTCAGAATGGGGAAGGTTGCTGCTGCAGGCCATTTGTCATGCAACAAACAAAAGCCCTTCCTGTATTGCCAAGGGGGAGGGGGGAGGGAGGAGGGGGGGGGGGGGGGGGTCGCTCTCGCCCCCTCCCTTAAAGACTGAGTCTGAAAGCTAATTAGGAAGCACAATTAAGGCTGTCAGTTTATTCAGTTTGGTGGAAACATTAGGAATCGTCTTGTAATCTGCTGCCTGAAGCCGAACCTTCCCATGTGCCAGTTATTAGACTCTTATCGGTCTTGAGGAAAGTGGCCCGACTTCCCACCGCCCCCAATAAAAGCGCAGTAAAAAAAAGCTGAACTTTGGCCGTCGGCAGCAGGGAAATGTGGCGACGTTTAGCACGCTTTAGTCAACTCGATGATATCTGACGTGTAAGTGGTTTCATGTGCGATTAATCTTGTTTGTGAAGTTGCTTAGTCTTTATCAACTCATCCGGAGGATTTAAAGTGCTTCCCCGAAATGTTCGCCATGTTTTTACCTAAACGAGAATTCCGCAGATTTGAAGGCGATTCATAGATGTTAGGATGTCTGGAGGTGAAGCAGATTCCAGTCAGGGTCCCTCAGATCTGAGTTATTGATTTATCAGGAGTTTGCATGTTCTCCCTGAGCCCCCCCCCCACCAACCAGACCGGAGTTTAGAGTCAATACATGACTTTGCTACCTGGTACCAACTCGCTCATCCTGCAGTCAACACTAAACCTTAATCTGTGTGATCACACACATCCCTTTGTCTTCTCAACACCTGTATTTTGTTGGGCCTTGTTTCCATGGCGATGCCTTCATAGTTATCCCGTTAAGATTTGCATGCCGTCATTTGCATGCTTCCTCATATACGGATATAAATTGTCTTTTTTTTTCCCCTCTCAGGACTTCAGATGAGTCCCCTGCCAGCCAGAGTGGCCCTTCAGTCCCGAGATGGATTCCAGAAGTCAGAGCGACAGCGACGGGGGAGGAGGGCACCGTGGGCATTCGCCTGCGCCGCATGACGAAGGGAGGCAGCAGCTGCGGACCGGCGACGGTCCCACAGATCCTGGGCTCCACAACGGGCAGCTCCGGTCGTCGCCGGTGCTTTCTCTTGATCAGATCCGGATAACCGGGAGCAGTAATGAGTACACAGAAGGGCCCTCGGCGGCCCAGAGGTCGCCCGTCGCGCCGCAGCGGCCGCAGAAGAGCGACTCGGCTCCGCCGCCGGGCCCGAGGACCGGCGGTCAGCAGGAGACCCGGGACGAGAGGCCCACCAACCTCCACAACCTGAATCCATTGACTCAGCATGGAGACGCGGCGGAGTCGCCGCAGAGCAGCGTCAGGAGCAGCCTGGGCAGCGGCGGCTCGGTCCAGAGGCTCCTCGCCGGCGAGCAGATAATCAGAACTCAGCCAAAACGCTGCGAGCAGAACCTGGAGGAGCTCAAGCCCCTGAGCGACGGCTGCAGGCCGGTGGCGGCGGTGCCGGGCAGCGGCGCCCCCAAAGGCCCACACATCCACTCCAGCCGCTGCGAGGACTGCGGCCGCTGCCAGTGCCCGGAGTGCCGCCGCCCCCGCTCGCTGCCCTCCTGCTGGACGTGCGGCCGGCGCTGCGTGTGCTCGGCGCAGAGCGCCGTGGAGTACGGCACGTGCGTGTGCTGCGTCAAGGGGCTCTTCTACCACTGCTCCAGCGACGACGAGGACACGTGCGCCGACAAGCCCTTCTCGTGCACGCAGTCGCACTGCTGCGTCCGCTGGACCGCCGTCACCCTCCTGTCGCTCGCCTTCCCCTGCGTCCTGTGCTACCTCCCCGCCAAGGGCTGCGTGGCCGCCTGCCAGCGCTGCTACGACCGGCTCGCGCGGCCGGGCTGCCGCTGCGAGAACTCCGACCCGGTTCGCCGCGAGGACGCCGGCGGCAAGCCCACGTAGACGCAAGAGACTCCCGACTGAACGTAGACGTGTAGCCGCGTAGCTTTGAATTAGGTAGATTCCTCTCGAGGATCCTAAAAACCTCGGCGAGAGAAGCAGACGTGTACTAAAGGCACTGGAGGTGCGTTCACTCACTTTAGTCTAACTTGAAAGGTAAACCAAAACAAGCGCTCCACGTTTCGAGGTATGAAGACACATTCAACTACTGGTTTTTCTTTTGTTTTGTTTTTTTGCCCTGCAGAGTAATCTAATCCCTCAAGTGCCCGACCCCGTCACTGCCACGAGAGTCCAAAAGCATAGCCTTGTTTTTATTTTAACATTCAATACGACTTATATGCTAAGACTCCTTGTTACTAACTGTATGTAAAGTAGTAAAGGGTTTGTACATTAGATACAGAGCTCCACAGATGTTTTATTTTTGTACATATAATACTTCAACTGTGAATTTTTTTTTTTTTTCTTCTTCCTGCCACACCAGAGGCGCCTTTTGATAAATCAGTCAAATTCCTTCACACGATGTTTGTACATTCACTGGAATGTCTCTCAATCATTTTTATGTAATTTACAGAGGAAAGATCGTGATCCCTTCTGCTTGTAAATTGTACAGTGACCTTATATGAAAAATTTATTTTCTAATTCCAGCATTGCTTAGTGTAAAGTTAAAACAAATCTATATTTATTTGAAGGTTTATTATTTTATAATGAGACAAATATTTATTTTGAGAAAGCATGGGTAATGTTCTGTAGTCACTGCAGATTGGAGCGTCGAGGCTGGAGGAATAGTTCACTTTGGATTAGGAGACAAATATATTAACGTTTGAAAATTAAACAACCTTGAAGTCTGACCTCGTTTCTCCGTTCTTTTTTTTTTTTTTTTTCTCTGCGACCGCTTTGGGACTTCACACAGGAGGGTAATCTGGATACTTCTCGGATTGTGTTTAATTGCATGTCGGCACGAAAATCTCTTCTCCCCCCTTCTTTCTTTCTTTCCTCTCTCTCACGGCTCTGGCGTTGTTTACAGAGATCAGAGGAGGAAACAAGGACGCATTAATGCTCACCTCCGGCTCTCATTACGAAGAAAACATCTGGCTGTTCCCGAGCCGCGTGCAGAGGAATGTTATCATCACCCCCCCCCCACCTCCTTTTTTTCCTTATAAATCAAGCGCGCCACTTGTGTTCCTGCAAATGTGCCTTAGCGTAAGCCTGTTATTACACTCTGGCGTGGCTTCAGGTTTGTTTCATCCTCGGGATCCTGCAGATACTAGAACCCCCCTCTCCTTCTCCTTCTCCTTCTTCTTCTCCTCCTTTTTTTTTGTAATCAAAGGTTGGTTGAGGAATTCCTGGGTTTTGAATGTCCCTGCAGGCGAAACATAAGCCCGAAACATAAAGCCCCCTGACACTTGTTGACAGCACGCGGACGTGTTTGCAGCACGGTATGCATTCAGAGGCCTGATTGACGTGTCGAGGCCCAACCTGCACTCACTTGTTTTGCCTTCGACTGAAGCAAAAGAGAGGAGAGGAGAGGAAGGGGGGGGGGGGGGGGGGGGTTATTTTACATAATTATCAACTTTCACCTATTTTGCCGAGGTGGCAACGCAACGGGGCAGAATCCCATCGTGGAGAGAAAAGGAGGAGAGACTAGATGTTGTGTTTGGTGGTTGCAGCTCTCTCGCTCCATTGTCTCAGCTGTGAATGAAGGAGGGCGGGTGAGGAAGGAAAGCAGGGAGGAAGAGGGAGCGCAAAGGGTTAAAAGCATCACTTTGAATGACAAAGAGCTAACAGTTTACCCCCGTATTCAGCCCGGCATGCATTCATCCTGTTTTCAATAGTGCGAGGAGGAGGAGGACGGGGAGGACGGGGACGGGGGGCACATTGGCTCCCCAACGCTGCTCTCTGCTACCTGCTCCCTACTTGGTATTCCCATAGCCGCTGGTCCTGTTTCTGGAGGGGGGGTCGGTTGGGTTGAATGGGGGGAATAAGTCCTGTTATGGCGTGCAGTTTGAAAGCGGCTCTAACTAGAAAAGAATCCAGAGTTTAAGGAAACGCCTGATTTTTCTGAGCTTCTTCACCGAAAGCTACGAAACACAAGTGTAGAGAGATTGTTTATCCAACCGGCGCTCGCATGGATTTGGCAGGAGAGAGTAGTAGCAGGGGGACGGAGGGGTGGTGGGGGGCTGTGGGGGGGGGGACGGCCCCCAGAACGGGCTCTCTCTTTGTTGGTTTTAGCCGCTGTGGCCCCCGCGGTTCATGGCGGCTGCGGGGCAGAGCAGCCCATTCACCCTGCTCACCAAGGCAGAACGCGGCACAGGAAGACAGGAAGGAAGCGAGGCTATTCATGGACGCATTGTCTGTCTGTCTGACGGGGCCAGGCTTAAGCAATCAAACAGCGCTGTGAGCCGGGGGGGGGGCGCCGGGGGTCCAGGACTTAACCCTGCAAAAACACCGACTCCCTTATATCAGAATTTAACAATATGTCACCTGTTGGAAGTTTTCCTCAATGACTTTCCATTTGTTGACCTGACGTTCACACAAAGTGGAAAACTCAAAGTGTTGCGTTTTGGGTGTTTTGTTTTCACAGCCGCAACTGGCAGCCACTGAAAATGCAACTTTTCCAAAACGGTCCGTGGAAACGGGAGAAGACACAACTTTTTGAAGTAGTTCCTGCTCTGTCTCCATGGAAACGAGAGAAATCACAACATTTTTGATGCTGCCATTGCTCACGCACACAACAGCTGTATAACGAGTCGTCGTGCTCCTGCTCAGTCGAGGGACGATAAGTGTCATGACTCCAGTAAATATTCTCGGTAATAACAGCTCGCCACGTTGCATACCAACTACATAAGTTTCAGCATTTCTGCCGTTTCCATGCAAATGGGAATCGTTTTCAAAATATTTCTGTGTCGCGGAAAACGATGCGATTCTCCTTGAAACATGTGAGCGAGGCCTCAGTGGGGCATGTTGTCGTCTCATCAGTAGCGGTCTCTTTAAGGTGCAAATCAAACAAATTATATCTCCATGTTGTTTTGTACTTAGACAAATGTCCACAGATTGAAAAGATGAAAGTTTGCGATGGAATCAACAGGTGTTGGAGACGAGCCACAGACCGGAGGTTTCAAAAAGAAACCATCTGCGCCGGTGTAGAGGTTTTCTCAGAAGCTGAACTTTTCTCTTGTGTTTTCCGATGTGGGTGGCAGACAGACCCACACATCTCGAACTCAACTCGACTGTGGTTTTTAACTTTCCACTGCATTCTCAGCAAGACTCCAGTCATGTCGCGTCACTCACTTTCATCCACGTTTCTTTTTGTCCCCGTAAAGGGGCCAAACAGGTGATATTGACTTGTTGCAGATGAGCAAAAAGGAAAAGCATTCAGCCTCCACAGCTTTGCAAGGTGAATTACAGAGCACGCCAAAACTCTAAGCCTTATGTAACTCAGTTCCACCTCAGTGACAGCCGAACTACTGTTATGCCTTAAGCAGGAAGATTACAGCGGCCAGCAAGGCAAACAGAGGGAGCAGGAGACACAGCGGAGTGTGCATCTGTCAGAGAAGTTTAGTGGGTGTGCAGCCAGAAGACGGCGCGCAGGCTGCAGACAAGTTGAAAACGGCAAGAAGCCGGACCTGCGGGGTGTGCATGAGCGCTAATGCTGATGTGTGCGTGTGTGTGTGTGTGTGTGTGTGTGTGTGTGTGTGTGTGTGTGTGTGTGTGTGTGTGTGTGTGTGTGTGTGTGTGTGTGTGTGTGTGTGTGTGTGTGTGTGTGTGTGTGTGTGTGTGTGTGTGTGTGTGTGTGTGTGTGTGTGTGTGTGTGTGTGTGTGTGTGTGTGGATCCTCCAGCGTAATCAAGTCTCTCGCCCAGACAATGAAGCCCTCCTGGAGGCCTCGGTCTAATAGCAGCACTTAACTTCAATCCACCACAGGAAGTTGGCTCATCTGCACGCGTACACACACAAACGCAGAGAGACGGCCCGTTGCTGACAGCCAGTGGATATTTGTTGGCGACACCGTGGCTGCAAGGCTCTTTACAGCTTAGCGGCCAATTGTTGCTCACCCAGATACGCACGCGCACACACACACACACACACACACACTAAGAGCTTAGGGCTTCAGTTGTTATCCTGAAAGGCAATCCTGATCCCCCTGCTACACAGTAGGACAGACACACATAAAAAGAGGAATTAGTGCGGTCTGACAGCTCACTATACTGCAGCGCATTAAGTGTGTGGATGTGTGCGACGGTGGCAATTATGGCTTGTGTTTGGGGAAGGCGCACGGCGCGCTCATGTGGGTGCATGCGTGCGATGGCGGACAGACTTAGCATTATATAGTAGCCTTTTGCGCCCTGGGAAGAGCGTCCCGGCCGTCTGCAGTCGTCGGTGTCACCAGTCGGGGCTCATTATATTAGTTTTACATGGAAACTCTTTGATTGGCTTGTGTCTCTGCTGTACTTTGGTTCCTCACACCTGTTGGCAGCTTCCCACCTTCAAAATGCTCCAGTAGCTTGTCGCTAACTCGCTCTTTAGCCGTCAGTCTCCTGTCACTGAGTGTCAAACATCAAAAAGTAGTCGGATGCACTGAATTCATTCTGTTGAATGTTATGAAAAGATAGGAAGTGGAAATGCTTGATCCAATCCTGTCGGCTTTTGACTGAAACAATTTGTCGATCCAAGCGTAAAATAACACCAGAACGTCCTAAGAACTGTAATATGAAGTATGTTTGAGTGAATAACTTTACTCACATGTTACAGAAAACAGCTCAAACTCTTCTAAACAACATTAACTGATTAACCCGGGGGTGTCGGACACATTCTGATTGTTGACCTCAGAAGACTGAACACGTGACGTCAGCAGAGAGGAACAACTGTGGCTTTCTACTGAACCGATAAACAACGCTAGACAAATATAAGCAAATGTTCTGTACTTCCATATGTTGTTTTCGCCCAATTTGCAAACAAGCTTCCCCGTTTTCACCGACGACATGTAACCCTCCGCCTGAATAGTGCCATTGATGTTATTCAAATTAAAGCACAAGGAGGTGGAGAGAGGCCCTTTGCAAGTCAAATCTGGGAACTAAACTGTTGGGAAATAAAAAAAATAATAAAAAAATGACACAAACACATTCACCCACCGATGAACAAAGTCTGTTGGAAAACATCAGAGTTCAACAGAGTCGCTCTGTGATACGTCTGCACGCCGTCGAACAAACGGGGAAAACATACAATCACGCTGTGTTCCGTTCACCTCCATTAAACACACGCCGACCCCTTCCTTATGGGTCAAACTAGATGTGTCAGCTCCGTCTCGGAGGTGAAAAGACTGTAACTAAAATAATTGCAACCCTCAAATGTGTCATTATGTCTGAAGCTGAAGAAAGCCCTCGAGCATTTCCTTCAAACTTGAACAATTATAGACTCTTTCAACTGCTCCAAACCCAAAATAGATGGAAGAAGTTACTTTTCAGTGTGTATTTTTTGAAACGCAATTTTTCAACCGTGGTGTTTTAGCTGAAAGCCAAAGTGCATCGTGACGGAAGACCCAGGAAGAGTGGTCGTCGTCGTCTCGTTACAAACGACACTATAAAAGTACATGAACGTCTCAGGTATTTTGTTTGAAGTTACTTCTTCCTGGAGGCCTTGTTGCTTCTGATCTGACAGCAGGAAGACACACCAAACCATCAAAGGGGAACAGTCTCAGACTTTTTATATCCAAACTTGGCACATTTAATAAATACAAATCATAAAACATGTCATCTAACACAGTTCTTCTATTGTTTATATCATTTTATATAAATAACTTTCTTCTGACTTATTCCTCCTGATCAAGTCACTGATCTACAAGAGCAAAATGGACCAAAACAGAAAAGAAGAAGAAACTGAAGGAGTTAGTTTTTTTTCACATTCCCGTCTTGAGCAGAGCCTCCATAAGCTGCCTTCAGCTCCAAGCTGCTCTTGGACCTGCTGGGGTATCGATGGGCAGGATGAGCGTTTATAGCCCAGCCGCTCTAGTGTTTGTCGGTATTACCGTCAGAGCTCGGTGGAAGTCAAACCGCATATCGTTTGCTTTGAAATGAACAACTGTGAAGTGTTAACCACAAACTGCGTGCCTGTACACGCTGCACAGGAAGAAGGGCCCATGCTTTGCACAGGCGCCCATCTATTTTGGACCGGCTTGTGAAAACCTGAGGTAGTTTAGTTTACAAGCTGCAGAACCTTAAAAGCACCACAACAGCCAGATTTGCCGTGTGTGTCGTGCTCTTTGTTTAAGAAATGGGGCACGGACCTCTCCGCTCCCTCTCCGCTGCAGGAAATTGATCTCTTGAGTCTGTCAGGCAGCTATGAGAGCGCTGCAAGCCACGGGGTCTAGTTACCACTCACAGGTGCGGCACACTGACAAGCTGATGATGACAGCCGAGCCCGAGACAAGGTGTGTGTGTGTGTGTGTGTGTGTGTGTGTGTGTGTGTGTGTGTGTGTGTGTGTGTGTGTGTGTGTGTGTGTGTGTGTGTGTGTGTGTGTGTGTGTGTGTGTGTGTGTGTGTGTGTGTGTGTGTGTGTGTGTGTGTGTGTGTGTGTGTGTGTGTGTGTGTGTGTGTGTGTGTGTCCATTATGTGCACACCAGAGCGTGTGTTTCCCCAGCCCGAAGACAGAAATTTGTCAATGGGTGCAGAGATTGCCGGCATACCTGAGATTCTTTCAGATTCCAAACAACCAGTGACAAGACAGACACAGGAGAGAGGTAGAGGTAGAGGTAGAGGGGATGCTCTCTGCCAAAGCTCTCCACTCCACAACAAGCACAGGTGCAATATTTCACAAGATAAAGGCTCCTCTGTTCGGCGCAGCATGCTGCTGTGCTGCCATGATATATGGAGAGCAGTTGAAGCAGCCTTGGTATGCCAGAGTGTAAAAACAAGGGACGGGTTGCTTTAAATCATCAGGAGCTCGTCACTTCCCAGTGTGAATTATGATCAGACTGATTTGATGGTTCCTCTCATATAAACTACGTCTGTCCCGACACATTGCCATCGTGTCCTGATGGGTGGAAAGACGGTTCAAATGGCCCGCTTGTGGATTGTTGTATCGGCCATCACATTTTGGCTTCAGTAGGAATTCTTGCTTTTTTAAAAAAATAAAGACAAGCTGGTTGGATTCTTCATTTTTCAGTGTTGAGATTGGACGTGTAGCTTTTCATGATGTCCATCATGTTTGACTTGCTCACTCTTGTTCTCATTTTTGGATTGACTGGAAGGTGTTAACCTATGAGAGAACACTTTTTCCACCCTCGAGCCATCCCTCCATCCAGCCAACCATATCAGTACCCGTCATGTACTGTGTGAGTGTCACCAATTTATGTGCAAGTTACTAAATGCAGTCGCAAAATGGTTAAGGCCTCCATAGTTCTAGTCAGAAGAGGTTGAGGGGTTTTCTGGAACATGGAAGTAAAGTTCTAGACTCAGGCCCCGTTTACACGACAACGAATACCAGTGTATCCGCAAAACTTTCTTCACTTTTGGGGCGTCTGTTTACACGGCACCAGTGTGCAGATCCACTGTATCTGCAAAGTTTTTAATCCGGCTCCCAAGGTTGAAAGTTTATTTCACGGCGCTAATCCCTCCTGCAGAGACTGATGGAGGCTCCAGAGCCTGTTACTCACTCCTGAGAGCATCCGATCCGTCATCAGTCCATGCGGATGTCGGGTTCTCTCCATTTTCTTCACGTTTATAGTGTATTGTTCTCTGCACACACGTCTGTGTAGCTTCATTACAAAATCAAGCAACAGCGCCCTCCTGTGGCCCGGCATACTAACTACATCGTTGTCTCTGTGTCCGCTGCTGCAGTGTAAACGCACTCTTTTTTTTTTTTTTAGCCTATTAGGTGTTGTCACATGAAACGTTGTCGTGTAAACAGGGCCTCAGACATACCTCATACTACAGCTCTTGGTTGGTTTTGGTGTTTGTTTGATCCAATGTTTCTGTAGCTGCACTTGGATCTCCTGCTACGAGTTGTTGACGTTGTCGGGTTAATTGTCACTCTTGATTTTGCTTCGTGTTTCAAGGAATCTCAAAGCAACTGAATCAGCTCAGTTAAGTGGTCTTGGAAGACCCTTTACTCCTGATCCAAGAAGCTTCATACGTCTCAGAATACATATTATGTGCCAAACTTTTGAGCGTTATCTGCATATAGCTTGATATCTGCATGAAGTTTTGCTTTTGGGAGTGATGATCAGTCAGCCCTGCGAACAGGAACTTCCCACCTTGATGCTCAAAGCTGTTTCCACTAATAAAAGCTTCAATGTAAAAGCGACTCACATAGTCATGTTTTTGTAATTCCAATTAATGCATCTGGCTTTGATAATTGCCAGTACATTAGGGCAGTTTAGAAAAAGCAGACTCAGTGTTTAGAGAGCTTACTGTATATGTTCCATGTGTGCAGGTCGCTGAAGGCCCCCGAGACAGAGATTGCCTCATTGCTGGGACCCCAAAGTCAGAGAAAACAAGACGCACACTTAACATGTCATTTCACAGCGAGGCGTCTTAAGAAGCGGCGCTGCAGCTGGCCCGACGCCAAGAGCAACAGAATTCCTCCGGCTCGGAATGCCTGCTTGATTAATATAGAAAACAGAGTCTCACTTGAGCTCATTTGGTGTAGAAGTGTGGCACTTTCCTGCTAGTTAAGTTGCCCATCAAAATAACGAGGCGAGGACTGAGCGTTTCAGGCTCCAAGCACTCCAACTAATGAATTACCGCAATCAGCTTAGAGGGTCTTTCGGCATCTTTTTTGGCACCGGACAATGAGAGCGAGTGCTCATATTAAATCAACTTTTCGTCGCATAAAAGTGCAAAGCCACGTGTCCACGGCTCCTCCAACCAGCAGCTTTACTTTCCCCCTGCATCAACCTTTAGAGGCTCGTCGTGGACACAGGTGATGCATAGATGTGGGAATCTTTGTGTTTATGTGTGTTTACCCAAAGCGGAAGTTCCTGCGGTGAGACGGCCCTAAGCTGAACACCCACACACACACACACACACACACACACACACACACACACACACACACACACACACACACACACACACACACACACACACACACACACACACAGCAGTGGAAAAGCCCTGGAAAACAGCTTCCTGTGGTCACCTGCGCTCAATGACCCTGAAGAAAGAGACCCTTACAAACCAAAAACTCTTTCTCTCGCGCTGCTGCACAAGCTGCACCACTCAAGCTGTTGACATGCTTATAGCCATTCATTAACGGGCAAAGTGGATAAATGGGGACCACAGAAACCCTGGCCATCCTTTAAATCTTACCGACATCTTCAAATAAGCATTTAAATATCGCTTACTTCTTTCCAAATCTAATTAAAACACAACTCGGGAGCAATGGCTTGAGGTGACAATGGGGCCGATTCATGACGCGCCACAGTAGCGCCCTTCTGTTCAGCAAAATCTGCATGACATTGCTACACGCTGCCGATCTCCGAATCAGATTACATAAGTTTCCCTTTTCGGCACCGAGCGCAGCCAATGAAATCATCATGCCTACTTGGGCTTTGCTTATTTAGCAGTGTTGGGTGGACTATTGGGTGTCCACGCCTGTGGGCAGCTTGAGTGGCTGCATTCAAGACAGGAAGCCGGAGCAGTTGTGTGATGAATTCTGTGTGTTTTATGGGAGGAGTCTGGAAATTTTCACATCCTCGGGGAGAAAATTCAGCCTTCAGACTTGTTTTTTTGGTTGTGCGATGAGCTCCACACACGTAGTGATGAAACGAGTGTGTGTGCTCAAACGCTGACAAGTTTTTGAACTATTTCTATATGGCAACCTAGTTTATTGCTGGTTGGCATCACGCATCACAGAACTTTTTTATTGTGGTATTTTCAATAGTTTACAGTTGGATTTAGACCAGCACTCAGGATTGTCTTTTGGTTTCAAACAATTCCTCGATGTGACTCAATGTGTCATGTCTTCCATAAGTCCTTTACTTATACTCCCAAATTTAAGGCATCTAACACTTTTCTTTTAAATGTCTCCCTCGTCTTTAGCTTTTATTCATACCTTGATACGTCCGGAACAAGAGACCGCAAAGCAGCCCTGCTGTATGATGATACCTCCACCGTGCTTTACAGTGATGGTAATCAGTAATCAATCGGCACATAAGCAAATAGATTGACAACAATAAATTAACATTTACATTGTACGATTAACTGCACGCATACACCATTGCTGTCTGAAGGTGAAGCTTTTCTGAAACAAAAACGTCCCACCAAGATGGTTTGATGGTGGAACTTGGGCCGCGTTGAGTGTTTGACATTGGTCACGTGCTCGCCGCCCCCTCCCTCGTCCTCGCCGCCCACACAGTCACCAGCATTCATCCCGTGTTATTGACCCCAAACTGTACAAGATGCATAAAAGACTCCAGCAGCTTCAGAAGCAGTTTGGCCGTCACACGCTGTCAACAATGACGAGAGCTGCCGGCGGACGCTCTGCCAAGCGGCGTTCCTGCCAACTCTGGGTCAAGCGCCCGCCGCTGAGAGCGTGCTGTGTCTGCGCCGGCTTCTCCTCGTAACATCTGGATTATCTGATGCCTGCGAGGCGTGGGCAGGAGCCACCGTGCACGGCGAGTGTCCATCAAAAGTATTGGCTCCGTCCTCAAACTTAGTGGAATTAGGATAAAGAATGCTACAGGGGCAATTAAAGTTTCATTGAGTTATTCTTCAGGATCTAAGCGTTTCCTCGGAGCTCCTCCAGTTCCTCTCCCACCTTGAAGTGTGAGAACAACAGCATTGGCAAAAATTGAAGCACAGGCGTTGACACGAAAGCCGTCTGGCGTCGTTTGTTTCCGCCGTCCCTCCGGGGAGCAGCGGCAGTGTCACTTTGCAGCCAGAAAGACGAGCGAGGACAACCTGTGTTGTTCTCTGAAAACAAACAACGAGCATAAAGTCTGATGTACTGTTTTACACCGAGAGGCGGTAAAGCTTCTCAGAGTGCCACAGAACGACACCGGGGGCGAGTTCTCATGGTCTCCACCTAACTCAACAAGTCAAACCCAATCGTTTGGTGTAACGTTGACTTCAACTGTGGCAGCTGGTCTTCATTTAGTCTGTTTCAACCTGCCTGGTTAGGTTTTAATCTCATGTAATCAGCATCATCACATTTTTGTTTAGGAACCGTTTATCCAACAACCTTTCAAGTCCAAAGACATCGTTTTTACAAAAAGGAGTTGGAGTGTTTTCAAGAAATTGGCTGCGAGGCCATTAGTCTTTTAAAGGCCATGGAAATGTCCCACTGTGGAGTTTTTATTAGTTTATATGTTGAAAATATTTTTTCACACATTTTCTCTGTTCCGTTAGATAAATCACATGGTTAATGACTTAAATCCTCTATTTTAATGCTAGTACACCTGATAAACAATACTTCCAGACATGTTCACATGCTTTTGCTTGTTTAATTTTTATGAAACTAATTGTATGAGAAACTCCGATTACAGAAAGAAACTTCCTCCTCTACTGTCCATGGAAGCTGTGGTTCCTCTTTGGATCGGTGGTCCCGGACTCACTTTGTACTTTGAGCCTTGTCTATCAAGTCTAATAATGTTTCCGTAACCTCCCGCTCCCCGCTGGGACAGTGGGACTTCACATCAACATATGTCTCAGTACATGGAAACAGCGTTATGTGTAGAAAGTGGCCGTTTGCCAGTAAATATTTTCCTGGTTTGTTTTCTTCCAGCCGGAGGAATACGCTCCATCAGTTTATTGGGGTTGGCCTGGCTGTAATCCCTCTGTGCTGAAGAGGAAGTTACTTATCAAGGATCTGACCGTCTACCTGTGCCAAGCTCGCTTCATGTTACTGCCGCTTTAACCAGCCCCGTATCCTGTGTGTGTGTGTGTGTGTGTGTGTGTGTGTGTGTGTGTGTGTGTGTGTGTGTGTGTGTGTGTGTGTGTGTGTGTGTGTGTGTGTGTGTGTGTGTGTGTGTGTGTGTGTGCGTGTTTCCATATGTTTCTTGGAAGGAGGCAAAGCACAACTCCTTTCGTGTTTAGAGACGCACTGCTGTGGACACACACACACACACACACACACACACACACACACACACACACACACACACACACACACACACACACACACACACACACACACAGAGAGCAAGAGCAGCAAATGATTGCTGTAAAGTTTGCTGTTGCTATCGACAAAGCAGCCTCTGTTCCTCATTTTGTGACCCCCCCGCCCTTCCCTCCCTCCCTCCTTCCCTCCCTCCTTCCCTCCCTTCCTCCCTCCCTGCCCATCTCACCCTTTCTCCTCCCACACATTTCATGCTGTCTCCCTCCTACATCGCTCTCTCTGTTTTCCCTTGCCTCTCTCTCTCACCCCCCCCCTCCTCTCCCCAGCTCCTCTCCTCTCCTCACATTTCGGATGTAGGGCAGGAAAAAGGAAACAGCGCCAAGCTCTGTTTGACAGGGGGAGAGCAGGGACCCAGACTGCGGCAAAACAGACTATTTTTGAAGGTGTGTGTGTGTGTGTGTGTGTGTGTGTGTGTGTGTGTGTGTGTGTGTGTGTGTGTGTGTGTGTGTGTGTGTGTGTGTGTGTGTGTGTGTGTGTGTGTGTGTGTGTGTGTGTGTGTGTGTGTGTGTGTGTGTGTGTGTGTGTGTGTGTGGTGTGTGTGTGTCTATGCGTGTGTGTGCCAGGTGAGAATGAGGAGGAAGGATGTTACTTCCACTGACACACACTTGGCAGATCCGCCATGTTCAAGAGTTCAGACGCTGTTGAAACTTAAAATGTGTAAAGACAGAAACTGCGATCACGATGGAAACTCTGCATCCACCTTGTTACGCTTTCTTTAGTCCTTTAAGATCCTCTCTGCCTTAAGAATGGTGATTCTTTCCTCCTTTTATGCGCTTATATTTTACAGTTAATTCTAATGTGTTGTGTTGAGGGTCACTCAGAGTGATAACACAACAGTTACAATAACTAATAAAACCTTCCTATAAACCGTCTGCTGACACCACACCGAGCTCGCTCACAGCTCCAGGGTCAGATTAATCTGTGTGAACCAAATCAGACCAGAAATATTTGACTTCCAGCAGCAAATGAATGCTGACGCTTTCTCCACGTCGCCAAAATAATCGAGCAGTTCAGGGCCGTATTCAGTATGAAAGATTTCTATGTGGCCTGCAGGAGAGAATGACTCTGCAGTGGAAAACCGATTTTTTTGGGGCCTAAAAAACAAAAGAGGGAAGTGGAGGAGATAAAGAGTCATCTGGCTGCGTGGATTAATTGATGGATCCGGGGGAGATTGTAGGTCAGAATGTAAAGTTGGAATTAATTAGGGCCCATCGCGGGGCAAATGAAAGGCTCATTGTTATCAGGGACAGACAGCAAGGAGGAACAATCTGGGCTTTGTGCTCCGAGTTCACCTCTCCGTCTCCCCTCGTTCTCTCGCTCTCCCTGAACGCATCGATGGACGGCAGCGCTTCAGTGTGCCGGCAGGAGAAAACCTCACAGTCCCTGCAGCAGGTGGACGACGCTCGTGCGTCACAAGACATAAGAAGTCTGCGCTCCCACGTGACGTGTCCCCGGGCCTCGTTTGCATCCGGTGGCGTTTGAGCCGCGGCGAGACTGAGGGCTCTGTTTGAACTCGGCACAGGGAAGAACTGGACGTGCAGGTGGCTCTTATCTCTGGCAGACAACAGCGTGGGGACACTCGTCACATTGTCCTCTCTCTCTCTCTCTCTCTCTCTCTCTCTCTCTCTCTCCCCCACCCGTTTGGCTCGGTACCAACCATCTGCTGTGGACGACAGGAGCCTTCCTCTCCGTGGCGCTGATGTATGGTGTCTGGCCGCTACTTGCCACCTCACCCTGCAGTCACAAGTTCAGCCCTCCATCATGCGGGGCACAAGTGGGTCAGACTGCAGCAGTAATTGCTCTGAGAGCGCTGAGCAGTGAGGAAGGACGTGGCCGCCACGCTGTAGACAACCAACCGCCATGTCCACATGTCAAACGTCCTTTAGTCAGTTGATGAAATTTCACTCTGTGGATGTAAGGGAAGTGGATTTTCCTTCATATCCCCCTGGAGGATGAATCCTTCTGACCTCTCATACCACACGTGTTTTAGTGAAATGGCTGGAAAAGACTCGGTGGAGTTCTGAGAATTCCTGCGCAGGCTTTCATGGTCCCCTGAGGTGTAAACTGTTCCCTCTGGAGTTTCCTCCTCCTGCTGCTGCTGTAAATTTAACGTTTGTGGTGAGAAGGCTTTCATGGCCTTAAAACGGTGAGACGTGTCCTCTTGTGTTCCTCGTGCTCCACCGTGAGTTACACATCACCGAGGAATCTCCTCCACACTTTCATATTCCCCAGAGAAATCCTGCTGATAGAAACTTTTCCCTGTCTGCTACTTCTAAAGTCGTATTTCACATTTTTTGGGTGAATTCTTCCATCGTTTGGAGACTTTGTGCCCGAACCCTCCTGACTTGACTTATTTCCCGTGATGTTTCCTGTTTGTAAGTTTTTGTAAAGACACTCCAAATATTTTCCTGGAATTCTTACCCAGACTCTCACGGTTCCCAGTGGATGAATCCTATTGTCTTAAGTCATCCTGGCTTCAGTTCTGTACTGGATATTCCTCCGACACCACCGTGAGCTGCTCATTAGTTTTGTGAAATGGCTGGAAAATACTCAATAGATCCCCGAGAGATCTTGTATCGGCCTCCATGCTCCCCAGAGGACACAACGAGGCCTGGAGATGCTTTCTTCTTTACAAAGTTTTTACATTTTTGGAGAAATGGAAAATAGTTTTTGATGCAATCCCATCATAGCGAACCGTTTTATCATGTTTTTATTGTTTGTTCTGATGAATCTATGTTGCTTCCTTCACTCTACCAGCATCAGTCACTTTGTTTGTGGTCTTCCTGCTGCCTCATCACCCCGAAACGTTTCTCCTCACTCCTTTCCAACGTAGTTATTTCACCCTCGGTCTTAAAAGAGTGGTCCTGTTGACTCTGGTGCCACGGTCGCTCCCGACCCCCTGCCAGTAAGTGTTGTTTATTTCTTCCTCCTAATGGGGATGTATACATCAGACAGCCTGTCGGACAATCCCTCCTCTCCTCTGACATCTTCATAAGTGGAAAATTGGGCCTGGAAATGGAGGTGGAGAAGCTTTACCGAGTCTCTCCACCCCGCATAATTGCAGCCTGGAAGCCGGCTGTAATTAATCTTTGAGAAAACTTGTCAAATTATTAATAGGGCCCTTAAGTGATGGCTGTGAAAGGAGGCCAGTGTTCAGAGGCGGAGGAGAGGGAGCGAGAGCGCTTGGAGGGCCTGTTTACTGTGAAAATACGAAGAGGTCGCTCTCCAGGAGTTCCACGGCTCCACGTGTCGGGCCTCTCCACACACGGAGGAGTTAAAGAGAGCGCCGGCCTCTCCGGAAACCAGAGCGCTCGCACTCCAGACCTGAAGTGTCGTCGGGGTCCCGCGGCGAGCAGATTCCTCCGGGTTTCAGGAGGTTCTTCACTTTGTGCACGGCTCTCTTTGCCTTCCCTGCCTCTCGCCGCGCCCCGCCCCACCCCGCCTCTCGCTCTCGGCGAACACAACGGCCATTGTTTTCCCCCCAGCTGGCCACCTCACGCCACCCCACCCTCACTGGAGCATCTTTAAGGCTGATACACGCTGTGTGACGTTGGTCCCAGACATAAAGAAGTCCAAGAGAAGTAATCAGGGACGTACTGTAACGCTTATTGTCAATCCTTTGCTTCAGTGAAAAAGTTCAACTTGTCATAATAAAGGAAAATGACCCTTGTCACGCTGCGCCTGCCGTTGTCCTGCTGCTGTCTCGCCCCTCAACGGGCGGACCAGGTGGCATCCAGGATCCAAGGTCAATATTTGCTGCCGTTGAGCTCGTGCACGTGCGACCAAGTGCCGGTGCAGAAACACTGTGCTGCGTGGGAAGAAGGGAGAAAT